>NW_026682917.1:0-300000 GCF_027887145.1 Ammospiza caudacuta
GAAGAAGCGGCTTCTTCGCGCAAAGACGATTGTACCGCTCACAGTGCTCTCTTAGCGCCGCTTCTGCCGAAAGAAGCCCGGGAGCGGCTCTTAGCTCCGGAGAGCATCGTACCTTCGTCCTTAGCGTCTTTTGTGGTCTACATCCTAGCAGAAAGCTTTTCCAATCTGTCTGGCAAGGAAAACCTGCGGGAGCACAGAAAACATCTCCCATCGTGTTCTGGACGTTGCACGGAGGTCTGCCAAGTGTTTGGCATGAAGGAAAGAAAAGTTGTCCAAAACAGCTTCCAATCGAATATTCATGTGATTGGAAACGTCAGGAAAGTGTAAGGTACTGTTTTCTATCAGTTGGCAAGCTGCGCACACAATCCCAGTGTTGTACAGCTTCCTTCTTCACCTTTCCGATGCTGCCGCTCTCTCCGGCTCCCGGAGCCGAAGAAGCGGCTTCTTCGCGCAAAGACGATTGTACCGCTCACAGTGCTCTCTTAGCGCCGCTTCTGCCGAAAGAAGCCCGGGAGCGGCTCTTAGCTCCGGAGAGCATCGTACCTTCGTCTTTAGCGTCTTTTGTGGTCTACATCCTAGCAGAAAGCTTTTCCACTCTGTCTGGCAAGGAAAACCTGCGGGAGCACAGAAAACATCTCCCATCGTGTTCTGGACGTTGCACGGAGGTCTGCCAAGTGTTTGGCATGAAGGAAAGAAAAGTTGTCCAAAACAGCTTCCAATCGAATATTCATGTGATTGGAAACGTCAGGAAAGTGGTAAGGTACTGTTTTCTATCAGTTGGCAAGCTGCGCACACAATCCCAGTGTTGTACGGCTTCCTTCTTCACCTTTCCGATGCTGCCGCTCTCTCCGGCTCCCGGAGCTGAAGAAGCGGCTTCTTCGCGCAAAGACGATTGTACCGCTCACAGTGCTCTCTTAGCGCCGCTTCTTCCGAAAGAAGCCCGGGATCGGCGCTTAGCTCCGGAGAGAATCGTACCTTCGTCTTTAGCATCTTTTGTGGTCTACATCCTAGCAGAAAGCTTTTCCACTCTGTCTGGCAAGGAAAACCTGCGGGAGCACAGAAAACATCTCCCATCGTGTTCTGGACGTTGCACGGAGGTCTGCCAAGTGTTTGGCATGAAGGAAAGAAAAGTTGTCCAAAACAGCTTCCAATCGAAGATTCATGTGATTGGAAACGTCAGGAAAGTGGTAAGGTACTGTTTTCTATCAGTTGGCAAGCTGCGCACACAATCCCAGTGTTGTACAGCTTCCTTCTTCACCTTTCCGATGCTGCCGCTCTCTCCGGCTCCCGGAGCCGAAGAAGCGGCTTCTTCGCGCAAAGACCATTGTACCGCTCACAGTGCTCTCTTAGCGCCGCTTCTGCCGAAAGATTCCCGGGAGCGGCGCTTAGCTCCGGAGAGCATCGTACCTTCGTCTTTAGCGTCTTTTGTGGTCTACATCCTAGCAGAAAGCTTTTCCACTCTGTCTGGCAAGGAAAACCTGTGGGAGCACAGAAAATATCTCCCATCGTGTTCTGGACGTTGTACGGAGTTCTGCCAAGTGTTTGGCATGAAGGAAAGAAAAGTTGTCCAAAACAGCTTCTTATCGAATATTCATGTGATTGGAAACGTCAGGAAAGTGGTAAGGTACTGTTTTCTATCAGTTGGCAAGCTGCGCACACAATCCCAGTGTTGTACAGCTTCCTTCTTCACCTTTCCGATGCTGCCGCTCTCTCCGGCTCCCGGAGCCGAAGAAGCGGCTTCTTCGCGCAAAGACCATTGTACCGCTCACAGTGCTCTCTTAGCGCCGCTTCTGCCGAAAGAAGCCCGGGATCGGCGCTTAGCTCCGGAGAGAATCGTACCTTCGTCTTTAGCATCTTTTGTGGTCTACATCCTAGCAGAAAGCTTTTCCACTCTGTCTGGCAAGGAAAACCTGCGGGAGCACAGAAAACATCTCCCATCGTGTTCTGGACGTTCACGGAGGTCTGCCAAGTGTTTGGCATGAAGGAAAGAAAAGTTGTCCAAAACAGCTTCCAATCGAAGATTCATGTGATTGGAAACGTCAGGAAAGTGGTAAGGTACTGTTTTCTATCAGTTGGCAAGCTGCGCACACAATCCCAGTGTTGTACAGCTTCCTTCTTCACCTTTCCGATGCTGCCGCTCTCTCCGGCTCCCGGAGCCGAAGAAGCGGCTTCTTCGCGCAAAGACGATTGTACCGCTCACAGTGCTCTCTTAGCGCCGCTTCTGCCGAAAGATTCCCGGGAGCGGCGCTTAGCTCTGGAGAGCATCGTACCTTCGTCTTTAGCGTCTTTTGTGGTCTACATCCTAGCAGAAAGCTTTTCCACTCTGTCTGGCAAGGAAAACCTGCGGGAGCACAGAAAACATCTCCCATCGTGTTCTGGACGTTGCACGGAGGTCTGCCAAGTGTTTGGCATGAAGGAAAGAAAAGTTGTCCAAAACAGCTTCCAATCGAACATTCATGTGATTGGAAACGTCAGGAAAGTGGTAAGGTACTGTTTTCTATCAGTTGGCAAGCTGCGCACACAATCCCAGTGTTGTACAGCTTCCTTCTTCACCTTTCCGATGCTGCCGCTCTCTCCGGCTCCCGGAGCCGAAGAAGCGGCTTCTTCGCGCAAAGACGATTGTACCGCTCACAGTGCTCTCTTAGCGCCGCTTCTGCCGAAAGAAGCCCGGGAGCGGCGCTTAGCTCCGGAGAGCATCGTACCTTCGTCTTTAGCGTCTTTTGTGGTCTACATCCTAGCAGAAAGCTTTTCCACTCTGTCTGGCAAGGAAAACCTGCGGGAGCACAGAAAACATCTCCCATCGTGTTCTGGACGTTGCACGGAGGTCTGCCAATTGTTTGGCATGAAGGAAAGAAAAGTTGTCCAAAACAGCTTCCAATCGAATATTCATGTGATTGGAAACGTCAGGAAAGTGTAAGGTACTGTTTTCTATCAGTTGGCAAGCTGCGCACACAATCCCAGTGTTGTACAGCTTCCTTCTTCACCTTTCCGATGCTGCCGCTCTCTCCGGCTCCCGGAGCCGAAGAAGCGGCTTCTTTGTGCAAAGACGATTGTACCGCTCACAGTGCTCTCTTAGCGCCGCTTCTGCCGAAAGAAGCCCGGGAGCGGCTCTTAGCTCCGGAGAGCATCGTACCTTCGTCTTTAGCGTCTTTTGTGGTCTACATCCTAGCAGAAAGCTTTTCCACTCTGTCTGGCAAGGAAAACCTGCGGGAGCACAGAAAACATCTCCCATCGTGTTCTGGACGTTGCACGGAGGTCTGCCAAGTGTTTGGCATGAAGGAAAGAAAAGTTGTCCAAAACAGCTTCCAATCGAATATTCATGTGATTGGAAACGTCAGGAAAGTGGTAAGGTACTGTTTTCTATCATTTGGCAAGCTGCGCACACAATCCCAGTGTTGTACAGCTTCCTTCTTCACCTTTCCGATGCTGCCGCTCTCTCCGGCTCCCGGAGCCGAAGAAGCGGCTTCTTCGCGCAAAGACGATTGTACCGCTCACAGTGCTCTCTTAGCGCCGCTTCTGCCGAAAGAAGCCCGGGAGCGGCTCTTAGCTCCGGAGAGCATCGTACCTTCGTCTTTAGCGTCTTTTGTGGTCTACATCCTAGCAGAAAGCTTTTCCACTCTGTCTGGCAAGGAAAACCTGCGGGAGCACAGAAAACATCTCCCATCGTGTTCTGGACGTTGCACGGAGGTCTGCCAAGTGTTTGGCATGAAGGAAAGAAAAGTTGTCCAAAACAGCTTCCAATCGAATATTCATGTGATTGGAAACGTCAGGAAAGTGGTAAGGTACTGTTTTCTATCAGTTGGCAAGCTGCGCACACAATCCCAGTGTTGTACAGCTTCCTTCTTCACCTTTCCGATGCTGCCTCTCTGTCTGGCTCCTGGAGCCGAAGAAGCGGCTTCTTCGCGCAAAGACGATTGTACCGCTCACAGTGCTCTCTTAGCGCCCCTTCTGCCGAAAGAAGCCCGGGAGCGGCTCTTAGCTCCGGAGAGCATCGTACCTTCGTCTTTAGCGTCTTTTGTGGTCTACATCCTAGCAGAAAGCTTTTCCACTCTGTCTGGCAAGGAAAACCTGCGGGAGCACAGAAAACATCTCCCATCGTGTTCTGGACGTTGCACGGAGGTCTGCCAAGTGTTTGGCATGAAGGAAAGAAAAGTTGTCCAAAACAGCTTCCACTGGCATATTCATGTGATTGGAAACGTCAGGAAAGTGGTAAGGTACTGTTTTCTATCAGTTGGCAAGCTGCGCACACAATCCCAGTGTTGTACGGCTTCCTTCTTCACCTTTCCGATGCTGCCGCTCTCTCCGGCTCCCGGAGCCGAAGAAGCGGCTTCTTCGCGCAAAGACGATTGTACCGCTCACAGTGCTCTCTTAGCGCCGCTTCTGCCGAAAGAAGCCCGGGAGCGGCTCTTAGCTCCGGAGAGCATCGTACCTTCGTCCTTAGCGTCTTTTGTGGTCTACATCCTAGCAGAAAGCTTTTCCAATCTGTCTGGCAAGGAAAACCTGCGGGAGCACAGAAAACATCTCCCATCGTGTTCTGGACGTTGCACGGAGGTCTGCCAAGTGTTTGGCATGAAGGAAAGAAAAGTTGTCCAAAACAGCTTCCAATCGAATATTCATGTGATTGGAAACGTCAGGAAAGTGTAAGGTACTGTTTTCTATCAGTTGGCAAGCTGCGCACACAATCCCAGTGTTGTACAGCTTCCTTCTTCACCTTTCCGATGCTGCCGCTCTCTCCGGCTCCCGGAGCCGAAGAAGCGGCTTCTTCGCGCAAAGACGATTGTACCGCTCACAGTGCTCTCTTAGCGCCGCTTCTGCCGAAAGAAGCCCGGGAGCGGCTCTTAGCTCCGGAGAGCATCGTACCTTCGTCTTTAGCGTCTTTTGTGGTCTACATCCTAGCAGAAAGCTTTTCCACTCTGTCTGGCAAGGAAAACCTGCGGGAGCATAGAAAACATCTCCCATCGTGTTCTGGACGTTGCACGGAGGTCTGCCAAGTGTTTGGCATGAAGGAAAGAAAAGTTGTCCAAAACAGCTTCCAATCGAATATTCATGTGATTGGAAACGTCAGGAAAGTGGTAAGGTACTGTTTTCTATCAGTTGGCAAGCTGCGCACACAATCCCAGTGTTGTACAGCTTCCTTCTTCACCTTTCCGATGCTGCCGCTCTCTCCGGCTCCCAGAGCCGAAGAAGCGGCTTCTTCGCGCAAAGACGATTGTACCGCTCACAGTGCTCTCTTAGCGCCGCTTCTGCCGAAAGAAGCCCGGGAGCGGCGCTTAGCTCCGGAGAGCATCGTACCTTCGTCTTTAGCGTCTTTTGTGGTCTACATCCTAGCAGAAAGCTTTTCCACTCTGTCTGGCAAGGAAAACCTGCGGGAGCACAGAAAACATCTCCCATCGTGTTCTGGACGTTGCACGGAGGTCTGCCAAGTGTTTGGCATGAAGGAAAGAAAAGTTGTCCAAAACAGCTTCCAATCGAATATTCATGTGATTGGAAACGTCAGGAAAGTGGTAAGGTACTGTTTTCTATCAGTTGGCAAGCTGCTCACACAATCCCAGTGTTGTACAGCTTCCTTCTTCACCTTTCCGATGCTGCCGCTCTCTCCGGCTCCCGGAGCCGAAGAAGCGGCTTCTTCGCGCAAAGACGATTGTACCGCTCACAGTGCTCTCTTAGCGCCGCTTCTGCCGAAAGAAGCCCGGGAGCGGCGCTTAGCTCCGGAGAGCATCGTACCTTCGTCTTTAGCGTCTTTTGTGGTCTACATCCTAGCAGAAAGCTTTTCCACTCTGTCTGGCAAGGAAAACCTGCGGGAGCACAGAAAACATCTCCCATCGTGTTCTGGACGTTGCACGGAGGTTTGCCAAGTGTTTGGCATGAAGAAAAGAAAAGTTGTCCAAAACAGCTTCCAATCGAATATTCATGTGATTGGAAACGTCAGGAAAGTGATAAGGTACTGTTTTCTATCAGTTGGCAAGCTGCGCACACAATCCCAGTGTTGTACAGCTTCCTTCTTCACCTTTCCGATGCTGCCGCTCTCTCCGGCTCCCGGAGCCGAAGAAGCGGCTTCTTCGCGCAAAGACCATTGTACCGCTCACAGTGCTCTATTAGCGCCCCTTCTGCCGAAAGAAGCCCGGGAGCGGCTCTTAGCTCCGGAGAGCATCGTACCTTCGTCTTTAGCGTCTTTTGTGGTCTACATCCTAGCAGAAAGCTTTTCCAATCTGTCTGGCAAGGAAAACCTGCGGGAGCACAGAAAACATCTCCCATCGTGTTCTGGACGTTGCACGGAGGTCTGCCAAGTGTTTGGCATGAAGGAAAGAAAAGTTGTCCAAAACAGCTTCCAATCGAATATTCATGTGATTGGAAAAGTCAGGAAAGTGTAAGGTACTGTTTTCTATCAGTTGGCAAGCTGCGCACACAATCCCAGTGTTGTACAGCTTCCTTCTTCACCTTTCCGATGCTGCCGCTCTCTCCGGCTTCCGGAGCCGAAGAAGCGGCTTCTTCGCGCAAAGACGATTGTACCGCTCACAGTGCTCTCTTAGCGCCGCTTCTGCCGAAAGAAGCCCGGGAGCGGCTCTTAGCTCCGGAGAGCATCGTACCTTCGTCTTTAGCGTCTTTTGTGGTCTACATCCTAGCAGAAAGCTTTTCCACTCTGTCTGGCAAGGAAAACCTGCGGGAGCACAGAAAACATCTCCCATCGTGTTCTGGACGTTGCACGGAGGTCTGCCAAGTGTTTGGCATGAAGGAAAGAAAAGTTGTCCAAAACAGCTTCCAATCGAATATTCATGTGATTGGAAACGTCAGGAAAGTGGTAAGGTACTGTTTTCTATCAGTTGGCAAGCTGCGCACACAATCCCAGTGTTGTACAGCTTCCTTCTTCACCTTTCCGATGCTGCCACTCTCTCCGGCTCCCGGAGCCGAAGAAGCGGCTTCTTCGCGCAAAGACGATTGTACCGCTCACAGTGCTCTCTTAGCGCCGCTTCTGCCGAAAGAAGCCCGGGAGCGGCGCTTAGCTCCGGAGAGCATCGTACCTTCGTCTTTAGCGTCTTTTGTGGTCTACATCCTAGCAGAAACCTTTTCCACTCTGTCTGGCAAGGAAAACCTGCGGGAGCACAGAAAACATCTCCCATCGTGTTCTGGACGTTGCACGGAGGTCTGCCAATTGTTTGGCATGAAGGAAAGAAAAGTTGTCCAAAACAGCTTCCAATCGAATATTCATGTGATTGGAAACGTCAGGAAAGTGGTAAGGTACTGTTTTCTATCAGTTGGCAAGCTGCGCACACAATCCCAGTGTTGTACAGCTTCCTTCTTCACCTTTCCGATGCTGCCGCTCTCTCCGGCTCCCGGAGCCGAAGAAGCGGCTTCTTTGTGCAAAGACGATTGTACCGCTCACAGTGCTCTCTTAGCGCCGCTTCTGCCGAAAGAAGCCCGGGAGCGGCTCTTAGCTCCGGAGAGCATCGTACCTTCGTCTTTAGCGTCTTTTGTGGTCTACATCCTAGCAGAAAGCTTTTCCACTCTGTCTGGCAAGGAAAACCTGCGGGAGCACAGAAAACATCTCCCATCGTGTTCTGGACGTTGCACGGAGGTCTGCCAAGTGTTTGGCATGAAGGAAAGAAAAGTTGTCCAAAACAGCTTCCAATCGAATATTCATGTGATTGGAAACGTCAGGAAAGTGGTAAGGTACTGTTTTCTATCATTTGGCAAGCTGCGCACACAATCCCAGTGTTGTACAGCTTCCTTCTTCACCTTTCCGATGCTGCCGCTCTCTCCGGCTCCCGGAGCCGAAGAAGCGGCTTCTTCGCGCAAAGACGATTGTACCGCTCACAGTGCTCTCTTAGCGCCGCTTCTGCCGAAAGAAGCCCGGGAGCGGCTCTTAGCTCCGGAGAGCATCGTACCTTCGTCTTTAGCGTCTTTTGTGGTCTACATCCTAGCAGAAAGCTTTTCCACTCTGTCTGGCAAGGAAAACCTGCGGGAGCACAGAAAACATCTCCCATCGTGTTCTGGACGTTGCACGGAGGTCTGCCAAGTGTTTGGCATGAAGGAAAGAAAAGTTGTCCAAAACAGCTTCCAATCGAATATTCATGTGATTGGAAACGTCAGGAAAGTGGTAAGGTACTGTTTTCTATCAGTTGGCAAGCTGCGCACACAATCCCAGTGTTGTACAGCTTCCTTCTTCACCTTTCCGATGCTGCCTCTCTGTCTGGCTCCTGGAGCCGAAGAAGCGGCTTCTTCGCGCAAAGACGATTGTACCGCTCACAGTGCTCTCTTAGCGCCCCTTCTGCCGAAAGAAGCCCGGGAGCGGCTCTTAGCTCCGGAGAGCATCGTACCTTCGTCTTTAGCGTCTTTTGTGGTCTACATCCTAGCAGAAAGCTTTTCCACTCTGTCTGGCAAGGAAAACCTGCGGGAGCACAGAAAACATCTCCCATCGTGTTCTGGACGTTGCACGGAGGTCTGCCAAGTGTTTGGCATGAAGGAAAGAAAAGTTGTCCAAAACAGCTTCCACTGGCATATTCATGTGATTGGAAACGTCAGGAAAGTGGTAAGGTACTGTTTTCTATCAGTTGGCAAGCTGCGCACACAATCCCAGTGTTGTACGGCTTCCTTCTTCACCTTTCCGATGCTGCCGCTCTCTCCGGCTCCCGGAGCCGAAGAAGCGGCTTCTTCGCGCAAAGACGATTGTACCGCTCACAGTGCTCTCTTAGCGCCGCTTCTGCCGAAAGAAGCCCGGGAGCGGCTCTTAGCTCCGGAGAGCATCGTACCTTCGTCCTTAGCGTCTTTTGTGGTCTACATCCTAGCAGAAAGCTTTTCCAATCTGTCTGGCAAGGAAAACCTGCGGGAGCACAGAAAACATCTCCCATCGTGTTCTGGACGTTGCACGGAGGTCTGCCAAGTGTTTGGCATGAAGGAAAGAAAAGTTGTCCAAAACAGCTTCCAATCGAATATTCATGTGATTGGAAACGTCAGGAAAGTGTAAGGTACTGTTTTCTATCAGTTGGCAAGCTGCGCACACAATCCCAGTGTTGTACAGCTTCCTTCTTCACCTTTCCGATGCTGCCGCTCTCTCCGGCTCCCGGAGCCGAAGAAGCGGCTTCTTCGCGCAAAGACGATTGTACCGCTCACAGTGCTCTCTTAGCGCCGCTTCTGCCGAAAGAAGCCCGGGAGCGGCTCTTAGCTCCGGAGAGCATCGTACCTTCGTCTTTAGCGTCTTTTGTGGTCTACATCCTAGCAGAAAGCTTTTCCACTCTGTCTGGCAAGGAAAACCTGCGGGAGCATAGAAAACATCTCCCATCGTGTTCTGGACGTTGCACGGAGGTCTGCCAAGTGTTTGGCATGAAGGAAAGAAAAGTTGTCCAAAACAGCTTCCAATCGAATATTCATGTGATTGGAAACGTCAGGAAAGTGGTAAGGTACTGTTTTCTATCAGTTGGCAAGCTGCGCACACAATCCCAGTGTTGTACAGCTTCCTTCTTCACCTTTCCGATGCTGCCGCTCTCTCCGGCTCCCAGAGCCGAAGAAGCGGCTTCTTCGCGCAAAGACGATTGTACCGCTCACAGTGCTCTCTTAGCGCCGCTTCTGCCGAAAGAAGCCCGGGAGCGGCGCTTAGCTCCGGAGAGCATCGTACCTTCGTCTTTAGCGTCTTTTGTGGTCTACATCCTAGCAGAAAGCTTTTCCACTCTGTCTGGCAAGGAAAACCTGCGGGAGCACAGAAAACATCTCCCATCGTGTTCTGGACGTTGCACGGAGGTCTGCCAAGTGTTTGGCATGAAGGAAAGAAAAGTTGTCCAAAACAGCTTCCAATCGAATATTCATGTGATTGGAAACGTCAGGAAAGTGGTAAGGTACTGTTTTCTATCAGTTGGCAAGCTGCTCACACAATCCCAGTGTTGTACAGCTTCCTTCTTCACCTTTCCGATGCTGCCGCTCTCTCCGGCTCCCGGAGCCGAAGAAGCGGCTTCTTCGCGCAAAGACGATTGTACCGCTCACAGTGCTCTCTTAGCGCCGCTTCTGCCGAAAGAAGCCCGGGAGCGGCGCTTAGCTCCGGAGAGCATCGTACCTTCGTCTTTAGCGTCTTTTGTGGTCTACATCCTAGCAGAAAGCTTTTCCACTCTGTCTGGCAAGGAAAACCTGCGGGAGCACAGAAAACATCTCCCATCGTGTTCTGGACGTTGCACGGAGGTTTGCCAAGTGTTTGGCATGAAGAAAAGAAAAGTTGTCCAAAACAGCTTCCAATCGAATATTCATGTGATTGGAAACGTCAGGAAAGTGATAAGGTACTGTTTTCTATCAGTTGGCAAGCTGCGCACACAATCCCAGTGTTGTACAGCTTCCTTCTTCACCTTTCCGATGCTGCCGCTCTCTCCGGCTCCCGGAGCCGAAGAAGCGGCTTCTTCGCGCAAAGACCATTGTACCGCTCACAGTGCTCTATTAGCGCCCCTTCTGCCGAAAGAAGCCCGGGAGCGGCTCTTAGCTCCGGAGAGCATCGTACCTTCGTCTTTAGCGTCTTTTGTGGTCTACATCCTAGCAGAAAGCTTTTCCAATCTGTCTGGCAAGGAAAACCTGCGGGAGCACAGAAAACATCTCCCATCGTGTTCTGGACGTTGCACGGAGGTCTGCCAAGTGTTTGGCATGAAGGAAAGAAAAGTTGTCCAAAACAGCTTCCAATCGAATATTCATGTGATTGGAAAAGTCAGGAAAGTGTAAGGTACTGTTTTCTATCAGTTGGCAAGCTGCGCACACAATCCCAGTGTTGTACAGCTTCCTTCTTCACCTTTCCGATGCTGCCGCTCTCTCCGGCTTCCGGAGCCGAAGAAGCGGCTTCTTCGCGCAAAGACGATTGTACCGCTCACAGTGCTCTCTTAGCGCCGCTTCTGCCGAAAGAAGCCCGGGAGCGGCTCTTAGCTCCGGAGAGCATCGTACCTTCGTCTTTAGCGTCTTTTGTGGTCTACATCCTAGCAGAAAGCTTTTCCACTCTGTCTGGCAAGGAAAACCTGCGGGAGCACAGAAAACATCTCCCATCGTGTTCTGGACGTTGCACGGAGGTCTGCCAAGTGTTTGGCATGAAGGAAAGAAAAGTTGTCCAAAACAGCTTCCAATCGAATATTCATGTGATTGGAAACGTCAGGAAAGTGGTAAGGTACTGTTTTCTATCAGTTGGCAAGCTGCGCACACAATCCCAGTGTTGTACAGCTTCCTTCTTCACCTTTCCGATGCTGCCACTCTCTCCGGCTCCCGGAGCCGAAGAAGCGGCTTCTTCGCGCAAAGACGATTGTACCGCTCACAGTGCTCTCTTAGCGCCGCTTCTGCCGAAAGAAGCCCGGGAGCGGCGCTTAGCTCCGGAGAGCATCGTACCTTCGTCTTTAGCGTCTTTTGTGGTCTACATCCTAGCAGAAACCTTTTCCACTCTGTCTGGCAAGGAAAACCTGCGGGAGCACAGAAAACATCTCCCATCGTGTTCTGGACGTTGCACGGAGGTCTGCCAATTGTTTGGCATGAAGGAAAGAAAAGTTGTCCAAAACAGCTTCCAATCGAATATTCATGTGATTGGAAACGTCAGGAAAGTGGTAAGGTACTGTTTTCTATCAGTTGGCAAGCTGCGCACACAATCCCAGTGTTGTACAGCTTCCTTCTTCACCTTTCCGATGCTGCCGCTCTCTCCGGCTCCCGGAGCCGAAGAAGCGGCTTCTTAGCGCAAAGACGATTGTACCGCTCACAGTGCTCTCTTAGCGCCGCTTCTGCCGAAAGAAGCCCGGGAGCGGCTCTTAGCTCCGGAGAGCATCGTACCTTCGTCTTTAGCGTCTTTTGTGGTCTACATCCTAGCAGAAAGCTTTTCCACTCTGTCTGGCAAGGAAAACCTGCAGGAGCACAGAAAACATCTCCCATCGTGTTCTAAACGTTGCACGGAGGTCTGCCAAGTGTTTGGCATGAAGGAAAGAAAAGTTGTCCAAAACAGCTTCCAATCGAATATTCATGTGATTGGAAACGTCAGGAAAGTGTAAGGTACTGTTTTCTATCAGTTGGCAAGCTGCGCACACAATCCCAGTGTTGTACGGCTTCCTTCTTCACCTTTCCGATGCTGCCGCTCTCTCCGGCTCCCGGAGCCGAAGAAGCGGCTTCTTCGCGCAAAGACCATTGTACCGCTCACAGTGCTCTCTTAGCGCCGCTTCTGCCGAAAGAAGCCCGGAAGCGGCTCTTAGCTCCGGAAAGCATCGTACCTTCGTCTTTAGCGTCTTTTGTGGTCTACATCCTAGCAGAAAGCTTTTCCACTCTGTCTGGCAAGGAAAACCTGCGGGAGCACAGACAACATCTCCCATCGTGTTCTGGACGTTGCACGGAGGTCTGCCAAGTGTTTGGCATGAAGGAAAGAAAAGTTGTCCAAAACAGCTTCCAATCGAATATTCATGTGATTGGAAACGTCAGGAAAGTGGTAAGGTACTGTTTTCTATCAGTTGGCAAGCTGCGCACACAATCCCAGTGTTGTACAGCTTCCTTCTTCACCTTTCCGATGCTGCCGCTCTCTCCGGCTCCCGGAGCCGAAGAAGCGGCTTCTTCGCGCAAAGACGATTGTACCGCTCACAGTGCTCTCTTAGCGCCGCTTCTGCCGAAAGAAGCCCGGGAGCGGCGCTTAGCTCCGGAGAGCATCGTACCTTCGTCTTTAGCGTCTTTTGTGGTCTACATCCTAGCAGAAAGCTTTTCCACTCTGTCTGGCAAGGAAAACCTGCGGGAGCACAGAAAACATCTCCCATCGTGTTCTGGACGTTGCACGGAGGTCTGCCAAGTGTTTGGCATGAAGGAAAGAAAAGTTGTCCAAAACAGCTTCCAATCGAATATTCATGTGATTGGAAACGTCAGGAAAGTGGTAAGGTACTGTTTTCTATCAGTTGGCAAGCTGCGCACACAATCCCAGTGTTGTACAGCTTCCTTCTTCACCTTTCCGATGCTGCCGCTCTCTCGGGCTCCCGGAGCCGAAGAAGCGGCTTCTTTGCGCAAAGACGATTGTACCGCTCACAGTGCTCTCTTAGCGCCGCTTCTGCCGAAAGAAGCCCGGGAGCGGCTCTTAGCTCCGGAGAGCATTGTACCTTCGTCTTTAGCGTCTTTTGTGGTCTACATCCTAGCAGAAAGCTTTTCCACTCTGTCTGGCAAGGAAAACCTGCGGGAGCACAGAAAACATCTCCCATCGTGTTCTGGACGTTGCACGGAGGTCTGCCAAGTGTTTGGCATGAAGGAAATAAAAGTTGTCCAAAACAGCTTCCAAGCGAATATTCATGTGATTGGAAACGTCAGGAAAGTGGTAAGGTACTGTTTTCTATCAGTTGGCAAGCTGCGCACACAATCCCAGTGTTGTACAGCTTCCTTCTTCACCTTTCCGATGCTGCCGCTCTCTCCGGCTCCCGGAGCCAAAGAAGCGGCTTCTTCGCGCAACGACCATTGTACCGCTCACAGTGCTCTCTTAGCGCCGCTTCTGCCGAAAGAAGCCTGGGAGCGGCTCTTAGCTCCGGAGAGCATCGTACCTTCGTCTTTAGCGTCTTTTGTGGTCTACATCCTAGCAGAAAGCTTTTCCACTCTGTCTGGCAAGGAAAACCTGCGGGAGCACAGAAAACATCTCCCATCGTGTTCTGGACGTTGCACGGAGGTCTGCCAAGTGTTTGGCATGAAGGAAAGAAAAGTTGTCCAAAACAGCTTCCAATCGAATATTCATGTGATTGGAAACGTCAGGAAAGTGGTAAGGTACTGTTTTCTATCAGTTGGCAAGCTGCGCACACAATCCCAGTGTTGTACAGCTTCCTTCTTCACCTTTCCGATGCTGCCGCTCTCTCGGGCTCCCGGAGCCGAAGAAGCGGCTTCTTTGCGCAAAGACGATTGTACCGCTCACAGTGCTCTCTTAGCGCCGCTTCTGCCGAAAGAAGCCCGGGAGCGGCTCTTAGCTCCGGAGAGCAACGTACCTTCGTCTTTAGCGTCTTTTGTGGTCTACATCCTAGCAGAAAGCTTTTCCACTCTGTCTGGCAAGGAAAACCTGCGGGAGCACAGAAAACATCTCCCATCGTGTTCTGGACGTTGCACGGAGGTCTGCCAAGTGTTTGGCATGAAGGAAAGAAAAGTTGTCCAAAACAGCTTCCAATCGAATATTCATGTGATTGGAAACGTCAGGAAAGTGGTAAGGTACTGTTTTCTATCAGTTGGCAAGCTGCGCACACAATCCCAGTGTTGTACAGCTTCCTTCTTCACCTTTCCGATGCTGCCGCTCTCTCCGGCTCCCGGAGCCGAAGAAGCGGCTTCTTCGCGCAAAGACGATTGTACCGCTCACAGTGCTCTCTTAGCGCCGCTTCTGCCGAAAGAAGCCCGGGAGCGGCTCTTAGCTCCGGAGAGCATCGTACCTTCGTCTTTAGCGTCTTTTGTGGTCTACATCCTAGCAGAAAGCTTTTCCACTCTGTCTGGCAAGGAAAACCTGCGGGAGCACAGAAAACATCTCCCATCGTGTTCTGGACGTTGCACGGAGGTCTGCCAAGTGTTTGGCATGAAGGAAAGAAAAGTTGTCCAAAACAGCTTCCAATCGAATATTCATGTGATTGGAAACGTCAGGAAAGTGGTAAGGTACTGTTTTCTATCAGTTGGCAAGCTGCGCACACAATCCCAGTGTTGTACAGCTTCCTTCTTCACCTTTCCGATGCTGCCGCTCTCTCCGGCTCCCGGAGCCGAAGAAGCGGCTTCTTCGCGCAAAGACGATTGTACCGCTCACAGTGCTCTCTTAGCGCCGCTTCTGCCGAAAGAAGCCCGGGAGCGGCTCTTAGCTCCGGAGAGCATCGTACCTTCGTCTTTAGCATCTTTTGTGGTCTACATCCTAGCAGAAAGCTTTTCCACTCTGTCTGGCAAGGAAAACCTGCGGGAGCACAGAAAACATCTCCCATCGTCTTCTGGACGTTGCACGGAGGTCTGCCAAGTGTTTGGCATGAAGGAAAGAAAAGTTGTCCAAAACAGCTTCCAATCGAATATTCATGTGATTGGAAACGTCAGGAAAGTGGTAAGGTACTGTTTTCTATCAGTTGGCAAGCTGCGCACACAATCCCAGTGTTGTACAGCTTCCTTCTTCACCTTTCCGATGCTGCCGCTCTCTCGGGCTCCCGGAGCCGAAGAAGCGGCTTCTTCGCGCAAAGACGATTGTACCGCTCACAGTGCTCTCTTAGCGCCGCTTCTGCCGAAAGAAGCCCGGCAGCTGCTCTTAGCTCCGGAGAGCATCGTACCTTTGTCTTTAGCGTCTTTTGTGGTCTACATCCTAGCAGAAAGCTTTTCCACTCTGTCTGGCAAGGAAAACCTGCGGGAGCACAGAAAACATCTCCCATCGTGTTCTGGACGTTGCACGGAGGTCTGCCAAGTGTTTGGCATGAAGGAAAGAAAAGTTGTCCAAAACAGCTTCCAATCGAATATTCATGTGATTGGAAACGTCAGGAAAGTGGTAAGGTACTGTTTTCTATCAGTTGGCAAGCTGCGCACACAATCCCAGTGTTGTACAGCTTCCTTCTTCACCTTTCCGATGCTGCCGCTCTCTCGGGCTCCCGGAGCCGAAGAAGCGGCTTCTTCGCGCAAAGACGATTGTACCGCTCACAGTGCTCTCTTAGCGCCGCTTCTGCCGAAAGAAGCCCGGGAGCGGCTCTTAGCTCCGGAGAGCATCGTACCTTCGTCTTTAGCGTCTTTTGTGGTCTACATCCTAGCAGAAAGCTTTTCCACTCTGTCTGGCAAGGAAAACCTGCGGGAGCACAGAAAACATCTCCCATCGTGTTCTGGACGTTGCACGGAGGTCTGCCAAGTGTTTGGCATGAAGGAAAGAAAAGTTGTCCAAAACAGCTTCCAATCGAATATTCATGTGATTGGAAACGTCAGGAAAGTGGTAAGGTACTGTTTTCTATCAGTTGGCAAGCTGCGCACACAATCCCAGTGTTGTACAGCTTCCTTCTTCACCTTTCCGATGCTGCCGCTCTCTCCGGCTCCCGGAGCCGAAGAAGCGGCTTCTTCGCGCAAAGACCATTGTACCGCTCACAGTGCTCTCTTAGCGCCGCTTCTGCCGAAAGAAGCCCGGGAGCGGCTCTTAGCTCCGGAGAGCATCGTACCTTCGTCTTTAGCGTCTTTTGTGGTCTACATCCTAGCAGAAAGCTTTTCCACTCTGTCTGGCAAGGAAAACCTGCGGGAGCACAGAAAACATCTCCCATCGTGTTCTGGACATTGCACGGAGGTCTGCCAAGTGTTTGGCATGAAGGAAAGAAAAGTTGTGCAAAACAGCTTCCAATCGAATATTCATGTGATTGGAAAGGTCAGGAAAGTGGTAAGGTACTGTTTTCTATCAGTTGGCAAGCTGCGCACACAATCCAGTGTTGTACGGCTTCCTTCTTCACCTTTCCGATGCTGCCGCTCTCTCCGGCTCCCGGAGCCAAAGAAGCGGCTTCTTCGCGCAAAGACGATTGTACCGCTCACAGTGCTCTCTTAGCGCCGCTTCTGCCGAAAGAAGCCCGGGAGCGGCGCTTAGCTCCGGAGAGCATCGTACCTTCGTCTTTAGCGTCTTTTGTGGTCTACATCCTAGCAGAAAGCTTTTCCAATCTGTCTGGCAAGGAAAACCTGCGGGAGCACAGAAAACATCTCCCATCGTGTTCTGGACGTTGTACGGAGTTCTGCCAAGTGTTTGGCATGAAGGAAAGAAAAGTTGTCCAAAACAGCTTCCAATCGCATATTCATGCGATTGGAAACGTCAGGAAAGTGGTAAGGTACTGTTTTCTATCAGTTGGCAAGCTGCGCACACAATCCCAGTGTTGTACAGCTTCCTTCTTCACCTTTCCGATGCTGCCGCTCTCTCGGGCTCCCGGAGCCGAAGAAGCGGCTTCTTCGCGCAAAGACGATTGTACCGCTCACAGTGCTCTCTTAGCGCCGCTTCTGCCGAAAGAAGCCCGGCAGCGGCTCTTAGCTCCGGAGAGCATCGTACCTTCGTCTTTAGCGTCTTTTGTGGTCTACATCCTAGCAGAAAGCTTTTCCACTCTGTCTGGCAAGGAAAACCTGCGGGAGCACAGAAAACATCTCCCATCGTGTTCTGGACATTGCACGGAGGTCTGCCAAGTGTTTGGCATGAAGGAAAGAAAAGTTGTCCAAAACAGCTTCCAATCGAATATTCATGTGATTGGAAACGTCAGGAAAGTGGTAAGGTACTGTTTTCTATCAGTTGGCAAGCTGCGCACACAATCCAGTGTTGTACGGCTTCCTTCTTCACCTTTCCGATGCTGCCGCTCTCTCCGGCTCCCGGAGCCAAAGAAGCGGCTTCTTCGCGCAAAGACGATTGTACCGCTCACAGTGCTCTCTTAGCGCCGCTTCTGCCGAAAGAAGCCCGGGAGCGGCGCTTAGCTCCGGAGAGCATCGTACCTTCGTCTTTAGCGTCTTTTGTGGTCTACATCCTAGCAGAAAGCTTTTCCAATCTGTCTGGCAAGGAAAACCTGCGGGAGCACAGAAAACATCTCCCATCGTGTTCTGGACGTTGTACGGAGTTCTGCCAAGTGTTTGGCATGAAGGAAAGAAAAGTTGTCCAAAACAGCTTCCAATCGCATATTCATGCGATTGGAAAAGTCAGGAAAGTGGTAAGGTACTGTTTTCTATCAGTTGGCAAGCTGCGCACAAAATCCCAGTGTTGTACAGCTTCCTTCTTCACCTTTCCGATGCTGCCGCTCTCTCCGGCTCCCGGAGCCGAAGAAGCGGCTTCTTCGCGCAAAGACGATTGTACCGCTCACAGTGCTCTCTTAGCGCCACTTCTGCCGAAAGAAGCCCGGGAGTGGCGCTTAGCTCCGGAGAGCATCGTACCTTCGTCTTTAGCGTCTTTTGTGGTCTACATCCTAGCAGAAAGCTTTTCCACTCTGTCTGGCAAGGAAAACCTGCGGGAGCACAGAAAACATCTCCCATCGTGTTCTGGACATTGCACGGAGGTCTGCCAAGTGTTTGGCATGAAGGAAAGAAAAGTTGTCCAAAACAGCTTCCAATCGAATATTCATGTGATTGGAAACGTCTGGAAAGTGGTAAGGTACTGTTTTCTATCAGTTGGCAAGCTGCGCACACAATCCCAGTGTTCTACAGCTTCCTTCTTCACCTTTGCGATGCTGCCGCTCTCTCCGGCTCCCGGAGCCGAAGAAGCGGCTTCTTTGCGCAAAGACGATTGTACCGCTCACAGTGATCTCTTAGCGCCGCTTCAGCCGAAAGAAGCCCAGGAGCGGCTCTTAGCTCCGGAGAGCATCGTACCTTCGTCTTTAGCGTCTTTTGTGGTCTACATCCTAGCAGAAAGCTTTTCCACTCTGTCTGGCAAGGAAAACCTGCGGGAGCACAGAAAACATCTCCCATCGTGTTCTGGACGTTGCACGGAGGTCTGCCAAGTGTTTGGCATGAAGGAAAGAAAAGTTGTCCAAAACAGCTTCCAATCGAATATTCATGCGATTGGAAACGTCAGGAAAGTGGTAAGGTACTGTTTTCTATCAGTTGGCAAGCTGCGCACACAATCCCAGTGTTGTACAGCTTCCTTCTTCACCTTTCCGATGCTGCCGCTCTCTCCGGCTCCCGGAGCCGAAGAAGCGGCTTCTTCGCGCAAAGACGATTGTACCGCTCACAGTGCTCTCTTAGCGCCGCTTCTGCCGAAAGAAGCCCGGGAGCGGCTCTTAGCTCCGGAGAGCATCGTACCTTCGTCTTTAGCGTCTTTTGTGGTCTACATCCTAGCAGAAAGCTTTTCCACTCTGTCTGGCAAGGAAAACCTGCGGGAGCACAGAAAACATCTCCCATCGTGTTCTGGACGTTGCACGGAGGTCTGCCAAGTGTTTGGCATGAAGGAAAGAAAAGTTGTCCAAAACAGCTTCCAATCGAATATTCATGTGATTGGAAACGTCAGGAAAGTGGTAAGGTACTGTTTTCTATTAGTTGGCAAGCTGCGCACACAATCCCAGTGTTGTACAGCTTCCTTCTTCACCTTTCCGATGCTGCCGCTCTCTCCGGCTCCCGGAGCCGAAGAAGCGGCTTCTTCGCGCAAAGACGATTGTACCGCTCACAGTGCTCTCTTAGCGCCGCTTCTGCCGAAAGAAGCCTGGAAGCGGCTCTTAGCTCCGGAGAGCATCGTACCTTCGTCTTTAGCGTCTTTTGTGGTCTACATCCTAGCAGAAAGCTTTTCCACTCTGTCTGGCAAGGAAAACCTGCGGGAGCACAGAAAACATCTCCCATCGTCTTCTGGACGTTGCACGGAGGTCTGCCAAGTGTTTGGCATGAAGGAAAGAAAAGTTGTCCAAAACAGCTTCCAATCGAATATTCATGTGATTGGAAACGTCAGGAAAGTGTAAGGTACTGTTTTCTATCAGTTGGCAAGCTGCGCACACAATCCCAGTGTTGTACGGCTTCCTTCTTCACCTTTCCGATGCTGCCGCTCTCTCCGGCTCCCGGAGCCGAAGAAGCGGCTTCTTCGCGCAAAGACGATTGTACCGCTCACAGTGCTCTCTTAGCGCCGCTTCTGCCGAAAGAAGCCCGGGAGCGGCGCTTAGCTCCGGAGAGAATCGTACCTTCGTCTTTAGCATCTTTTGTGGTCTACATCCTAGCAGAAAGCTTTTCCACTCTGTCTGGCAAGGAAAACCTGCGGGAGCACAGAAAACATCTCCCATCGTGTTCTGGACGTTGCACGGAGGTCTGCCAAGTGTTTGGCATGAAGGAAAGAAAAGTTGTCCAAAACAGCTTCCAATCGAATATTCATGTGATTGGAAACGTCAGGAAAGTGGTAAGGTACTGTTTTCTATCAGTTGGCAAGCTGCGCACACAATCCCAGTGTTGTACAGCTTCCTTCTTCACCTTTCCGATGCTGCCGCTCTCTCCGGCTCCCGGAGCCGAAGAAGCGGCTTCTTCGCGCAAAGACGATTGTACCGCTCACAGTGCTCTCTTAGCGCCGCTTCTGCCGAAAGATTCCCGGGAGCGGCGCTTAGCTCCGGAGAGCATCGTACCTTCGTCTTTAGCGTCTTTTGTGGTCTACATCCTAGCAGAAAGCTTTTCCACTCTGTCTGGCAAGGAAAACCTGCGGGAGCACAGAAAACATCTCCCATCGTGTTCTGGACGTTGCACGGAGGTCTGCCAAGTGTTTGGCATGAAGGAAAGAAAAGTTGTCCAAAACAGCTTCCAATCGAATATTCATGTGATTGGAAACGTCAGGAAAGTGGTAAGGTACTGTTTTCTATCAGTTGGCAAGCTGCGCACACAATCCCAGTGTTGTACAGCTTCCTTCTTCACCTTTCCGATGCTGCCGCTCTCTCCGGCTCCCGGAGCCGAAGAAGCGGCTTCTTCGCGCAAAGACGATTGTACCGCTCACAGTGCTCTCTTAGCGCCGCTTCTGCCGAAAGATTCCCGGGAGCGGCGCTTAGCTCCGGAGAGCATCGTACCTTCGTCTTTAGCGTCTTTTGTGGTCTACATCCTAGCAAAAAGCTTTTCCACTCTGTCTGGCAAGGAAAGCCTGCGGGAGCACAGAAAACATCTCCCATCGTCTTCTGGACGTTGCACGGAGGTCTGCCAAGTGTTTGGCATGAAGGAAAGAAAAGTTGTCCAAAACAGCTTCCAATCGAATATTCATGTGATTGGAAACGTCAGGAAAGTGTAAGGTACTGTTTTCTATCAGTTGGCAAGCTGCGCACACAATCCCAGTGTTGTACGGCTTCCTTCTTCACCTTTCCGATGCTGCCGCTCTCTCCGGCTCCCGGAGCCGAAGAAGCGGCTTCTTCGCGCAAAGACGATTGTACCGCTCACAGTGCTCTCTTAGCGCCGCTTCTGCCGAAAGAAGCCCGGGAGCGGCGCTTAGCTCCGGAGAGAATCGTACCTTCGTCTTTAGCATCTTTTGTGGTCTACATCCTAGCAGAAAGCTTTTCCACTCTGTCTGGCAAGGAAAACCTGCGGGAGCACAGAAAACATCTCCCATCGTGTTCTGGACGTTGCACGGAGGTCTGCCAAGTGTTTGGCATGAAGGAAAGAAAAGTTGTCCAAAACAGCTTCCAATCGAATATTCATGTGATTGGAAACGTCAGGAAAGTGGTAAGGTACTGTTTTCTATCAGTTGGCAAGCTGCGCACACAATCCCAGTGTTGTACAGCTTCCTTCTTCACCTTTCCGATGCTGCCGCTCTCTCCGGCTCCCGGAGCCGAAGAAGCGGCTTCTTCGCGCAAAGACCATTGTACCGCTCACAGTGCTCTCTTAGCGCCGCTTCTGCCGAAAGATTCCCGGGAGCGGCGCTTAGCTCCGGAGAGCATCGTACCTTCGTCTTTAGCGTCTTTTGTGGTCTACATCCTAGCAAAAAGCTTTTCCACTCTGTCTGGCAAGGAAAACCTGTGGGAGCACAGAAAACATCTCCCATCGTGTTCTGGAAAGTTGTACGGAGTTCTGCCAAGTGTTTGGCATGAAGGAAAGAAAAGTTGTCCAAAACAGCTTCCAATCGCGTATTCATGCGATTGGAAAAGTCAGGAAAGTGGTAAGGTACTGTTTTCTATCAGTTGACAAGCTGCGCACACAATCCCAGTGTTGTACAGCTTCCTTCTTCACCTTTCCGATGCTGCCGCTCTCTCCGGCTCCCGGAGCCGAAGAAGCGGCTTCTTCGCGCAAAGACGATTGTACCGCTCACAGTGCTCTCTTAGCGCCGCTTCTGCCGAAAGAAGCCCGGGAGCGGCGCTTAGCTCCGGAGAGCATCGTACCTTCGTCTTTAGCGTCTTTTGTGGTCTACATCCTAGCAGAAAGCTTTTCCACTCTGTCTGGCAAGGAAAACCTGCGGGAGCACAGAAAACATCTCCCATCGTGTTCTGGACGTTGCACGGAGGTCTGCCAAGTGTTTGGCATGAAGGAAAGAAAAGTTGTCCAAAACAGCTTCCAATCGAATATTCATGTGATTGGAAACGTCAGGAAAGTGGTAAGGTACTGTTTTCTATCAGTTGGCAAGCTGCGCACACAATCCCAGTGTTGTACAGCTTCCTTCTTCACATTTCCGATGCTGCCGCTCTCTCCGGCTCCCGGAGCCGAAGAAGCGGCTTCTTCGCGCAAAGACGATTGTACCGCTCACAGTGCTCTCTTAGCGCCGCTTCTGCCGAAAGATTCCCGGGAGCGGCGCTTAGCTCCGGAGAGCATCGTACCTTCGTCTTTAGCGTCTTTTGTGGTCTACATCCTAGCAGAAAGCTTTTCCACTCTGTCTGGCAAGGAAAACCTGCGGGAGCACAGAAAACATCTCCCATCGTGTTCTGGACGTTGCACGGAGGTCTGCCAAGTGTTTGGCATGAAGGAAAGAAAAGTTGTCCAAAACAGCTTCTTATCGAATATTCATGTGATTGGAAACGTCAGGAAAGTGGTAAGGTACTGTTTTCTATTAGTTGGCAAGCTGCGCACACAATCCCAGTGTTGTACAGCTTCCTTCTTCACCTTTCCGATGCTGCCGCTCTCTCCGGCTCCCGGAGCCGAAGAAGCGGCTTCTTCGCGCAAAGACCATTGTACTGCTCACAGTGCTCTCTTAGCGCCGCTTCTGCCGAAAGAAGCCCGGGAGCGGCTCTTAGCTCCGGAGAGCATCGTACCTTCGTCTTTAGCGTCTTTTGTGGTCTACATCCTAGCAGAAAGCTTTTCCACTCTGTCTGGCAAGGAAAACCTGCGGGAGCACAGAAAACATCTCCCATCGTGTTCTGGACGTTGCACGGAGGTCTGCCAAGTGTTTGGCATGAAGGAAAGAAAAGTTGTCCAAAACAGCTTCCAATCGAATATTCATGTGATTGGAAACGTCAGGAAAGTGGTAAGGTACTGTTTTCTATCAGTTGGCAAGCTGCGCACACAATCCCAGTGTTGTACAGCTTCCTTCTTCACCTTTCCGATGCTGCCGCTCTCTCCGGCTCCTGGAGCCGAAGAAGCGGCTTCTTCGCGCAAAGACGATTGTACCGCTCACAGTGCTCTCTTAGCGCCGCTTCTGCCGAAAGAAGCCCGGGAGCAGCTCTTAGCTCCGGAGAGCATCGTACCTTCGTCTTTAGCGTCTTTTGTGGTCTACATCCTAGCAGAAAGCTTTTCCACTCTGTCTGGCAAGGAAAACCTGCGGGAGCACAGAAAACATCTCCCATCGTGTTCTGGACGTTGCACGGAGGTCTGCCAAGTGTTTGGCATGAAGGAAAGAAAAGTTGTCCAAAACAGCTTCCAATCGAATATTCATGTGATTGGAAACGTCAGGAAAGTGGTAAGGTACTGTTTTCTATCAGTTGGCAAGCTGCGCACACAATCCCAGTGTTGTACAGCTTCCTTCTTCACCTTTCCGATGCTGCCGCTCTCTCCGGCTCCCGGAGCCGAAGAAGCGGCTTCTTCGCGCAAAGACGATTGTACCGCTCACAGTGCTCTCTTAGCGCCGCTTCTGCCGAAAGATTCCCGGGAGCGGCGCTTAGCTCCGGAGAGCATCGTACCTTCGTCTTTAGCGTCTTTTGTGGTCTACATCCTAGCAAAAAGCTTTTCCACTCTGTCTGGCAAGGAAAACCTGTGGGAGCACAGAAAACATCTCCCATCGTGTTCTGGAAAGTTGTACAGAGTTCTGCCAAGTGTTTGGCATGAAGGAAAGAAAAGTTGTCCAAAACAGCTTCCAATCGCATATTCATGCGATTGGAAACGTCAGGAAAGTGGTAAGGTACTGTTTTCTATCAGTTGGCAAGCTGCGCACACAATCCCAGTGTTGTACAGCTTCCTTCTTCACCTTTCCGATGCTGCCGCTCTCTCCGGCTCCCGGAGCCGAAGAAGCGGCTTCTTCGCGCAAAGACGATTGTACCGCTCACAGTGCTCTCTTAGCGCCGCTTCTGCCGAAAGAAGCCCGGGAGCGGCTCTTAGCTCCGGAGAGCATCGTACCTTCGTCTTTAGCGTCTTTTGTGGTCTACATCCTAGCAGAAAGCTTTTCCACTCTGTCTGGCAAGGAAAACCTGCGGGAGCACAGAAAACATCTCCCATCGTGTTCTAGACGTTGCACGGAGGTCTGCCAAGTGTTTGGCATGAAGGAAAGAAAAGTTGTCCAAAACAGCTTCCAATCGAATATTCATGTGATTGGAAACGTCAGGAAAGTGGTAAGGTACTGTTTTCTATTAGTTGGCAAGCTGCGCACACAATCCCAGTGTTGTACAGCTTCCTTCTTCACCTTTCCGATGCTGCCGCTCTCTCCGGCTCCCGGAGCCGAAGAAGCGGCTTCTTCGCGCAAAGACGATTGTACTGCTCACAGTGCTCTCTTAGCGCCGCTTCTGCCGAAAGAAGCCCGGGAGCGGCTCTTAGCTCCGGAGAGCATCGTACCTTCGTCTTTAGCGTCTTTTGTGGTCTACATCCTAGCAGAAAGCTTTTCCACTCTGTCTGGCAAGGAAAACCTGTGGGAGCACAGAAAACATCTCCCATCGTGTTCTGGACGTTGCACGGAGGTCTGCCAAGTGTTTGGCATGAAGGAAAGAAAAGTTGTCCAAAACAGCTTCCAATCGAATATTCATGTGATTGGAAACGTCAGGAAAGTGGTAAGGTACAGTTTTCTATCAGTTGGCAAGCTGCGCACACAATCCCAGTGTTGTACAGCTTCCTTCTTCACCTTTCCGATGCTGCCGCTCTCTCCGGCTCCCGGAGCCGAAGAAGCGGCTTCTTCGCGCAAAGACGATTGTACCGCTCACAGTGCTCTCTTAGCGCCGCTTCTGCCGAAAGAAGCCCGGGAGCGGCGCTTAGCTCCGGAGAGCATCGTACCTTCGTCTTTAGCGTCTTTTGTGGTCTACATCCTAGCAGAAAGCTTTTCCACTCTGTCTGGCAAGGAAAACCTGCGGGAGCACAGAAAACATCTCCCATCGTGTTCTGGACGTTGCACGGAGGTCTGCCAAGTGTTTGGCATGAAGGAAAGAAAAGTTGTCCAAAACAGCTTCCAATCGAATATTCATGTGATTGGAAACGTCAGGAAAGTGGTAAGGTACTGTTTTCTATCAGTTGGCAAGCTGCGCACACAATCCCAGTGTTGTACAGCTTCCTTCTTCACCTTTCCGATGCTGCCGCTCTCTCCGGCTCCCGGAGCCGAAGAAGCGGCTTCTTCGCGCAAAGACGATTGTACCGCTCACAGTGCTCTCTTAGCGCCGCTTCTGCCGAAAGAAGCCCGGGAGCGGCGCTTAGCTCCGGAGAGCATCGTACCTTCGTCTTTAGCGTCTTTTGTGGTCTACATCCTAGCAGAAAGCTTTTCCACTCTGTCTGGCAAGGAAAACCTGCGGGAGCACAGAAAACATCTCCCATCGTGTTCTGGACGTTGCACGGAGGTCTGCCAAGTGTTTGGCATGAAGGAAAGAAAAGTTGTCCAAAACAGCTTCCAATCGAATATTCATGTGATTGGAAACGTCAGGAAAGTGTAAGGTACTGTTTTCTATCAGTTGGCAAGCTGCGCACACAATCCCAGTGTTGTACAGCTTCCTTCTTCACCTTTCCGATGCTGCCGCTCTCTCCGGCTCCCGGAGCCGAAGAAGCGGCTTCTTCGCGCAAAGACGATTGTACCGCTCACAGTGCTCTCTTAGCGCCGCTTCTGCCGAAAGAAGCCCGGGAGCGGCTCTTAGCTCCGGAGAGCATCGTACCTTCGTCTTTAGCGTCTTTTGTGGTCTACATCCTAGCAGAAAGCTTTTCCACTCTGTCTGGCAAGGAAAACCTGCGGGAGCACAGAAAACATCTCCCATCGTGTTCTGGACGTTGCACGGAGGTCTGCCAAGTGTTTGGCATGAAGGAAAGAAAAGTTGTCCAAAACAGCTTCCAATCGAATATTCATGTGATTGGAAACGTCAGGAAAGTGGTAAGGTACTGTTTTCTATCAGTTGGCAAGCTGCGCACACAATCCCAGTGTTGTACAGCTTCCTTCTTCACCTTTCCGATGCTGCCGCTCTCTCCGGCTCCCGGAGCCGAAGAAGCGGCTTCTTCGCGCAAAGACGATTGTACCGCTCACAGTGCTCTCTTAGCGCCGCTTCTGCCGAAAGAAGCCCGGCAGCGGCGCTTAGCTCCGGAGAGCATCGTACCTTCGTCTTTAGCGTCTTTTGTGGTCTACATCCTAGCAGAAAGCTTTTCCACTCTGTCTGGCAAGGAAAACCTGCGGGAGCACAGAAAACATCTCCCATCGTGTTCTGGACGTTGCACGGAGGTCTGCCAAGTGTTTGGCATGAAGGAAAGAAAAGTTGTCCAAAACAGCTTCCAATCGAATATTCATGTGATTGGAAACGTCAGGAAAGTGTAAGGTACTGTTTTCTATCAGTTGGCAAGCTGCGCACACAATCCCAGTGTTGTACAGCTTCCTTCTTCACCTTTCCGATGCTGCCGCTCTCTCCGGCTCCCGGAGCCGAAGAAGCGGCTTCTTCGCGCAAAGACGATTGTACCACTCACAGTGCTCTCTTAGCGCCGCTTCTGCCGAAAGAAGCCCGGGAGCAGCTCTTAGCTCCGGAGAGCATCGTACCTTCGTCTTTAGCGTCTTTTGTGGTCTACATCCTAGCAGAAAGCTTTTCCACTCTGTCTGGCAAGGAAAACCTGCGGGAGCACAGAAAACATCTCCCATCGTGTTCTGGACATTGCACGGAGGTCTGCCAAGTGTTTGGCATGAAGGAAAGAAAAGTTGTCCAAAACAGCTTCCAATCGAATATTCATGTGATTGGAAACGTCAGGAAAGTGGTAAGGTACTGTTTTCTATCAGTTGGCAAGCTGCGCACACAATCCCAATGTTGTACAGCTTCCTTCTTCACCTTTCCGATGCTGCCGCTCTCTCCGGCTCCCGGAGCCGAAGAAGCGGCTTCTTTGCGCAAAGACGATTGTACCGCTCACAGTGCTCTCTTAGCGCCGCTTCTGCCGAAAGAATCCCGGGAGCGGCTCTTAGCTCCGGAGAGCATCGTACCTTCGTCTTTAGCGTCTTTTGTGGTCTACATCCTAGCAGAAAGCTTTTCCACTCTGTCTGGCAAGGAAAACCTGCGGGAGCACAGAAAACATCTCCCATCGTGTTCTGGACGCTGCACGGAGGTCTGCCAAGTGTTTGGCATGAAGGAAAGAAAAGTTGTCCAAAACAGCTTCCAATCGAATATTCATGTGATTGGAAACGTCAGGAAAGTGGTAAGGTACTGTTTTCTATCAGTTGGCAAGCTGCGCACACAATCCCAGTGTTGTACAGCTTCCTTCTTCACCTTTCCGATGCTGCCGCTCTCTCCGGCTCCCGGAGCCGAAGAAGCGGCTTCTTCGCGCAAAGACGATTGTACCGCTCACAGTGCTCTCTTAGCGCCGCTTCTGCCGAAAGAAGCCCGGGAGCGGCTCTTAGCTCCGGAGAGCATCGTACCTTCGTCTTTAGCGTCTTTTGTGGTCTACATCCTAGCAGAAAGCTTTTCCACTCTGTCTGGCAAGGAAAACCTGCGGGAGCACAGAAAACATCTCCCATCGTGTTCTGGACGTTGCACGGAGGTCTGCCAAGTGTTTGGCATGAAGGAAAGAAAAGTTGTCCAAAACAGCTTCCAATCGAATATTCATGTGATTGGAAACGTCAGGAAAGTGGTAAGGTACTGTTTTCTATCAGTTGGCAAGCTGCGCACACAATCCCAGTGTTGTACGGCTTCCTTCTTCACCTTTCCGATGCTGCCGCTCTCTCCGGCTCCCGGAGCTGAAGAAGCGGCTTCTTCGCGCAAAGACGATTGTACCGCTCACAGTGCTCTCTTAGCGCCGCTTCTTCCGAAAGAAGCCCGGGATCGGCGCTTAGCTCCGGAGAGAATCGTACCTTCGTCTTTAGCATCTTTTGTGGTCTACATCCTAGCAGAAAGCTTTTCCACTCTGTCTGGCAAGGAAAACCTGCGGGAGCACAGAAAACATCTCCCATCGTGTTCTGGACGTTGCACGGAGGTCTGCCAAGTGTTTGGCATGAAGGAAAGAAAAGTTGTCCAAAACAGCTTCCAATCGAAGATTCATGTGATTGGAAACGTCAGGAAAGTGGTAAGGTACTGTTTTCTATCAGTTGGCAAGCTGCGCACACAATCCCAGTGTTGTACAGCTTCCTTCTTCACCTTTCCGATGCTGCCGCTCTCTCCGGCTCCCGGAGCCGAAGAAGCGGCTTCTTCGCGCAAAGACCATTGTACCGCTCACAGTGCTCTCTTAGCGCCGCTTCTGCCGAAAGATTCCCGGGAGCGGCGCTTAGCTCCGGAGAGCATCGTACCTTCGTCTTTAGCGTCTTTTGTGGTCTACATCCTAGCAGAAAGCTTTTCCACTCTGTCTGGCAAGGAAAACCTGTGGGAGCACAGAAAATATCTCCCATCGTGTTCTGGACGTTGTACGGAGTTCTGCCAAGTGTTTGGCATGAAGGAAAGAAAAGTTGTCCAAAACAGCTTCTTATCGAATATTCATGTGATTGGAAACGTCAGGAAAGTGGTAAGGTACTGTTTTCTATCAGTTGGCAAGCTGCGCACACAATCCCAGTGTTGTACAGCTTCCTTCTTCACCTTTCCGATGCTGCCGCTCTCTCCGGCTCCCGGAGCCGAAGAAGCGGCTTCTTCGCGCAAAGACCATTGTACCGCTTACAGTGCTCTCTTAGCGCCGCTTCTGCCGAAAGAAGCCCGGGAGCGGCTCTTAGCTCCGGAGAGCATCGTACCTTCGTCTTTAGCGTCTTTTGTGGTCTACATCCTAGCAGAAAGCTTTTCCACTCTGTCTGGCAAGGAAAACCTGCGGGAGCACAGAAAACATCTCCCATCGTGTTCTGGACGTTGCACGGAGGTCTGCCAAGTGTTTGGCATGAAGGAAAGAAAAGTTGTCCAAAACAGCTTCCAATCGCATATTCATGTGATTGGAAAAGTCAGGAAAGTGTAAGGTACTGTTTTCTATCAGTTGGCAAGCTGCGCACACAATCCCAGTGTTGTACAGCTTCCTTCTTCACCTTTCCGATGCTGCCGCTCTCTCCGGCTCCCGGAGCCGAAGAAGCGGCTTCTTCGCGCAAAGACGATTGTACCGCTCACAGTGCTCTCTTAGCGCCGCTTCTGCCGAAAGAAGCCCGGGAGCGGCTCTTAGCTCCGGAGAGCATCGTACCTTCGTCTTTAGCGTCTTTTGTGGTCTACATCCTAGCAGAAAGCTTTTCCACTCTGTCTGGCAAGGAAAACCTGCGGGAGCACAGAAAACATCTCCCATCGTGTTCTGGACGTTGCACGGAGGTCTGCCAAGTGTTTGGCATGAAGGAAAGAAAAGTTGTCCAAAACAGCTTCCAATCGAACATTCATGTGATTGGAAACGTCAGGAAAGTGGTAAGGTACTGTTTTCTATCAGTTGGCAAGCTGCGCACACAATCCCAGTGTTGTACAGCTTCCTTCTTCACCTTTCCGATGCTGCCGCTCTCTCCGGCTCCCGGAGCCGAAGAAGCGGCTTCTTCGCGCAAAGACGATTGTACCGCTCACAGTGCTCTCTTAGCGCCGCTTCTGCCGAAAGAAGCCCGGGAGCGGCGCTTAGCTCCGGAGAGCATCGTACCTTCGTCTTTAGCGTCTTTTGTGGTCTACATCCTAGCAGAAAGCTTTTCCACTCTGTCTGGCAAGGAAAACCTGCGGGAGCACAGAAAACATCTCCCATCGTGTTCTGGACGTTGCACGGAGGTCTGCCAATTGTTTGGCATGAAGGAAAGAAAAGTTGTCCAAAACAGCTTCCAATCGAATATTCATGTGATTGGAAACGTCAGGAAAGTGGTAAGGTACTGTTTTCTATCAGTTGGCAAGCTGCGCACACAATCCCAGTGTTGTACAGCTTCCTTCTTCACCTTTCCGATGCTGCCGCTCTCTCCGGCTCCCGGAGCCGAAGAAGCGGCTTCTTAGCGCAAAGACGATTGTACCGCTCACAGTGCTCTCTTAGCGCCGCTTCTGCCGAAAGAAGCCCGGGAGCGGCTCTTAGCTCCGGAGAGCATCGTACCTTCGTCTTTAGCGTCTTTTGTGGTCTACATCCTAGCAGAAAGCTTTTCCACTCTGTCTGGCAAGGAAAACCTGCAGGAGCACAGAAAACATCTCCCATCGTGTTCTGGACGTTGCACGGAGGTCTGCCAAGTGTTTGGCATGAAGGAAAGAAAAGTTGTCCAAAACAGCTTCCAATCGAATATTCATGTGATTGGAAACGTCAGGAAAGTGGTAAGGTACTGTTTTCTATCAGTTGGCAAGCTGCGCACACAATCCCAGTGTTGTACAGCTTCCTTCTTCACCTTTCCGATGCTGCCGCTCTCTCCGGCTCCCGGAGCCGAAGAAGCGGCTTCTTTGTGCAAAGACGATTGTACCGCTCACAGTGCTCTCTTAGCGCCGCTTCTGCCGAAAGAAGCCCGGGAGCGGCTCTTAGCTCCGGAGAGCATCGTACCTTCGTCTTTAGCGTCTTTTGTGGTCTACATCCTAGCAGAAAGCTTTTCCACTCTGTCTGGCAAGGAAAACCTGCGGGAGCACAGAAAACATCTCCCATCGTGTTCTGGACGTTGCACGGAGGTCTGCCAAGTGTTTGGCATGAAGGAAAGAAAAGTTGTCCAAAACAGCTTCCAATCGAATATTCATGTGATTGGAAACGTCAGGAAAGTGGTAAGGTACTGTTTTCTATCATTTGGCAAGCTGCGCACACAATCCCAGTGTTGTACAGCTTCCTTCTTCACCTTTCCGATGCTGCCGCTCTCTCCGGCTCCCGGAGCCGAAGAAGCGGCTTCTTCGCGCAAAGACGATTGTACCGCTCACAGTGCTCTCTTAGCGCCGCTTCTGCCGAAAGAAGCCCGGGAGCGGCTCTTAGCTCCGGAGAGCATCGTACCTTCGTCTTTAGCGTCTTTTGTGGTCTACATCCTAGCAGAAAGCTTTTCCACTCTGTCTGGCAAGGAAAACCTGCGGGAGCACAGAAAACATCTCCCATCGTGTTCTGGACGTTGCACGGAGGTCTGCCAAGTGTTTGGCATGAAGGAAAGAAAAGTTGTCCAAAACAGCTTCCAATCGAATATTCATGTGATTGGAAACGTCAGGAAAGTGGTAAGGTACTGTTTTCTATCAGTTGGCAAGCTGCGCACACAATCCCAGTGTTGTACAGCTTCCTTCTTCACCTTTCCGATGCTGCCTCTCTGTCTGGCTCCCGGAGCCGAAGAAGCGGCTTCTTCGCGCAAAGACGATTGTACCGCTCACAGTGCTCTCTTAGCGCCCCTTCTGCCGAAAGAAGCCCGGGAGCGGCTCTTAGCTCCGGAGAGCATCGTACCTTCGTCTTTAGCGTCTTTTGTGGTCTACATCCTAGCAGAAAGCTTTTCCACTCTGTCTGGCAAGGAAAACCTGCGGGAGCACAGAAAACATCTCCCATCGTGTTCTGGACGTTGCACGGAGGTCTGCCAAGTGTTTGGCATGAAGGAAAGAAAAGTTGTCCAAAACAGCTTCCAATGGCATATTCATGTGATTGGAAACGTCAGGAAAGTGGTAAGGTACTGTTTTCTATCAGTTGGCAAGCTGCGCACACAATCCCAGTGTTGTACGGCTTCCTTCTTCACCTTTCCGATGCTGCCGCTCTCTCCGGCTCCCGGAGCCGAAGAAGCGGCTTCTTCGCGCAAAGACGATTGTACCGCTCACAGTGCTCTCTTAGCGCCGCTTCTGCCGAAAGAAGCCCGGGAGCGGCTCTTAGCTCCGGAGAGCATCGTACCTTCGTCCTTAGCGTCTTTTGTGGTCTACATCCTAGCAGAAAGCTTTTCCAATCTGTCTGGCAAGGAAAACCTGCGGGAGCACAGAAAACATCTCCCATCGTGTTCTGGACGTTGCACGGAGGTCTGCCAAGTGTTTGGCATGAAGGAAAGAAAAGTTGTCCAAAACAGCTTCCAATCGAATATTCATGTGATTGGAAACGTCAGGAAAGTGTAAGGTACTGTTTTCTATCAGTTGGCAAGCTGCGCACACAATCCCAGTGTTGTACAGCTTCCTTCTTCACCTTTCCGATGCTGCCGCTCTCTCCGGCTCCCGGAGCCGAAGAAGCGGCTTCTTCGCGCAAAGACGATTGTACCGCTCACAGTGCTCTCTTAGCGCCGCTTCTGCCGAAAGAAGCCCGGGAGCGGCTCTTAGCTCCGGAGAGCATCGTACCTTCGTCTTTAGCGTCTTTTGTGGTCTACATCCTAGCAGAAAGCTTTTCCACTCTGTCTGGCAAGGAAAACCTGCGGGAGCACAGAAAACATCTCCCATCGTGTTCTGGACGTTGCACGGAGGTCTGCCAAGTGTTTGGCATGAAGGAAAGAAAAGTTGTCCAAAACAGCTTCCAATCGAATATTCATGTGATTGGAAACGTCAGGAAAGTGGTAAGGTACTGTTTTCTATCAGTTGGCAAGCTGCGCACACAATCCCAGTGTTGTACGGCTTCCTTCTTCACCTTTCCGATGCTGCCGCTCTCTCCGGCTCCCGGAGCTGAAGAAGCGGCTTCTTCGCGCAAAGACGATTGTACCGCTCACAGTGCTCTCTTAGCGCCGCTTCTTCCGAAAGAAGCCCGGGATCGGCGCTTAGCTCCGGAGAGAATCGTACCTTCGTCTTTAGCATCTTTTGTGGTCTACATCCTAGCAGAAAGCTTTTCCACTCTGTCTGGCAAGGAAAACCTGCGGGAGCACAGAAAACATCTCCCATCGTGTTCTGGACGTTGCACGGAGGTCTGCCAAGTGTTTGGCATGAAGGAAAGAAAAGTTGTCCAAAACAGCTTCCAATCGAAGATTCATGTGATTGGAAACGTCAGGAAAGTGGTAACGTACTGTTTTCTATCAGTTGGCAAGCTGCGCACACAATCCCAGTGTTGTACAGCTTCCTTCTTCACCTTTCCGATGCTGCCGCTCTCTCCGGCTCCCGGAGCCGAAGAAGCGGCTTCTTCGCGCAAAGACCATTGTACCGCTCACAGTGCTCTCTTAGCGCCGCTTCTGCCGAAAGATTCCCGGGAGCGGCGCTTAGCTCCGGAGAGCATCGTACCTTCGTCTTTAGCGTCTTTTGTGGTCTACATCCTAGCAGAAAGCTTTTCCACTCTGTCTGGCAAGGAAAACCTGTGGGAGCACAGAAAATATCTCCCATCGTGTTCTGGACGTTGTACGGAGTTCTGCCAAGTGTTTGGCATGAAGGAAAGAAAAGTTGTCCAAAACAGCTTCTTATCGAATATTCATGTGATTGGAAACGTCAGGAAAGTGGTAAGGTACTGTTTTCTATCAGTTGGCAAGCTGCGCACACAATCCCAGTGTTGTACAGCTTCCTTCTTCACCTTTCCGATGCTGCCGCTCTCTCCGGCTCCCGGAGCCGAAGAAGCGGCTTCTTCGCGCAAAGACCATTGTACCGCTCACAGTGCTCTCTTAGCGCCGCTTCTGCCGAAAGAAGCCCGGGATCGGCGCTTAGCTCCGGAGAGAATCGTACCTTCGTCTTTAGCATCTTTTGTGGTCTACATCCTAGCAGAAAGCTTTTCCACTCTGTCTGGCAAGGAAAACCTGCGGGAGCACAGAAAACATCTCCCATCGTGTTCTGGACGTTCACGGAGGTCTGCCAAGTGTTTGGCATGAAGGAAAGAAAAGTTGTCCAAAACAGCTTCCAATCGAATATTCATGTGATTGGAAACGTCAGGAAAGTGGTAAGGTACTGTTTTCTATCAGTTGGCAAGCTGCGCACACAATCCCAGTGTTGTACAGCTTCCTTCTTCACCTTTCCGATGCTGCCGCTCTCTCCGGCTCCCGGAGCCGAAGAAGCGGCTTCTTCGCGCAAAGACGATTGTACCGCTCACAGTGCTCTCTTAGCGCCGCTTCTGCCGAATGATTCCCGGGAGCGGCGCTTAGCTCTGGAGAGCATCGTACCTTCGTCTTTAGCGTCTTTTGTGGTCTACATCCTAGCAGAAAGCTTTTCCACTCTGTCTGGCAAGGAAAACCTGCGGGAGCACAGAAAATATCTCCCATCGTGTTCTGGACGTTGTACGGAGTTCTGCCAAGTGTTTGGCATGAAGGAAAGAAAAGTTGTCCAAAACAGCTTCTTATCGAATATTCATGTGATTGGAAACGTCAGGAAAGTGGTAAGGTACTGTTTTCTATCAGTTGGCAAGCTGCGCACACAATCCCAGTGTTGTACAGCTTCCTTCTTCACCTTTCCGATGCTGCCGCTCTCTCCGGCTCCCGGAGCCGAAGAAGCGGCTTCTTCGCGCAAAGACCATTGTACCGCTTACAGTGCTCTCTTAGCGCCGCTTCTGCCGAAAGAAGCCCGGGAGCGGCTCTTAGCTCCGGAGAGCATCGTACCTTCGTCTTTAGCGTCTTTTGTGGTCTACATCCTAGCAGAAAGCTTTTCCACTCTGTCTGGCAAGGAAAACCTGCGGGAGCACAGAAAACATCTCCCATCGTGTTCTGGACGTTGCACGGAGGTCTGCCAAGTGTTTGGCATGAAGGAAAGAAAAGTTGTCCAAAACAGCTTCCAATCGAAGATTCATGTGATTGGAAACGTCAGGAAAGTGGTAACGTACTGTTTTCTATCAGTTGGCAAGCTGCGCACACAATCCCAGTGTTGTACAGCTTCCTTCTTCACCTTTCCGATGCTGCCGCTCTCTCCGGCTCCCGGAGCCGAAGAAGCGGCTTCTTCGCGCAAAGACCATTGTACCGCTCACAGTGCTCTCTTAGCGCCGCTTCTGCCGAAAGATTCCCGGGAGCGGCGCTTAGCTCCGGAGAGCATCGTACCTTCGTCTTTAGCGTCTTTTGTGGTCTACATCCTAGCAGAAAGCTTTTCCACTCTGTCTGGCAAGGAAAACCTGTGGGAGCACAGAAAATATCTCCCATCGTGTTCTGGACGTTGTACGGAGTTCTGCCAAGTGTTTGGCATGAAGGAAAGAAAAGTTGTCCAAAACAGCTTCTTATCGAATATTCATGTGATTGGAAACGTCAGGAAAGTGGTAAGGTACTGTTTTCTATCAGTTGGCAAGCTGCGCACACAATCCCAGTGTTGTACAGCTTCCTTCTTCACCTTTCCGATGCTGCCGCTCTCTCCGGCTCCCGGAGCCGAAGAAGCGGCTTCTTCGCGCAAAGACCATTGTACCGCTCACAGTGCTCTCTTAGCGCCGCTTCTGCCGAAAGAAGCCCGGGATCGGCGCTTAGCTCCGGAGAGAATCGTACCTTCGTCTTTAGCATCTTTTGTGGTCTACATCCTAGCAGAAAGCTTTTCCACTCTGTCTGGCAAGGAAAACCTGCGGGAGCACAGAAAACATCTCCCATCGTGTTCTGGACGTTCACGGAGGTCTGCCAAGTGTTTGGCATGAAGGAAAGAAAAGTTGTCCAAAACAGCTTCCAATCGAATATTCATGTGATTGGAAACGTCAGGAAAGTGGTAAGGTACTGTTTTCTATCAGTTGGCAAGCTGCGCACACAATCCCAGTGTTGTACAGCTTCCTTCTTCACCTTTCCGATGCTGCCGCTCTCTCCGGCTCCCGGAGCCGAAGAAGCGGCTTCTTCGCGCAAAGACGATTGTACCGCTCACAGTGCTCTCTTAGCGCCGCTTCTGCCGAATGATTCCCGGGAGCGGCGCTTAGCTCTGGAGAGCATCGTACCTTCGTCTTTAGCGTCTTTTGTGGTCTACATCCTAGCAGAAAGCTTTTCCACTCTGTCTGGCAAGGAAAACCTGCGGGAGCACAGAAAATATCTCCCATCGTGTTCTGGACGTTGTACGGAGTTCTGCCAAGTGTTTGGCATGAAGGAAAGAAAAGTTGTCCAAAACAGCTTCTTATCGAATATTCATGTGATTGGAAACGTCAGGAAAGTGGTAAGGTACTGTTTTCTATCAGTTGGCAAGCTGCGCACACAATCCCAGTGTTGTACAGCTTCCTTCTTCACCTTTCCGATGCTGCCGCTCTCTCCGGCTCCCGGAGCCGAAGAAGCGGCTTCTTCGCGCAAAGACCATTGTACCGCTTACAGTGCTCTCTTAGCGCCGCTTCTGCCGAAAGAAGCCCGGGAGCGGCTCTTAGCTCCGGAGAGCATCGTACCTTCGTCTTTAGCGTCTTTTGTGGTCTACATCCTAGCAGAAAGCTTTTCCACTCTGTCTGGCAAGGAAAACCTGCGGGAGCACAGAAAACATCTCCCATCGTGTTCTGGACGTTGCACGGAGGTCTGCCAAGTGTTTGGCATGAAGGAAAGAAAAGTTGTCCAAAACAGCTTCCAATCGAATATTCATGTGATTGGAAAAGTCAGGAAAGTGTAAGGTACTGTTTTCTATCAGTTGGCAAGCTGCGCACACAATCCCAGTGTTGTACAGCTTCCTTCTTCACCTTTCCGATGCTGCCGCTCTCTCCGGCTCCCGGAGCCGAAGAAGCGGCTTCTTCGCGCAAAGACGATTGTACCGCTCACAGTGCTCTCTTAGCGCCGCTTCTGCCGAAAGAAGCCCGGGAGCGGCTCTTAGCTCCGGAGAGCATCGTACCTTCGTCTTTAGCGTCTTTTGTGGTCTACATCCTAGCAGAAAGCTTTTCCACTCTGTCTGGCAAGGAAAACCTGCGGGAGCACAGAAAACATCTCCCATCGTGTTCTGGACGTTGCACGGAGGTCTGCCAAGTGTTTGGCATGAAGGAAAGAAAAGTTGTCCAAAACAGCTTCCAATCGAACATTCATGTGATTGGAAACGTCAGGAAAGTGGTAAGGTACTGTTTTCTATCAGTTGGCAAGCTGCGCACACAATCCCAGTGTTGTACAGCTTCCTTCTTCACCTTTCCGATGCTGCCGCTCTCTCCGGCTCCCGGAGCCGAAGAAGCGGCTTCTTCGCGCAAAGACGATTGTACCGCTCACAGTGCTCTCTTAGCGCCGCTTCTGCCGAAAGAAGCCCGGGAGCGGCGCTTAGCTCCGGAGAGCATCGTACCTTCGTCTTTAGCGTCTTTTGTGGTCTACATCCTAGCAGAAAGCTTTTCCACTCTGTCTGGCAAGGAAAACCTGCGGGAGCACAGAAAACATCTCCCATCGTGTTCTGGACGTTGCACGGAGGTCTGCCAATTGTTTGGCATGAAGGAAAGAAAAGTTGTCCAAAACAGCTTCCAATCGAATATTCATGTGATTGGAAACGTCAGGAAAGTGGTAAGGTACTGTTTTCTATCAGTTGGCAAGCTGCGCACACAATCCCAGTGTTGTACAGCTTCCTTCTTCACCTTTCCGATGCTGCCGCTCTCTCCGGCTCCCGGAGCCGAAGAAGCGGCTTCTTAGCGCAAAGACGATTGTACCGCTCACAGTGCTCTCTTAGCGCCGCTTCTGCCGAAAGAAGCCCGGGAGCGGCTCTTAGCTCCGGAGAGCATCGTACCTTCGTCTTTAGCGTCTTTTGTGGTCTACATCCTAGCAGAAAGCTTTTCCACTCTGTCTGGCAAGGAAAACCTGCAGGAGCACAGAAAACATCTCCCATCGTGTTCTGGACGTTGCACGGAGGTCTGCCAAGTGTTTGGCATGAAGGAAAGAAAAGTTGTCCAAAACAGCTTCCAATCGAATATTCATGTGATTGGAAACGTCAGGAAAGTGTAAGGTACTGTTTTCTATCAGTTGGCAAGCTGCGCACACAATCCCAGTGTTGTACAGCTTCCTTCTTCACCTTTCCGATGCTGCCGCTCTCTCCGGCTCCCGGAGCCGAAGAAGCGGCTTCTTTGTGCAAAGACGATTGTACCGCTCACAGTGCTCTCTTAGCGCCGCTTCTGCCGAAAGAAGCCCGGGAGCGGCTCTTAGCTCCGGAGAGCATCGTACCTTCGTCTTTAGCGTCTTTTGTGGTCTACATCCTAGCAGAAAGCTTTTCCACTCTGTCTGGCAAGGAAAACCTGCGGGAGCACAGAAAACATCTCCCATCGTGTTCTGGACGTTGCACGGAGGTCTGCCAAGTGTTTGGCATGAAGGAAAGAAAAGTTGTCCAAAACAGCTTCCAATCGAATATTCATGTGATTGGAAACGTCAGGAAAGTGGTAAGGTACTGTTTTCTATCATTTGGCAAGCTGCGCACACAATCCCAGTGTTGTACAGCTTCCTTCTTCACCTTTCCGATGCTGCCGCTCTCTCCGGCTCCCGGAGCCGAAGAAGCGGCTTCTTCGCGCAAAGACGATTGTACCGCTCACAGTGCTCTCTTAGCGCCGCTTCTGCCGAAAGAAGCCCGGCAGCGGCTCTTAGCTCCGGAGAGCATCGTACCTTCGTCCTTAGCGTCTTTTGTGGTCTACATCCTAGCAGAAAGCTTTTCCAATCTGTCTGGCAAGGAAAACCTGCGGGAGCACAGAAAACATCTCCCATCGTGTTCTGGACGTTCACGGAGGTCTGCCAAGTGTTTGGCATGAAGGAAAGAAAAGTTGTCCAAAACAGCTTCCAATCGAATATTCATGTGATTGGAAACGTCAGGAAAGTGGTAAGGTACTGTTTTCTATCAGTTGGCAAGCTGCGCACACAATCCCAGTGTTGTACAGCTTCCTTCTTCACCTTTCCGATGCTGCCGCTCTCTCCGGCTCCCGGAGCCGAAGAAGCGGCTTCTTCGCGCAAAGACGATTGTACCGCTCACAGTGCTCTCTTAGCGCCGCTTCTGCCGAATGATTCCCGGGAGCGGCGCTTAGCTCTGGAGAGCATCGTACCTTCGTCTTTAGCGTCTTTTGTGGTCTACATCCTAGCAGAAAGCTTTTCCACTCTGTCTGGCAAGGAAAACCTGCGGGAGCACAGAAAATATCTCCCATCGTGTTCTGGACGTTGTACGGAGTTCTGCCAAGTGTTTGGCATGAAGGAAAGAAAAGTTGTCCAAAACAGCTTCTTATCGAATATTCATGTGATTGGAAACGTCAGGAAAGTGGTAAGGTACTGTTTTCTATCAGTTGGCAAGCTGCGCACACAATCCCAGTGTTGTACAGCTTCCTTCTTCACCTTTCCGATGCTGCCGCTCTCTCCGGCTCCCGGAGCCGAAGAAGCGGCTTCTTCGCGCAAAGACCATTGTACCGCTTACAGTGCTCTCTTAGCGCCGCTTCTGCCGAAAGAAGCCCGGGAGCGGCTCTTAGCTCCGGAGAGCATCGTACCTTCGTCTTTAGCGTCTTTTGTGGTCTACATCCTAGCAGAAAGCTTTTCCACTCTGTCTGGCAAGGAAAACCTGCGGGAGCACAGAAAACATCTCCCATCGTGTTCTGGACGTTGCACGGAGGTCTGCCAAGTGTTTGGCATGAAGGAAAGAAAAGTTGTCCAAAACAGCTTCCAATCGAATATTCATGTGATTGGAAAAGTCAGGAAAGTGTAAGGTACTGTTTTCTATCAGTTGGCAAGCTGCGCACACAATCCCAGTGTTGTACAGCTTCCTTCTTCACCTTTCCGATGCTGCCGCTCTCTCCGGCTCCCGGAGCCGAAGAAGCGGCTTCTTCGCGCAAAGACGATTGTACCGCTCACAGTGCTCTCTTAGCGCCGCTTCTGCCGAAAGAAGCCCGGGAGCGGCTCTTAGCTCCGGAGAGCATCGTACCTTCGTCTTTAGCGTCTTTTGTGGTCTACATCCTAGCAGAAAGCTTTTCCACTCTGTCTGGCAAGGAAAACCTGCGGGAGCACAGAAAACATCTCCCATCGTGTTCTGGACGTTGCACGGAGGTCTGCCAAGTGTTTGGCATGAAGGAAAGAAAAGTTGTCCAAAACAGCTTCCAATCGAACATTCATGTGATTGGAAACGTCAGGAAAGTGGTAAGGTACTGTTTTCTATCAGTTGGCAAGCTGCGCACACAATCCCAGTGTTGTACAGCTTCCTTCTTCACCTTTCCGATGCTGCCGCTCTCTCCGGCTCCCGGAGCCGAAGAAGCGGCTTCTTCGCGCAAAGACGATTGTACCGCTCACAGTGCTCTCTTAGCGCCGCTTCTGCCGAAAGAAGCCCGGGAGCGGCGCTTAGCTCCGGAGAGCATCGTACCTTCGTCTTTAGCGTCTTTTGTGGTCTACATCCTAGCAGAAAGCTTTTCCACTCTGTCTGGCAAGGAAAACCTGCGGGAGCACAGAAAACATCTCCCATCGTGTTCTGGACGTTGCACGGAGGTCTGCCAATTGTTTGGCATGAAGGAAAGAAAAGTTGTCCAAAACAGCTTCCAATCGAATATTCATGTGATTGGAAACGTCAGGAAAGTGGTAAGGTACTGTTTTCTATCAGTTGGCAAGCTGCGCACACAATCCCAGTGTTGTACAGCTTCCTTCTTCACCTTTCCGATGCTGCCGCTCTCTCCGGCTCCCGGAGCCGAAGAAGCGGCTTCTTAGCGCAAAGACGATTGTACCGCTCACAGTGCTCTCTTAGCGCCGCTTCTGCCGAAAGAAGCCCGGGAGCGGCTCTTAGCTCCGGAGAGCATCGTACCTTCGTCTTTAGCGTCTTTTGTGGTCTACATCCTAGCAGAAAGCTTTTCCACTCTGTCTGGCAAGGAAAACCTGCAGGAGCACAGAAAACATCTCCCATCGTGTTCTGGACGTTGCACGGAGGTCTGCCAAGTGTTTGGCATGAAGGAAAGAAAAGTTGTCCAAAACAGCTTCCAATCGAATATTCATGTGATTGGAAACGTCAGGAAAGTGTAAGGTACTGTTTTCTATCAGTTGGCAAGCTGCGCACACAATCCCAGTGTTGTACAGCTTCCTTCTTCACCTTTCCGATGCTGCCGCTCTCTCCGGCTCCCGGAGCCGAAGAAGCGGCTTCTTTGTGCAAAGACGATTGTACCGCTCACAGTGCTCTCTTAGCGCCGCTTCTGCCGAAAGAAGCCCGGGAGCGGCTCTTAGCTCCGGAGAGCATCGTACCTTCGTCTTTAGCGTCTTTTGTGGTCTACATCCTAGCAGAAAGCTTTTCCACTCTGTCTGGCAAGGAAAACCTGCGGGAGCACAGAAAACATCTCCCATCGTGTTCTGGACGTTGCACGGAGGTCTGCCAAGTGTTTGGCATGAAGGAAAGAAAAGTTGTCCAAAACAGCTTCCAATCGAATATTCATGTGATTGGAAACGTCAGGAAAGTGGTAAGGTACTGTTTTCTATCAGTTGGCAAGCTGCGCACACAATCCCAGTGTTGTACAGCTTCCTTCTTCACCTTTCCGATGCTGCCTCTCTGTCTGGCTCCCGGAGCCGAAGAAGCGGCTTCTTCGCGCAAAGACGATTGTACCGCTCACAGTGCTCTCTTAGCGCCCCTTCTGCCGAAAGAAGCCCGGGAGCGGCTCTTAGCTCCGGAGAGCATCGTACCTTCGTCTTTAGCGTCTTTTGTGGTCTACATCCTAGCAGAAAGCTTTTCCACTCTGTCTGGCAAGGAAAACCTGCGGGAGCACAGAAAACATCTCCCATCGTGTTCTGGACGTTGCACGGAGGTCTGCCAAGTGTTTGGCATGAAGGAAAGAAAAGTTGTCCAAAACAGCTTCCAATGGCATATTCATGTGATTGGAAACGTCAGGAAAGTGGTAAGGTACTGTTTTCTATCAGTTGGCAAGCTGCGCACACAATCCCAGTGTTGTACGGCTTCCTTCTTCACCTTTCCGATGCTGCCGCTCTCTCCGGCTCCCGGAGCCGAAGAAGCGGCTTCTTCGCGCAAAGACGATTGTACCGCTCACAGTGCTCTCTTAGCGCCGCTTCTGCCGAAAGAAGCCCGGGAGCGGCTCTTAGCTCCGGAGAGCATCGTACCTTCGTCCTTAGCGTCTTTTGTGGTCTACATCCTAGCAGAAAGCTTTTCCAATCTGTCTGGCAAGGAAAACCTGCGGGAGCACAGAAAACATCTCCCATCGTGTTCTGGACGTTGCACGGAGGTCTGCCAAGTGTTTGGCATGAAGGAAAGAAAAGTTGTGCAAAACAGCTTCCAATCGAATATTCATGTGATTGGAAACGTCAGGAAAGTGTAAGGTACTGTTTTCTATCAGTTGGCAAGCTGCGCACACAATCCCAGTGTTGTACAGCTTCCTTCTTCACCTTTCCGATGCTGCCGCTCTCTCCGGCTCCCGGAGCCGAAGAAGCGGCTTCTTCGCGCAAAGACGATTGTACCGCTCACAGTGCTCTCTTAGCGCCGCTTCTGCCGAAAGAAGCCCGGGAGCGGCTCTTAGCTCCGGAGAGCATCGTACCTTCGTCTTTAGCGTCTTTTGTGGTCTACATCCTAGCAGAAAGCTTTTCCACTCTGTCTGGCAAGGAAAACCTGCGGGAGCATAGAAAACATCTCCCATCGTGTTCTGGACGTTGCACGGAGGTCTGCCAAGTGTTTGGCATGAAGGAAAGAAAAGTTGTCCAAAACAGCTTCCAATCGAATATTCATGTGATTGGAAACGTCAGGAAAGTGGTAAGGTACTGTTTTCTATCAGTTGGCAAGCTGCGCACACAATCCCAGTGTTGTACAGCTTCCTTCTTCACCTTTCCGATGCTGCCGCTCTCTCCGGCTCCCAGAGCCGAAGAAGCGGCTTCTTCGCGCAAAGACGATTGTACCGCTCACAGTGCTCTCTTAGCGCCGCTTCTGCCGAAAGAAGCCCGGGAGCGGCGCTTAGCTCCGGAGAGCATCGTACCTTCGTCTTTAGCGTCTTTTGTGGTCTACATCCTAGCAGAAAGCTTTTCCACTCTGTCTGGCAAGGAAAACCTGCGGGAGCACAGAAAACATCTCCCATCGTGTTCTGGACGTTGCACGGAGGTCTGCCAAGTGTTTGGCATGAAGGAAAGAAAAGTTGTCCAAAACAGCTTCCAATCGAATATTCATGTGATTGGAAACGTCAGGAAAGTGGTAAGGTACTGTTTTCTATCAGTTGGCAAGCTGCTCACACAATCCCAGTGTTGTACAGCTTCCTTCTTCACCTTTCCGATGCTGCCGCTCTCTCCGGCTCCCGGAGCCGAAGAAGCGGCTTCTTCGCGCAAAGACGATTGTACCGCTCACAGTGCTCTCTTAGCGCCGCTTCTGCCGAAAGAAGCCCGGGAGCGGCGCTTAGCTCCGGAGAGCATCGTACCTTCGTCTTTAGCGTCTTTTGTGGTCTACATCCTAGCAGAAAGCTTTTCCACTCTGTCTGGCAAGGAAAACCTGCGGGAGCACAGAAAACATCTCCCATCGTGTTCTGGACGTTGCACGGAGGTCTGCCATGTGTTTGGCATGAAGAAAAGAAAAGTTGTCCAAAACAGCTTCCAATCGAATATTCATGTGATTGGAAACGTCAGGAAAGTGATAAGGTACTGTTTTCTATCAGTTGGCAAGCTGCGCACACAATCCCAGTGTTGTACAGCTTCCTTCTTCACCTTTCCGATGCTGCCGCTCTCTCCGGCTCCCGGAGCCGAAGAAGCGGCTTCTTCGCGCAAAGACCATTGTACCGCTCACAGTGCTCTATTAGCGCCCCTTCTGCCGAAAGAAGCCCGGGAGCGGCTCTTAGCTCCGGAGAGCATCGTACCTTCGTCTTTAGCGTCTTTTGTGGTCTACATCCTAGCAGAAAGCTTTTCCAATCTGTCTGGCAAGGAAAACCTGCGGGAGCACAGAAAACATCTCCCATCGTGTTCTGGACGTTGCACGGAGGTCTGCCAAGTGTTTGGCATGAAGGAAAGAAAAGTTGTCCAAAACAGCTTCCAATCGAATATTCATGTGATTGGAAAAGTCAGGAAAGTGTAAGGTACTGTTTTCTATCATTTGGCAAGCTGCGCACACAATCCCAGTGTTGTACAGCTTCCTTCTTCACCTTTCCGATGCTGCCGCTCTCTCCGGCTTCCGGAGCCGAAGAAGCGGCTTCTTCGCGCAAAGACGATTGTACCGCTCACAGTGCTCTCTTAGCGCCGCTTCTGCCGAAAGAAGCCCGGGAGCGGCTCTTAGCTCCGGAGAGCATCGTACCTTCGTCTTTAGCGTCTTTTGTGGTCTACATCCTAGCAGAAAGCTTTTCCACTCTGTCTGGCAAGGAAAACCTGCGGGAGCACAGAAAACATCTCCCATCGTGTTCTGGACGTTGCACGGAGGTCTGCCAAGTGTTTGGCATGAAGGAAAGAAAAGTTGTCCAAAACAGCTTCCAATCGAATATTCATGTGATTGGAAACGTCAGGAAAGTGGTAAGGTACTGTTTTCTATCAGTTGGCAAGCTGCGCACACAATCCCAGTGTTGTACAGCTTCCTTCTTCACCTTTCCGATGCTGCCACTCTCTCCGGCTCCCGGAGCCGAAGAAGCGGCTTCTTCGCGCAAAGACGATTGTACCGCTCACAGTGCTCTCTTAGCGCCGCTTCTGCCGAAAGAAGCCCGGGAGCGGCGCTTAGCTCCGGAGAGCATCGTACCTTCGTCTTTAGCGTCTTTTGTGGTCTACATCCTAGCAGAAAGCTTTTCCACTCTGTCTGGCAAGGAAAACCTGCGGGAGCACAGAAAACATCTCCCATCGTGTTCTGGACGTTGCACGGAGGTCTGCCAATTGTTTGGCATGAAGGAAAGAAAAGTTGTCCAAAACAGCTTCCAATCGAATATTCATGTGATTGGAAACGTCAGGAAAGTGGTAAGGTACTGTTTTCTATCAGTTGGCAAGCTGCGCACACAATCCCAGTGTTGTACAGCTTCCTTCTTCACCTTTCCGATGCTGCCGCTCTCTCCGGCTCCCGGAGCCGAAGAAGCGGCTTCTTAGCGCAAAGACGATTGTACCGCTCACAGTGCTCTCTTAGCGCCGCTTCTGCCGAAAGAAGCCCGGGAGCGGCTCTTAGCTCCGGAGAGCATCGTACCTTCGTCTTTAGCGTCTTTTGTGGTCTACATCCTAGCAGAAAGCTTTTCCACTCTGTCTGGCAAGGAAAACCTGCAGGAGCACAGAAAACATCTCCCATCGTGTTCTAAACGTTGCACGGAGGTCTGCCAAGTGTTTGGCATGAAGGAAAGAAAAGTTGTCCAAAACAGCTTCCAATCGAATATTCATGTGATTGGAAACGTCAGGAAAGTGTAAGGTACTGTTTTCTATCAGTTGGCAAGCTGCGCACACAATCCCAGTGTTGTACGGCTTCCTTCTTCACCTTTCCGATGCTGCCGCTCTCTCCGGCTCCCGGAGCCGAAGAAGCGGCTTCTTCGCGCAAAGACCATTGTACCGCTCACAGTGCTCTCTTAGCGCCGCTTCTGCCGAAAGAAGCCCGGAAGCGGCTCTTAGCTCCGGAAAGCATCGTACCTTCGTCTTTAGCGTCTTTTGTGGTCTACATCCTAGCAGAAAGCTTTTCCACTCTGTCTGGCAAGGAAAACCTGCGGGAGCACAGAAAACATCTCCCATCGTGTTCTGGACGTTGCACGGAGGTCTGCCAAGTGTTTGGCATGAAGGAAAGAAAAGTTGTCCAAAACAGCTTCCAATCGAATATTCATGTGATTGGAAACGTCAGGAAAGTGGTAAGGTACTGTTTTCTATCAGTTGGCAAGCTGCGCACACAATCCCAGTGTTGTACAGCTTCCTTCTTCACCTTTCCGATGCTGCCGCTCTCTCCGGCTCCCGGAGCCGAAGAAGCGGCTTCTTCGCGCAAAGACGATTGTACCGCTCACAGTGCTCTCTTAGCGCCGCTTCTGCCGAAAGAAGCCCGGCAGCGGCTCTTAGCTCCGGAGAGCATCGTACCTTCGTCTTTAGCGTCTTTTGTGGTCTACATCCTAGCAGAAAGCTTTTCCACTCTGTCTGGCAAGGAAAACCTGCGGGAGCACAGAAAACATCTCCCATCGTGTTCTGGACGTTGCACGGAGGTCTGCCAAGTGTTTGGCATGAAGGAAAGAAAAGTTGTCCAAAACAGCTTCCAATCGAATATTCATGCGATTGGAAACGTCAGGAAAGTGGTAAGGTACTGTTTTCTATCAGTTGGCAAGCTGCGCACACAATCCCAGTGTTGTACAGCTTCCTTCTTCACCTTTCCGATGCTGCCGCTCTCTCCGGCTCCCGGAGCCGAAGAAGCGGCTTCTTCGCGCAAAGACGATTGTACCGCTCACAGTGCTCTCTTAGCGCCTCTTCTGCCGAAAGAAGCCCGGGAGCGGCTCTTAGCTCCGGAGAGCATCGTACCTTCGTCTTTAGCGTCTTTTGTGGTCTACATCCTAGCAGAAAGCTTTTCCACTCTGTCTGGCAAGGAAAACCTGCGGGAGCACAGACAACATCTCCCATCGTGTTCTGGACGTTGCACGGAGGTCTGCCAAGTGTTTGGCATGAAGGAAAGAAAAGTTGTCCAAAACAGCTTCCAATCGAATATTCATGTGATTGGAAACGTCAGGAAAGTGGTAAGGTACTGTTTTCTATCAGTTGGCAAGCTGCGCACACAATCCCAGTGTTGTACAGCTTCCTTCTTCACCTTTCCGATGCTGCCGCTCTCTCCGGCTCCCGGAGCCGAAGAAGCAGCTTCTTTGTGCAAAGACGATTGTACCGCTCACAGTGCTCTCTTAGCGCCGCTTCTGCCGAAAGAAGCCCGGGAGCGGCTCTTAGCTCCGGAGAGCATCGTACCTTCGTCTTTAGCGTCTTTTGTGGTCTACATGCTAGCAGAAAGCTTTTCCACTCTGTCTGGCAAGGAAAACCTGCGGGAGCACAGAAAACATCTCCCATCGTCTTCTGGACGTTGCACGGAGGTCTGCCAAGTGTTTGGCATGAAGGAAAGAAAAGTTGTCCAAAACAGCTTCCAATCGAATATTCATGTGATTGGAAACGTCAGGAAAGTGGTAAGGTACTGTTTTCTATCATTTGGCAAGCTGCGCACACAATCCCAGTGTTGTACAGCTTCCTTCTTCACCTTTCCGATGCTGCCGCTCTCTCCGGCTCCCGGAGCCGAAGAAGCGGCTTCTTCGCGCAAAGACGATTGTACCGCTCACAGTGCTCTCTTAGCGCCGCTTCTGCCGAAAGAAGCCCGGGAGCGGCTCTTAGCTCCGGACAGCATCGTACCTTCGTCTTTAGCGTCTTTTGTGGTCTACATGCTAGCAGAAAGCTTTTCCACTCTGTCTGGCAAGGAAAACCTGCGGGAGCACAGAAAACATCTCCCATCGTGTTCTGGACGTTGCACGGAGGTCTGCCAAGTGTTTGGCATGAAGGAAAGAAAAGTTGTCCAAAACAGCTTCCAATCGAATATTCATGTGATTGGAAACGTCAGGAAAGTGGTAAGGTACTGTTTTCTATCAGTTGGCAAGCTGCGCACACAATCCCAGTGTTGTACAGCTTCCTTCTTCACCTTTCCGATGCTGCCTGTCTCTCTGGCTCCCGGAGCCGAAGAAGCGGCTTCTTCGCGCAAAGACGATTGTACCGCTCACAGTGCTCTCTTAGCGCCCCTTCTGCCGAAAGAAGCCCGGGAGCGGCTCTTAGCTCCGGAGAGCATCGTACCTTCGTCTTTAGCGTCTTTTGTGGTCTACATCCTAGCAGAAAGCTTTTCCACTCTGTCTGGCAAGGAAAACCTGCGGGAGCACAGAAAACATCTCCCATCGTGTTCTGGACGTTGCACGGAGGTCTGCCAAGTGTTTGGCATGAAGGAAAGAAAAGTTGTCCAAAACAGCTTCCAATCGAATATTCATGTGATTGGAAACGTCAGGAAAGTGGTAAGGTACTGTTTTCTATCAGTTGGCAAGCTGCGCACACAATCCCAGTGTTGTACGGCTTCCTTCTTCACCTTTCCGATGCTGCCGCTCTCTCCGGCTCCCGGAGCCGAAGAAGCGGCTTCTTCGCGCAAAGACGATTGTACCGCTCACAGTGCTCTCTTAGCGCCGCTTCTGCCGAAAGAAGCCCGGGAGCGGCGCTTAGCTCCGGAGAGCATCGTACCTTCGTCTTTAGCGTCTTTTGTGGTCTACATCCTAGCAGAAAGCTTTTCCACTCTGTCTGGCAAGGAAAACCTGCGGGAGCACAGAAAACATCTCCCATCGTGTTCTGGACGTTGCACGGAGGTCTGCCAAGTGTTTGGCATGAAGGAAAGAAAAGTTGTCCAAAACAGCTTCCAATCGAATATTCATGCGATTGGAAACGTCAGGAAAGTGGTAAGGTACTGTTTTCTATCAGTTGGCAAGCTGCGCACACAATCCCAGTGTTGTACAGCTTCCTTCTTCACCTTTCCGATGCTGCCGCTCTCTCCGGCTCCCGGAGCCGAAGAAGCGGCTTCTTCGCGCAAAGACGATTGTACCGCTCACAGTGCTCTCTTAGCGCCGCTTCTGCCGAAAGAAGCCCGGGAGCGGCTCTTAGCTCCGGAGAGCATCGTACCTTCGTCTTTAGCGTCTTTTGTGGTCTACATCCTAGCAGAAAGCTTTTCCACTCTGTCTGGCAAGGAAAACCTGCGGGAGCACAGAAAACATCTCCCATCGTGTTCTGGACGTTGCACGGAGGTCTGCCAAGTGTTTGGCATGAAGGAAAGAAAAGTTGTCCAAAACAGCTTCCAATCGAATATTCATGTGATTGGAAACGTCAGGAAAGTGGTAAGGTACTGTTTTCTATTAGTTGGCAAGCTGCGCACACAATCCCAGTGTTGTACAGCTTCCTTCTTCACCTTTCCGATGCTGCCGCTCTCTCCGGCTCCCGGAGCCGAAGAAGCGGCTTCTTCGCGCAAAGACGATTGTACCGCTCACAGTGCTCTCTTAGCGCCGCTTCTGCCGAAAGAAGCCTGGAAGCGGCTCTTAGCTCCGGAGAGCATCGTACCTTCGTCTTTAGCGTCTTTTGTGGTCTACATCCTAGCAGAAAGCTTTTCCACTCTGTCTGGCAAGGAAAACCTGCGGGAGCACAGAAAACATCTCCCATCGTCTTCTGGACGTTGCACGGAGGTCTGCCAAGTGTTTGGCATGAAGGAAAGAAAAGTTGTCCAAAACAGCTTCCAATCGAATATTCATGTGATTGGAAACGTCAGGAAAGTGTAAGGTACTGTTTTCTATCAGTTGGCAAGCTGCGCACACAATCCCAGTGTTGTACGGCTTCCTTCTTCACCTTTCCGATGCTGCCGCTCTCTCCGGCTCCCGGAGCCGAAGAAGCGGCTTCTTCGCGCAAAGACGATTGTACCGCTCACAGTGCTCTCTTAGCGCCGCTTCTGCCGAAAGAAGCCCGGGAGCGGCGCTTAGCTCCGGAGAGAATCGTACCTTCGTCTTTAGCATCTTTTGTGGTCTACATCCTAGCAGAAAGCTTTTCCACTCTGTCTGGCAAGGAAAACCTGCGGGAGCACAGAAAACATCTCCCATCGTGTTCTGGACGTTGCACGGAGGTCTGCCAAGTGTTTGGCATGAAGGAAAGAAAAGTTGTCCAAAACAGCTTCCAATCGAATATTCATGTGATTGGAAACGTCAGGAAAGTGGTAAGGTACTGTTTTCTATCAGTTGGCAAGCTGCGCACACAATCCCAGTGTTGTACAGCTTCCTTCTTCACCTTTCCGATGCTGCCGCTCTCTCCGGCTCCCGGAGCCGAAGAAGCGGCTTCTTCGCGCAAAGACCATTGTACCGCTCACAGTGCTCTCTTAGCGCCGCTTCTGCCGAAAGATTCCCGGGAGCGGCGCTTAGCTCCGGAGAGCATCGTACCTTCGTCTTTAGCGTCTTTTGTGGTCTACATCCTAGCAAAAAGCTTTTGCACTCTGTCTGGCAAGGAAAACCTGTGGGAGCACAGAAAACATCTCCCATCGTGTTCTGGAAAGTTGTACGGAGTTCTGCCAAGTGTTTGGCATGAAGGAAAGAAAAGTTGTCCAAAACAGCTTCCAATCGCGTATTCATGCGATTGGAAAAGTCAGGAAAGTGGTAAGGTACTGTTTTCTATCAGTTGGCAAGCTGCGCACACAATCCCAGTGTTGTACAGCTTCCTTCTTCACCTTTCCGATGCTGCCGCTCTCTCCGGCTCCCGGAGCCGAAGAAGCGGCTTCTTCGCGCAAAGACGATTGTACCGCTCACAGTGCTCTCTTAGCGCCGCTTCTGCCGAAAGAAGCCCGGGAGCGGCTCTTAGCTCCGGAGAGCATCGTACCTTCGTCTTTAGCGTCTTTTGTGGTCTACATCCTAGCAGAAAGCTTTTCCACTCTGTCTGGCAAGGAAAACCTGCGGGAGCACAGAAAACATCTCCCATCGTGTTCTGGATGTTGCACGGAGGTCTGCCAAGTGTTTGGCATGAAGGAAAGAAAAGTTGTCCAAAACAGCTTCCAATCGAATATTCATGTGATTGGAAACGTCAGGAAAGTGGTAAGGTACTGTTTTCTATCAGTTGGCAAGCTGCGCACACAATCCCAGTGTTGTACAGCTTCCTTCTTCACCTTTCCGATGCTGCCGCTCTCTCCGGCTCCCGGAGCCGAAGAAGCGGCTTCTTCGCGCAAAGACCATTGTACTGCTCACAGTGCTCTCTTAGCGCCGCTTCTGCCGAAAGAAGCCCGGGAGCGGCTCTTAGCTCCGGAGAGCATCGTACCTTCGTCTTTAGCGTCTTTTGTGGTCTACATCCTAGCAGAAAGCTTTTCCACTCTGTCTGGCAAGGAAAACCTGCGGGAGCACAGAAAACATCTCCCATCGTGTTCTGGACGTTGCACGGAGGTCTGCCAAGTGTTTGGCATGAAGGAAAGAAAAGTTGTCCAAAACAGCTTCCAATCGAATATTCATGTGATTGGAAACGTCAGGAAAGTGGTAAGGTACAGTTTTCTATCAGTTGGCAAGCTGCGCACACAATCCCAGTGTTGTACAGCTTCCTTCTTCACCTTTCCGATGCTGCCGCTCTCTCCGGCTCCCGGAGCCGAAGAAGCGGCTTCTTCGCGCAAAGACGATTGTACCGCTCACAGTGCTCTCTTAGCGCCGCTTCTGCCGAAAGAAGCCCGGGAGCGGCTCTTAGCTCCGGAGAGCATCGTACCTTCGTCTTTAGCGTCTTTTGTGGTCTACATCCTAGCAGAAAGCTTTTCCACTCTGTCTGGCAAGGAAAACCTGCGGGAGCACAGAAAACATCTCCCATCGTGTTCTGGACGTTGCACGGAGGTCTGCCAAGTGTTTGGCATGAAGGAAAGAAAAGTTGTCCAAAACAGCTTCCAATCGAATATTCATGTGATTGGAAACGTCAGGAAAGTGGTAAGGTACTGTTTTCTATCAGTTGGCAAGCTGCGCACACAATCCCAGTGTTGTACAGCTTCCTTCTTCACCTTTCCGATGCTGCCGCTCTCTCCGGCTCCCGGAGCCGAAGAAGCGGCTTCTTCGCGCAAAGACGATTGTACCGCTCACAGTGCTCTCTTAGCGCCGCTTCTGCCGAAAGATTCCCGGGAGCGGCGCTTAGCTCCGGAGAGCATCGTACCTTCGTCTTTAGCGTCTTTTGTGGTCTACATCCTAGCAAAAAGCTTTTCCACTCTGTCTGGCAAGGAAAGCCTGCGGGAGCACAGAAAACGTCTCCCATCGTCTTCTGGACGTTGCACGGAGGTCTGCCAAGTGTTTGGCATGAAGGAAAGAAAAGTTGTCCAAAACAGCTTCCAATCGAATATTCATGTGATTGGAAACGTCAGGAAAGTGTAAGGTACTGTTTTCTATCAGTTGGCAAGCTGCGCACACAATCCCAGTGTTGTACGGCTTCCTTCTTCACCTTTCCGATGCTGCCGCTCTCTCCGGCTCCCGGAGCCGAAGAAGCGGCTTCTTCGCGCAAAGACGATTGTACCGCTCACAGTGCTCTCTTAGCGCCGCTTCTGCCGAAAGAAGCCCGGGAGCGGCGCTTAGCTCCGCAGAGAATCGTACCTTCGTCTTTAGCATCTTTTGTGGTCTACATCCTAGCAGAAAGCTTTTCCACTCTGTCTGGCAAGGAAAACCTGCGGGAGCACAGAAAACATCTCCCATCGTGTTCTGGACGTTGCACGGAGGTCTGCCAAGTGTTTGGCATGAAGGAAAGAAAAGTTGTCCAAAACAGCTTCCAATCGAATATTCATGTGATTGGAAACGTCAGGAAAGTGGTAAGGTACTGTTTTCTATCAGTTGGCAAGCTGCGCACACAATCCCAGTGTTGTACAGCTTCCTTCTTCACCTTTCCGATGCTGCCGCTCTCTCCGGCTCCCGGAGCCGAAGAAGCGGCTTCTTCGCGCAAAGACCATTGTACCGCTCACAGTGCTCTCTTAGCGCCGCTTCTGCCGAAAGATTCCCGGGAGCGGCGCTTAGCTCCGGAGAGCATCGTACCTTCGTCTTTAGCGTCTTTTGTGGTCTACATCCTAGCAAAATGCTTTTGCACTCTGTCTGGCAAGGAAAACCTGTGGGAGCACAGAAAACATCTCCCATCGTGTTCTGGAAAGTTGTACGGAGTTCTGCCAAGTGTTTGGCATGAAGGAAAGAAAAGTTGTCCAAAACAGCTTCCAATCGCGTATTCATGCGATTGGAAAAGTCAGGAAAGTGGTAAGGTACTGTTTTCTATCAGTTGGCAAGCTGCGCACACAATCCCAGTGTTGTACAGCTTCCTTCTTCACCTTTCCGATGCTGCCGCTCTCTCCGGCTCCCGGAGCCGAAGAAGCGGCTTCTTCGCGCAAAGACGATTGTACCGCTCACAGTGCTCTCTTAGCGCCGCTTCTGCCGAAAGAAGCCCGGGAGCGGCTCTTAGCTCCGGAGAGCATCGTACCTTCGTCTTTAGCGTCTTTTGTGGTCTACATCCTAGCAGAAAGCTTTTCCACTCTGTCTGGCAAGGAAAACCTGCGGGAGCACAGAAAACATCTCCCATCGTGTTCTGGACGTTGCACGGAGGTCTGCCAAGTGTTTGGCATGAAGGAAAGAAAAGTTGTCCAAAACAGCTTCCAATCGAATATTCATGTGATTGGAAACGTCAGGAAAGTGGTAAGGTACTGTTTTCTATTAGTTGGCAAGCTGCGCACACAATCCCAGTGTTGTACAGCTTCCTTCTTCACCTTTCCGATGCTGCCGCTCTCTCCGGCTCCCGGAGCCGAAGAAGCGGCTTCTTCGCGCAAAGACCATTGTACTGCTCACAGTGCTCTCTTAGCGCCGCTTCTGCCGAAAGAAGCCCGGGAGCGGCTCTTAGCTCCGGAGAGCATCGTACCTTCGTCTTTAGCGTCTTTTGTGGTCTACATCCTAGCAGAAAGCTTTTCCACTCTGTCTGGCAAGGAAAACCTGCGGGAGCACAGAAAACATCTCCCATCGTGTTCTGGACGTTGCACGGAGGTCTGCCAAGTGTTTGGCATGAAGGAAAGAAAAGTTGTCCAAAACAGCTTCCAATCGAATATTCATGTGATTGGAAACGTCAGGAAAGTGGTAAGGTACAGTTTTCTATCAGTTGGCAAGCTGCGCACACAATCCCAGTGTTGTACAGCTTCCTTCTTCACCTTTCCGATGCTGCCGCTCTCTCCGGCTCCCGGAGCCGAAGAAGCGGCTTCTTCGCGCAAAGACGATTGTACCGCTCACAGTGCTCTCTTAGCGCCGCTTCTGCCGAAAGAAGCCCGGGAGCGGCGCTTAGCTCCGGAGAGCATCGTACCTTCGTCTTTAGCGTCTTTTGTGGTCTACATCCTAGCAGAAAGCTTTTCCACTCTGTCTGGCAAGGAAAACCTGCGGGAGCACAGAAAACATCTCCCATCGTGTTCTGGACGTTGCACGGAGGTCTGCCAAGTGTTTGGCATGAAGGAAAGAAAAGTTGTCCAAAACAGCTTCCAATCGAATATTCATGTGATTGGAAACGTCAGGAAAGTGGTAAGGTACTGTTTTCTATCAGTTGGCAAGCTGCGCACACAATCCCAGTGTTGTACAGCTTCCTTCTTCACCTTTCCGATGCTGCCGCTCTCTCCGGCTCCCGGAGCCGAAGAAGCGGCTTCTTCGCGCAAAGACGATTGTACCGCTCACAGTGCTCTCTTAGCGCCGCTTCTGCCGAAAGATTCCCGGGAGCGGCGCTTAGCTCCGGAGAGCATCGTACCTTCGTCTTTAGCGTCTTTTGTGGTCTACATCCTAGCAGAAAGCTTTTCCACTCTGTCTGGCAAGGAAAACCTGCGGGAGCACAGAAAACATCTCCCATCGTGTTCTGGACGTTGCACGGAGGTCTGCCAAGTGTTTGGCATGAAGGAAAGAAAAGTTGTCCAAAACAGCTTCCAATCGAATATTCATGCGATTGGAAACGTCAGGAAAGTGGTAAGGTACTGTTTTCTATCAGTTGGCAAGCTGCGCACACAATCCCAGTGTTGTACAGCTTCCTTCTTCACCTTTCCGATGCTGCCGCTCTCTCCGGCTCCCGGAGCCGAAGAAGCGGCTTCTTCGCGCAAAGACGATTGTACCGCTCACAGTGCTCTCTTAGCGCCTCTTCTGCCGAAAGAAGCCCGGGAGCGGCTCTTAGCTCCGGAGAGCATCGTACCTTCGTCTTTAGCGTCTTTTGTGGTCTACATCCTAGCAGAAAGCTTTTCCACTCTGTCTGGCAAGGAAAACCTGCGGGAGCACAGACAACATCTCCCATCGTGTTCTGGACGTTGCACGGAGGTCTGCCAAGTGTTTGGCATGAAGGAAAGAAAAGTTGTCCAAAACAGCTTCCAATCGAATATTCATGTGATTGGAAACGTCAGGAAAGTGGTAAGGTACTGTTTTCTATCAGTTGGCAAGCTGCGCACACAATCCCAGTGTTGTACAGCTTCCTTCTTCACCTTTCCGATGCTGCCGCTCTCTCCGGCTCCCGGAGCCGAAGAAGCAGCTTCTTTGTGCAAAGACGATTGTACCGCTCACAGTGCTCTCTTAGCGCCGCTTCTGCCGAAAGAAGCCCGGGAGCGGCTCTTAGCTCCGGAGAGCATCGTACCTTCGTCTTTAGCGTCTTTTGTGGTCTACATGCTAGCAGAAAGCTTTTCCACTCTGTCTGGCAAGGAAAACCTGCGGGAGCACAGAAAACATCTCCCATCGTCTTCTGGACGTTGCACGGAGGTCTGCCAAGTGTTTGGCATGAAGGAAAGAAAAGTTGTCCAAAACAGCTTCCAATCGAATATTCATGTGATTGGAAACGTCAGGAAAGTGGTAAGGTACTGTTTTCTATCATTTGGCAAGCTGCGCACACAATCCCAGTGTTGTACAGCTTCCTTCTTCACCTTTCCGATGCTGCCGCTCTCTCCGGCTCCCGGAGCCGAAGAAGCGGCTTCTTCGCGCAAAGACGATTGTACCGCTCACAGTGCTCTCTTAGCGCCGCTTCTGCCGAAAGAAGCCCGGGAGCGGCTCTTAGCTCCGGACAGCATCGTACCTTCGTCTTTAGCGTCTTTTGTGGTCTACATGCTAGCAGAAAGCTTTTCCACTCTGTCTGGCAAGGAAAACCTGCGGGAGCACAGAAAACATCTCCCATCGTGTTCTGGACGTTGCACGGAGGTCTGCCAAGTGTTTGGCATGAAGGAAAGAAAAGTTGTCCAAAACAGCTTCCAATCGAATATTCATGTGATTGGAAACGTCAGGAAAGTGGTAAGGTACTGTTTTCTATCAGTTGGCAAGCTGCGCACACAATCCCAGTGTTGTACAGCTTCCTTCTTCACCTTTCCGATGCTGCCTGTCTCTCTGGCTCCCGGAGCCGAAGAAGCGGCTTCTTCGCGCAAAGACGATTGTACCGCTCACAGTGCTCTCTTAGCGCCCCTTCTGCCGAAAGAAGCCCGGGAGCGGCTCTTAGCTCCGGAGAGCATCGTACCTTCGTCTTTAGCGTCTTTTGTGGTCTACATCCTAGCAGAAAGCTTTTCCACTCTGTCTGGCAAGGAAAACCTGCGGGAGCACAGAAAACATCTCCCATCGTGTTCTGGACGTTGCACGGAGGTCTGCCAAGTGTTTGGCATGAAGGAAAGAAAAGTTGTCCAAAACAGCTTCCAATCGAATATTCATGTGATTGGAAACGTCAGGAAAGTGGTAAGGTACTGTTTTCTATCAGTTGGCAAGCTGCGCACACAATCCCAGTGTTGTACGGCTTCCTTCTTCACCTTTCCGATGCTGCCGCTCTCTCCGGCTCCCGGAGCCGAAGAAGCGGCTTCTTCGCGCAAAGACGATTGTACCGCTCACAGTGCTCTCTTAGCGCCGCTTCTGCCGAAAGAAGCCCGGGAGCGGCGCTTAGCTCCGGAGAGCATCGTACCTTCGTCTTTAGCGTCTTTTGTGGTCTACATCCTAGCAGAAAGCTTTTCCACTCTGTCTGGCAAGGAAAACCTGCGGGAGCACAGAAAACATCTCCCATCGTGTTCTGGACGTTGCACGGAGGTCTGCCAAGTGTTTGGCATGAAGGAAAGAAAAGTTGTCCAAAACAGCTTCCAATCGAATATTCATGCGATTGGAAACGTCAGGAAAGTGGTAAGGTACTGTTTTCTATCAGTTGGCAAGCTGCGCACACAATCCCAGTGTTGTACAGCTTCCTTCTTCACCTTTCCGATGCTGCCGCTCTCTCCGGCTCCCGGAGCCGAAGAAGCGGCTTCTTCGCGCAAAGACGATTGTACCGCTCACAGTGCTCTCTTAGCGCCGCTTCTGCCGAAAGAAGCCCGGGAGCGGCTCTTAGCTCCGGAGAGCATCGTACCTTCGTCTTTAGCGTCTTTTGTGGTCTACATCCTAGCAGAAAGCTTTTCCACTCTGTCTGGCAAGGAAAACCTGCGGGAGCACAGAAAACATCTCCCATCGTGTTCTGGACGTTGCACGGAGGTCTGCCAAGTGTTTGGCATGAAGGAAAGAAAAGTTGTCCAAAACAGCTTCCAATCGAATATTCATGTGATTGGAAACGTCAGGAAAGTGGTAAGGTACTGTTTTCTATTAGTTGGCAAGCTGCGCACACAATCCCAGTGTTGTACAGCTTCCTTCTTCACCTTTCCGATGCTGCCGCTCTCTCCGGCTCCCGGAGCCGAAGAAGCGGCTTCTTCGCGCAAAGACGATTGTACCGCTCACAGTGCTCTCTTAGCGCCGCTTCTGCCGAAAGAAGCCTGGAAGCGGCTCTTAGCTCCGGAGAGCATCGTACCTTCGTCTTTAGCGTCTTTTGTGGTCTACATCCTAGCAGAAAGCTTTTCCACTCTGTCTGGCAAGGAAAACCTGCGGGAGCACAGAAAACATCTCCCATCGTCTTCTGGACGTTGCACGGAGGTCTGCCAAGTGTTTGGCATGAAGGAAAGAAAAGTTGTCCAAAACAGCTTCCAATCGAATATTCATGTGATTGGAAACGTCAGGAAAGTGTAAGGTACTGTTTTCTATCAGTTGGCAAGCTGCGCACACAATCCCAGTGTTGTACGGCTTCCTTCTTCACCTTTCCGATGCTGCCGCTCTCTCCGGCTCCCGGAGCCGAAGAAGCGGCTTCTTCGCGCAAAGACGATTGTACCGCTCACAGTGCTCTCTTAGCGCCGCTTCTGCCGAAAGAAGCCCGGGAGCGGCGCTTAGCTCCGGAGAGAATCGTACCTTCGTCTTTAGCATCTTTTGTGGTCTACATCCTAGCAGAAAGCTTTTCCACTCTGTCTGGCAAGGAAAACCTGCGGGAGCACAGAAAACATCTCCCATCGTGTTCTGGACGTTGCACGGAGGTCTGCCAAGTGTTTGGCATGAAGGAAAGAAAAGTTGTCCAAAACAGCTTCCAATCGAATATTCATGTGATTGGAAACGTCAGGAAAGTGGTAAGGTACTGTTTTCTATCAGTTGGCAAGCTGCGCACACAATCCCAGTGTTGTACAGCTTCCTTCTTCACCTTTCCGATGCTGCCGCTCTCTCCGGCTCCCGGAGCCGAAGAAGCGGCTTCTTCGCGCAAAGACCATTGTACCGCTCACAGTGCTCTCTTAGCGCCGCTTCTGCCGAAAGATTCCCGGGAGCGGCGCTTAGCTCCGGAGAGCATCGTACCTTCGTCTTTAGCGTCTTTTGTGGTCTACATCCTAGCAAAAAGCTTTTGCACTCTGTCTGGCAAGGAAAACCTGTGGGAGCACAGAAAACATCTCCCATCGTGTTCTGGAAAGTTGTACGGAGTTCTGCCAAGTGTTTGGCATGAAGGAAAGAAAAGTTGTCCAAAACAGCTTCCAATCGCGTATTCATGCGATTGGAAAAGTCAGGAAAGTGGTAAGGTACTGTTTTCTATCAGTTGGCAAGCTGCGCACACAATCCCAGTGTTGTACAGCTTCCTTCTTCACCTTTCCGATGCTGCCGCTCTCTCCGGCTCCCGGAGCCGAAGAAGCGGCTTCTTCGCGCAAAGACGATTGTACCGCTCACAGTGCTCTCTTAGCGCCGCTTCTGCCGAAAGAAGCCCGGGAGCGGCTCTTAGCTCCGGAGAGCATCGTACCTTCGTCTTTAGCGTCTTTTGTGGTCTACATCCTAGCAGAAAGCTTTTCCACTCTGTCTGGCAAGGAAAACCTGCGGGAGCACAGAAAACATCTCCCATCGTGTTCTGGATGTTGCACGGAGGTCTGCCAAGTGTTTGGCATGAAGGAAAGAAAAGTTGTCCAAAACAGCTTCCAATCGAATATTCATGTGATTGGAAACGTCAGGAAAGTGGTAAGGTACTGTTTTCTATTAGTTGGCAAGCTGCGCACACAATCCCAGTGTTGTACAGCTTCCTTCTTCACCTTTCCGATGCTGCCGCTCTCTCCGGCTCCCGGAGCCGAAGAAGCGGCTTCTTCGCGCAAAGACCATTGTACTGCTCACAGTGCTCTCTTAGCGCCGCTTCTGCCGAAAGAAGCCCGGGAGCGGCTCTTAGCTCCGGAGAGCATCGTACCTTCGTCTTTAGCGTCTTTTGTGGTCTACATCCTAGCAGAAAGCTTTTCCACTCTGTCTGGCAAGGAAAACCTGCGGGAGCACAGAAAACATCTCCCATCGTGTTCTGGACGTTGCACGGAGGTCTGCCAAGTGTTTGGCATGAAGGAAAGAAAAGTTGTCCAAAACAGCTTCCAATCGAATATTCATGTGATTGGAAACGTCAGGAAAGTGGTAAGGTACAGTTTTCTATCAGTTGGCAAGCTGCGCACACAATCCCAGTGTTGTACAGCTTCCTTCTTCACCTTTCCGATGCTGCCGCTCTCTCCGGCTCCCGGAGCCGAAGAAGCGGCTTCTTCGCGCAAAGACGATTGTACCGCTCACAGTGCTCTCTTAGCGCCGCTTCTGCCGAAAGAAGCCCGGGAGCGGCGCTTAGCTCCGGAGAGCATCGTACCTTCGTCTTTAGCGTCTTTTGTGGTCTACATCCTAGCAGAAAGCTTTTCCACTCTGTCTGGCAAGGAAAACCTGCGGGAGCACAGAAAACATCTCCCATCGTGTTCTGGACGTTGCACGGAGGTCTGCCAAGTGTTTGGCATGAAGGAAAGAAAAGTTGTCCAAAACAGCTTCCAATCGAATATTCATGTGATTGGAAACGTCAGGAAAGTGGTAAGGTACTGTTTTCTATCAGTTGGCAAGCTGCGCACACAATCCCAGTGTTGTACAGCTTCCTTCTTCACCTTTCCGATGCTGCCGCTCTCTCCGGCTCCCGGAGCCGAAGAAGCGGCTTCTTCGCGCAAAGACGATTGTACCGCTCACAGTGCTCTCTTAGCGCCGCTTCTGCCGAAAGATTCCCGGGAGCGGCGCTTAGCTCCGGAGAGCATCGTACCTTCGTCTTTAGCGTCTTTTGTGGTCTACATCCTAGCAAAAAGCTTTTCCACTCTGTCTGGCAAGGAAAGCCTGCGGGAGCACAGAAAACGTCTCCCATCGTCTTCTGGACGTTGCACGGAGGTCTGCCAAGTGTTTGGCATGAAGGAAAGAAAAGTTGTCCAAAACAGCTTCCAATCGAATATTCATGTGATTGGAAACGTCAGGAAAGTGTAAGGTACTGTTTTCTATCAGTTGGCAAGCTGCGCACACAATCCCAGTGTTGTACGGCTTCCTTCTTCACCTTTCCGATGCTGCCGCTCTCTCCGGCTCCCGGAGCCGAAGAAGCGGCTTCTTCGCGCAAAGACGATTGTACCGCTCACAGTGCTCTCTTAGCGCCGCTTCTGCCGAAAGAAGCCCGGGAGCGGCGCTTAGCTCCGGAGAGAATCGTACCTTCGTCTTTAGCATCTTTTGTGGTCTACATCCTAGCAGAAAGCTTTTCCACTCTGTCTGGCAAGGAAAACCTGCGGGAGCACAGAAAACATCTCCCATCGTGTTCTGGACGTTGCACGGAGGTCTGCCAAGTGTTTGGCATGAAGGAAAGAAAAGTTGTCCAAAACAGCTTCCAATCGAATATTCATGTGATTGGAAACGTCAGGAAAGTGGTAAGGTACTGTTTTCTATCAGTTGGCAAGCTGCGCACACAATCCCAGTGTTGTACAGCTTCCTTCTTCACCTTTCCGATGCTGCCGCTCTCTCCGGCTCCCGGAGCCGAAGAAGCGGCTTCTTCGCGCAAAGACCATTGTACCGCTCACAGTGCTCTCTTAGCGCCGCTTCTGCCGAAAGATTCCCGGGAGCGGCGCTTAGCTCCGGAGAGCATCGTACCTTCGTCTTTAGCGTCTTTTGTGGTCTACATCCTAGCAAAAAGCTTTTGCACTCTGTCTGGCAAGGAAAACCTGTGGGAGCACAGAAAACATCTCCCATCGTGTTCTGGAAAGTTGTACGGAGTTCTGCCAAGTGTTTGGCATGAAGGAAAGAAAAGTTGTCCAAAACAGCTTCCAATCGCGTATTCATGCGATTGGAAAAGTCAGGAAAGTGGTAAGGTACTGTTTTCTATCAGTTGGCAAGCTGCGCACACAATCCCAGTGTTGTACAGCTTCCTTCTTCACCTTTCCGATGCTGCCGCTCTCTCCGGCTCCCGGAGCCGAAGAAGCGGCTTCTTCGCGCAAAGACGATTGTACCGCTCACAGTGCTCTCTTAGCGCCGCTTCTGCCGAAAGAAGCCCGGGAGCGGCTCTTAGCTCCGGAGAGCATCGTACCTTCGTCTTTAGCGTCTTTTGTGGTCTACATCCTAGCAGAAAGCTTTTCCACTCTGTCTGGCAAGGAAAACCTGCGGGAGCACAGAAAACATCTCCCATCGTGTTCTGGACGTTGCACGGAGGTCTGCCAAGTGTTTGGCATGAAGGAAAGAAAAGTTGTCCAAAACAGCTTCCAATCGAATATTCATGTGATTGGAAACGTCAGGAAAGTGGTAAGGTACTGTTTTCTATTAGTTGGCAAGCTGCGCACACAATCCCAGTGTTGTACAGCTTCCTTCTTCACCTTTCCGATGCTGCCGCTCTCTCCGGCTCCCGGAGCCGAAGAAGCGGCTTCTTCGCGCAAAGACCATTGTACTGCTCACAGTGCTCTCTTAGCGCCGCTTCTGCCGAAAGAAGCCCGGGAGCGGCTCTTAGCTCCGGAGAGCATCGTACCTTCGTCTTTAGCGTCTTTTGTGGTCTACATCCTAGCAGAAAGCTTTTCCACTCTGTCTGGCAAGGAAAACCTGCGGGAGCACAGAAAACATCTCCCATCGTGTTCTGGACGTTGCACGGAGGTCTGCCAAGTGTTTGGCATGAAGGAAAGAAAAGTTGTCCAAAACAGCTTCCAATCGAATATTCATGTGATTGGAAACGTCAGGAAAGTGGTAAGGTACAGTTTTCTATCAGTTGGCAAGCTGCGCACACAATCCCAGTGTTGTACAGCTTCCTTCTTCACCTTTCCGATGCTGCCGCTCTCTCCGGCTCCCGGAGCCGAAGAAGCGGCTTCTTCGCGCAAAGACGATTGTACCGCTCACAGTGCTCTCTTAGCGCCGCTTCTGCCGAAAGAAGCCCGGGAGCGGCGCTTAGCTCCGGAGAGCATCGTACCTTCGTCTTTAGCGTCTTTTGTGGTCTACATCCTAGCAGAAAGCTTTTCCACTCTGTCTGGCAAGGAAAACCTGCGGGAGCACAGAAAACATCTCCCATCGTGTTCTGGACGTTGCACGGAGGTCTGCCAAGTGTTTGGCATGAAGGAAAGAAAAGTTGTCCAAAACAGCTTCCAATCGAATATTCATGTGATTGGAAACGTCAGGAAAGTGGTAAGGTACTGTTTTCTATCAGTTGGCAAGCTGCGCACACAATCCCAGTGTTGTACAGCTTCCTTCTTCACCTTTCCGATGCTGCCGCTCTCTCCGGCTCCCGGAGCCGAAGAAGCGGCTTCTTCGCGCAAAGACGATTGTACCGCTCACAGTGCTCTCTTAGCGCCGCTTCTGCCGAAAGATTCCCGGGAGCGGCGCTTAGCTCCGGAGAGCATCGTACCTTCGTCTTTAGCGTCTTTTGTGGTCTACATCCTAGCAGAAAGCTTTTCCACTCTGTCTGGCAAGGAAAACCTGCGGGAGCACAGAAAACATCTCCCATCGTGTTCTGGACGTTGCACGGAGGTCTGCCAAGTGTTTGGCATGAAGGAAAGAAAAGTTGTCCAAAACAGCTTCTTATCGAATATTCATGTGATTGGAAACGTCAGGAAAGTGGTAAGGTACTGTTTTCTATCAGTTGGCAAGCTGCGCACACAATCCCAGTGTTGTACAGCTTCCTTCTTCACCTTTCCGATGCTGCCGCTCTCTCCGGCTCCCGGAGCCGAAGAAGCGGCTTCTTCGCGCAAAGACCATTGTACTGCTCACAGTGCTCTCTTAGCGCCGCTTCTGCCGAAAGAAGCCCGGGAGCGGCTCTTAGCTCCGGAGAGCATCGTACCTTCGTCTTTAGCGTCTTTTGTGGTCTACATCCTAGCAGAAAGCTTTTCCACTCTGTCTGGCAAGGAAAACCTGCGGGAGCACAGAAAACATCTCCCATCGTGTTCTGGACGTTGCACGGAGGTCTGCCAAGTGTTTGGCATGAAGGAAAGAAAAGTTGTCCAAAACAGCTTCCAATCGAATATTCATGTGATTGGAAACGTCAGGAAAGTGGTAAGGTACTGTTTTCTATCAGTTGGCAAGCTGCGCACACAATCCCAGTGTTGTACAGCTTCCTTCTTCACCTTTCCGATGCTGCCGCTCTCTCCGGCTCCCGGAGCCGAAGAAGCGGCTTCTTCGCGCAAAGACGATTGTACCGCTCACAGTGCTCTCTTAGCGCCGCTTCTGCCGAAAGAAGCCCGGGAGCAGCTCTTAGCTCCGGAGAGCATCGTACCTTCGTCTTTAGCGTCTTTTGTGGTCTACATCCTAGCAGAAAGCTTTTCCACTCTGTCTGGCAAGGAAAACCTGCGGGAGCACAGAAAACATCTCCCATCGTGTTCTGGACGTTGCACGGAGGTCTGCCAAGTGTTTGGCATGAAGGAAAGAAAAGTTGTCCAAAACAGCTTCCAATCGAATATTCATGTGATTGGAAACGTCAGGAAAGTGGTAAGGTACTGTTTTCTATCAGTTGGCAAGCTGCGCACACAATCCCAGTGTTGTACAGCTTCCTTCTTCACCTTTCCGATGCTGCCGCTCTCTCCGGCTCCCGGAGCCGAAGAAGCGGCTTCTTCGCGCAAAGACGATTGTACCGCTCACAGTGCTCTCTTAGCGCCGCTTCTGCCGAAAGATTCCCGGGAGCGGCGCTTAGCTCCGGAGAGCATCGTACCTTCGTCTTTAGCGTCTTTTGTGGTCTACATCCTAGCAAAAAGCTTTTCCACTCTGTCTGGCAAGGAAAACCTGTGGGAGCACAGAAAACATCTCCCATCGTGTTCTGGAAAGTTGTACGGAGTTCTGCCAAGTGTTTGGCATGAAGGAAAGAAAAGTTGTCCAAAACAGCTTCCAATCGCATATTCATGCGATTGGAAACGTCAGGAAAGTGGTAAGGTACTGTTTTCTATCAGTTGGCAAGCTGCGCACACAATCCCAGTGTTGTACAGCTTCCTTCTTCACCTTTCCGATGCTGCCGCTCTCTCCGGCTCCCGGAGCCGAAGAAGCGGCTTCTTCGCGCAAAGACGATTGTACCGCTCACAGTGCTCTCTTAGCGCCGCTTCTGCCGAAAGAAGCCCGGCAGCGGCTCTTAGCTCCGGAGAGCATCGTACCTTCGTCTTTAGCGTCTTTTGTGGTCTACATCCTAGCAGAAAGCTTTTCCACTCTGTCTGGCAAGGAAAACCTGCGGGAGCACAGAAAACATCTCCCATCGTGTTCTAGACGTTGCACGGAGGTCTGCCAAGTGTTTGGCATGAAGGAAAGAAAAGTTGTCCAAAACAGCTTCCAATCGAATATTCATGTGATTGGAAACGTCAGGAAAGTGGTAAGGTACTGTTTTCTATTAGTTGGCAAGCTGCGCACACAATCCCAGTGTTGTACAGCTTCCTTCTTCACCTTTCCGATGCTGCCGCTCTCTCCGGCTCCCGGAGCCGAAGAAGCGGCTTCTTCGCGCAAAGACGATTGTACTGCTCACAGTGCTCTCTTAGCGCCGCTTCTGCCGAAAGAAGCCCGGGAGCGGCTCTTAGCTCCGGAGAGCATCGTACCTTCGTCTTTAGCGTCTTTTGTGGTCTACATCCTAGCAGAAAGCTTTTCCACTCTGTCTGGCAAGGAAAACCTGCGGGAGCACAGAAAACATCTCCCATCGTGTTCTGGACGTTGCACGGAGGTCTGCCAAGTGTTTGGCATGAAGGAAAGAAAAGTTGTCCAAAACAGCTTCCAATCGAATATTCATGTGATTGGAAACGTCAGGAAAGTGGTAAGGTACAGTTTTCTATCAGTTGGCAAGCTGCGCACACAATCCCAGTGTTGTACAGCTTCCTTCTTCACCTTTCCGATGCTGCCGCTCTCTCCGGCTCCCGGAGCCGAAGAAGCGGCTTCTTCGCGCAAAGACGATTGTACCGCTCACAGTGCTCTCTTAGCGCCGCTTCTGCCGAAAGAAGCCCGGGAGCGGCGCTTAGCTCCGGAGAGCATCGTACCTTCGTCTTTAGCGTCTTTTGTGGTCTACATCCTAGCAGAAAGCTTTTCCACTCTGTCTGGCAAGGAAAACCTGCGGGAGCACAGAAAACATCTCCCATCGTGTTCTGGACGTTGCACGGAGGTCTGCCAAGTGTTTGGCATGAAGGAAAGAAAAGTTGTCCAAAACAGCTTCCAATCGAATATTCATGTGATTGGAAACGTCAGGAAAGTGGTAAGGTACAGTTTTCTATCAGTTGGCAAGCTGCGCACACAATCCCAGTGTTGTACAGCTTCCTTCTTCACCTTTCCGATGCTGCCGCTCTCTCCGGCTCCCGGAGCCGAAGAAGCGGCTTCTTCGCGCAAAGACGATTGTACCGCTCACAGTGCTCTCTTAGCGCCGCTTCTGCCGAAAGAAGCCCGGGAGCGGCGCTTAGCTCCGGAGAGCATCGTACCTTCGTCTTTAGCGTCTTTTGTGGTCTACATCCTAGCAGAAAGCTTTTCCACTCTGTCTGGCAAGGAAAACCTGCGGGAGCACAGAAAACATCTCCCATCGTGTTCTGGACGTTGCACGGAGGTCTGCCAAGTGTTTGGCATGAAGGAAAGAAAAGTTGTCCAAAACAGCTTCCAATCGAATATTCATGTGATTGGAAACGTCAGGAAAGTGTAAGGTACTGTTTTCTATCAGTTGGCAAGCTGCGCACACAATCCCAGTGTTGTACAGCTTCCTTCTTCACCTTTCCGATGCTGCCGCTCTCTCCGGCTCCCGGAGCCGAAGAAGCGGCTTCTTCGCGCAAAGACGATTGTACCGCTCACAGTGCTCTCTTAGCGCCGCTTCTGCCGAAAGAAGCCCGGGAGCGGCTCTTAGCTCCGGAGAGCATCGTACCTTCGTCTTTAGCGTCTTTTGTGGTCTACATCCTAGCAGAAAGCTTTTCCACTCTGTCTGGCAAGGAAAACCTGCGGGAGCACAGAAAACATCTCCCATCGTGTTCTGGACGTTGCACGGAGGTCTGCCAAGTGTTTGGCATGAAGGAAAGAAAAGTTGTCCAAAACAGCTTCCAATCGAATATTCATGTGATTGGAAACGTCAGGAAAGTGGTAAGGTACTGTTTTCTATCAGTTGGCAAGCTGCGCACACAATCCCAGTGTTGTACAGCTTCCTTCTTCACCTTTCCGATGCTGCCGCTCTCTCCGGCTCCCGGAGCCGAAGAAGCGGCTTCTTCGCGCAAAGACGATTGTACCGCTCACAGTGCTCTCTTAGCGCCGCTTCTGCCGAAAGAAGCCCGGCAGCGGCGCTTAGCTCCGGAGAGCATCGTACCTTCGTCTTTAGCGTCTTTTGTGGTCTACATCCTAGCAGAAAGCTTTTCCACTCTGTCTGGCAAGGAAAACCTGCGGGAGCACAGAAAACATCTCCCATCGTGTTCTGGACGTTGCACGGAGGTCTGCCAAGTGTTTGGCATGAAGGAAAGAAAAGTTGTCCAAAACAGCTTCCAATCGAATATTCATGTGATTGGAAACGTCAGGAAAGTGTAAGGTACTGTTTTCTATCAGTTGGCAAGCTGCGCACACAATCCCAGTGTTGTACAGCTTCCTTCTTCACCTTTCCGATGCTGCCGCTCTCTCCGGCTCCCGGAGCCGAAGAAGCGGCTTCTTCGCGCAAAGACGATTGTACTGCTCACAGTGCTCTCTTAGCGCCGCTTCTGCCGAAAGAAGCCCGGGAGCGGCTCTTAGCTCCGGAGAGCATCGTACCTTCGTCTTTAGCGTCTTTTGTGGTCTACATCCTAGCAGAAAGCTTTTCCACTCTGTCTGGCAAGGAAAACCTGCGGGAGCACAGAAAACATCTCCCATCGTGTTCTGGACGTTGCACGGAGGTCTGCCAAGTGTTTGGCATGAAGGAAAGAAAAGTTGTCCAAAACAGCTTCCAATCGAATATTCATGTGATTGGAAACGTCAGGAAAGTGGTAAGGTACAGTTTTCTATCAGTTGGCAAGCTGCGCACACAATCCCAGTGTTGTACAGCTTCCTTCTTCACCTTTCCGATGCTGCCGCTCTCTCCGGCTCCCGGAGCCGAAGAAGCGGCTTCTTCGCGCAAAGACGATTGTACCGCTCACAGTGCTCTCTTAGCGCCGCTTCTGCCGAAAGAAGCCCGGGAGCGGCGCTTAGCTCCGGAGAGCATCGTACCTTCGTCTTTAGCGTCTTTTGTGGTCTACATCCTAGCAGAAAGCTTTTCCACTCTGTCTGGCAAGGAAAACCTGCGGGAGCACAGAAAACATCTCCCATCGTGTTCTGGACGTTGCACGGAGGTCTGCCAAGTGTTTGGCATGAAGGAAAGAAAAGTTGTCCAAAACAGCTTCCAATCGAATATTCATGTGATTGGAAACGTCAGGAAAGTGGTAAGGTACTGTTTTCTATCAGTTGGCAAGCTGCGCACACAATCCCAGTGTTGTACAGCTTCCTTCTTCACCTTTCCGATGCTGCCGCTCTCTCCGGCTCCCGGAGCCGAAGAAGCGGCTTCTTCGCGCAAAGACGATTGTACCGCTCACAGTGCTCTCTTAGCGCCGCTTCTGCCGAAAGAAGCCCGGGAGCGGCGCTTAGCTCCGGAGAGCATCGTACCTTCGTCTTTAGCGTCTTTTGTGGTCTACATCCTAGCAGAAAGCTTTTCCACTCTGTCTGGCAAGGAAAACCTGCGGGAGCACAGAAAACATCTCCCATCGTGTTCTGGACGTTGCACGGAGGTCTGCCAAGTGTTTGGCATGAAGGAAAGAAAAGTTGTCCAAAACAGCTTCCAATCGAATATTCATGTGATTGGAAACGTCAGGAAAGTGTAAGGTACTGTTTTCTATCAGTTGGCAAGCTGCGCACACAATCCCAGTGTTGTACAGCTTCCTTCTTCACCTTTCCGATGCTGCCGCTCTCTCCGGCTCCCGGAGCCGAAGAAGCGGCTTCTTCGCGCAAAGACGATTGTACCGCTCACAGTGCTCTCTTAGCGCCGCTTCTGCCGAAAGAAGCCCGGGAGCGGCTCTTAGCTCCGGAGAGCATCGTACCTTCGTCTTTAGCGTCTTTTGTGGTCTACATCCTAGCAGAAAGCTTTTCCACTCTGTCTGGCAAGGAAAACCTGCGGGAGCACAGAAAACATCTCCCATCGTGTTCTGGACGTTGCACGGAGGTCTGCCAAGTGTTTGGCATGAAGGAAAGAAAAGTTGTCCAAAACAGCTTCCAATCGAATATTCATGTGATTGGAAACGTCAGGAAAGTGGTAAGGTACTGTTTTCTATCAGTTGGCAAGCTGCGCACACAATCCCAGTGTTGTACAGCTTCCTTCTTCACCTTTCCGATGCTGCCGCTCTCTCCGGCTCCCGGAGCCGAAGAAGCGGCTTCTTCGCGCAAAGACGATTGTACCGCTCACAGTGCTCTCTTAGCGCCGCTTCTGCCGAAAGAAGCCCGGCAGCGGCGCTTAGCTCCGGAGAGCATCGTACCTTCGTCTTTAGCGTCTTTTGTGGTCTACATCCTAGCAGAAAGCTTTTCCACTCTGTCTGGCAAGGAAAACCTGCGGGAGCACAGAAAACATCTCCCATCGTGTTCTGGACGTTGCACGGAGGTCTGCCAAGTGTTTGGCATGAAGGAAAGAAAAGTTGTCCAAAACAGCTTCCAATCGAATATTCATGTGATTGGAAACGTCAGGAAAGTGTAAGGTACTGTTTTCTATCAGTTGGCAAGCTGCGCACACAATCCCAGTGTTGTACAGCTTCCTTCTTCACCTTTCCGATGCTGCCGCTCTCTCCGGCTCCCGGAGCCGAAGAAGCGGCTTCTTCGCGCAAAGACGATTGTACCACTCACAGTGCTCTCTTAGCGCCGCTTCTGCCGAAAGAAGCCCGGGAGCAGCTCTTAGCTCCGGAGAGCATCGTACCTTCGTCTTTAGCGTCTTTTGTGGTCTACATGCTAGCAGAAAGCTTTTCCACTCTGTCTGGCAAGGAAAACCTGCGGGAGCACAGAAAACATCTCCCATCGTGTTCTGGACATTGCACGGAGGTCTGCCAAGTGTTTGGCATGAAGGAAAGAAAAGTTGTCCAAAACAGCTTCCAATCGAATATTCATGTGATTGGAAACGTCAGGAAAGTGGTAAGGTACTGTTTTCTATCAGTTGGAAAGTTGCGCACACAATCCCAATGTTGTACAGCTTCCTTCTTCACCTTTCCGATGCTGCCGCTCTCTCCGGCTCCCGGAGCCGAAGAAGCGGCTTCTTTGCGCAAAGACGATTGTACCGCTCACAGTGCTCTCTTAGCGCCGCTTCTGCCGAAAGAATCCCGGGAGCGGCTCTTAGCTCCGGAGAGCATCGTACCTTCGTCTTTAGCGTCTTTTGTGGTCTACATCCTAGCAGAAAGCTTTTCCACTCTGTCTGGCAAGGAAAACCTGCGGGAGCACAGAAAACATCTCCCATCGTGTTCTGGACGCTGCACGGAGGTCTGCCAAGTGTTTGGCATGAAGGAAAGAAAAGTTGTCCAAAACAGCTTCCAATCGAATATTCATGTGATTGGAAACGTCAGGAAAGTGGTAAGGTACTGTTTTCTATCAGTTGGCAAGCTGCGCACACAATCCCAGTGTTGTACAGCTTCCTTCTTCACCTTTCCGATGCTGCCGCTCTCTCCGGCTCCCGGAGCCGAAGAAGCGGCTTCTTCGCGCAAAGACGATTGTACCGCTCACAGTGCTCTCTTAGCGCCGCTTCTGCCGAAAGAAGCCCGGGAGCGGCTCTTAGCTCCGGAGAGCATCGTACCTTCGTCTTTAGCGTCTTTTGTGGTCTACATCCTAGCAGAAAGCTTTTCCACTCTGTCTGGCAAGGAAAACCTGCGGGAGCACAGAAAACATCTCCCATCGTGTTCTGGACGTTGCACGGAGATCTGCCAAGTGTTTGGCATGAAGGAAAGAAAAGTTGTCCAAAACAGCTTCCAATCGAATATTCATGTGATTGGAAACGTCAGGAAAGTGGTAAGGTACTGTTTTCTATCAGTTGGCAAGCTGCGCACACAATCCCAGTGTTGTACGGCTTCCTTCTTCACCTTTCCGATGCTGCCGCTCTCTCCGGCTCCCGGAGCTGAAGAAGCGGCTTCTTCGCGCAAAGACGATTGTACCGCTCACAGTGCTCTCTTAGCGCCGCTTCTTCCGAAAGAAGCCCGGGATCGGCGCTTAGCTCCGGAGAGAATCGTACCTTCGTCTTTAGCATCTTTTGTGGTCTACATCCTAGCAGAAAGCTTTTCCACTCTGTCTGGCAAGGAAAACCTGCGGGAGCACAGAAAACATCTCCCATCGTGTTCTGGACGTTGCACGGAGGTCTGCCAAGTGTTTGGCATGAAGGAAAGAAAAGTTGTCCAAAACAGCTTCCAATCGAAGATTCATGTGATTGGAAACGTCAGGAAAGTGGTAAGGTACTGTTTTCTATCAGTTGGCAAGCTGCGCACACAATCCCAGTGTTGTACAGCTTCCTTCTTCACCTTTCCGATGCTGCCGCTCTCTCCGGCTCCCGGAGCCGAAGAAGCGGCTTCTTCGCGCAAAGACCATTGTACCGCTCACAGTGCTCTCTTAGCGCCGCTTCTGCCGAAAGAAGCCCGGCAGCGGCGCTTAGCTCCGGAGAGCATCGTACCTTCGTCTTTAGCGTCTTTTGTGGTCTACATCCTAGCAGAAAGCTTTTCCACTCTGTCTGGCAAGGAAAACCTGTGGGAGCACAGAAAATATCTCCCATCGTGTTCTGGACGTTGTACGGAGTTCTGCCAAGTGTTTGGCATGAAGGAAAGAAAAGTTGTCCAAAACAGCTTCTTATCGAATATTCATGTGATTGGAAACGTCAGGAAAGTGGTAAGGTACTGTTTTCTATCAGTTGGCAAGCTGCGCACACAATCCCAGTGTTGTACAGCTTCCTTCTTCACCTTTCCGATGCTGCCGCTCTCTCCGGCTCCCGGAGCCGAAGAAGCGGCTTCTTCGCGCAAAGACCATTGTACCGCTCACAGTGCTCTCTTAGCGCCGCTTCTGCCGAAAGAAGCCCGGGATCGGCGCTTAGCTCCGGAGAGAATCGTACCTTCGTCTTTAGCATCTTTTGTGGTCTACATCCTAGCAGAAAGCTTTTCCACTCTGTCTGGCAAGGAAAACCTGCGGGAGCACAGAAAACATCTCCCATCGTGTTCTGGACGTTCACGGAGGTCTGCCAAGTGTTTGGCATGAAGGAAAGAAAAGTTGTCCAAAACAGCTTCCAATCGAATATTCATGTGATTGGAAACGTCAGGAAAGTGGTAAGGTACTGTTTTCTATCAGTTGGCAAGCTGCGCACACAATCCCAGTGTTGTACAGCTTCCTTCTTCACCTTTCCGATGCTGCCGCTCTCTCCGGCTCCCGGAGCCGAAGAAGCGGCTTCTTCGCGCAAAGACGATTGTACCGCTCACAGTGCTCTCTTAGCGCCGCTTCTGCCGAAAGATTCCCGGGAGCGGCGCTTAGCTCTGGAGAGCATCGTACCTTCGTCTTTAGCGTCTTTTGTGGTCTACATCCTAGCAGAAAGCTTTTCCACTCTGTCTGGCAAGGAAAACCTGTGGGAGCACAGAAAATATCTCCCATCGTGTTCTGGACGTTGTACGGAGTTCTGCCAAGTGTTTGGCATGAAGGAAAGAAAAGTTGTCCAAAACAGCTTCTTATCGAATATTCATGTGATTGGAAACGTCAGGAAAGTGGTAAGGTACTGTTTTCTATCAGTTGGCAAGCTGCGCACACAATCCCAGTGTTGTACAGCTTCCTTCTTCACCTTTCCGATGCTGCCGCTCTCTCCGGCTCCCGGAGCCGAAGAAGCGGCTTCTTCGCGCAAAGACCATTGTACCGCTTACAGTGCTCTCTTAGCGCCGCTTCTGCCGAAAGAAGCCCGGGAGCGGCTCTTAGCTCCGGAGAGCATCGTACCTTCGTCTTTAGCGTCTTTTGTGGTCTACATCCTAGCAGAAAGCTTTTCCACTCTGTCTGGCAAGGAAAACCTGCGGGAGCACAGAAAACATCTCCCATCGTGTTCTGGACGTTGCACGGAGGTCTGCCAAGTGTTTGGCATGAAGGAAAGAAAAGTTGTCCAAAACAGCTTCCAATCGAATATTCATGTGATTGGAAAAGTCAGGAAAGTGTAAGGTACTGTTTTCTATCAGTTGGCAAGCTGCGCACACAATCCCAGTGTTGTACAGCTTCCTTCTTCACCTTTCCGATGCTGCCGCTCTCTCCGGCTTCCGGAGCCGAAGAAGCGGCTTCTTCGCGCAAAGACGATTGTACCGCTCACAGTGCTCTCTTAGCGCCGCTTCTGCCGAAAGAAGCCCGGGAGCGGCTCTTAGCTCCGGAGAGCATCGTACCTTCGTCTTTAGCGTCTTTTGTGGTCTACATCCTAGCAGAAAGCTTTTCCACTCTGTCGGGCAAGGAAAACCTGCGGGAGCACAGAAAACATCTCCCATCGTGTTCTGGACGTTGCACGGAGGTCTGCCAAGTGTTTGGCATGAAGGAAAGAAAAGTTGTCCAAAACAGCTTCCAATCGAACATTCATGTGATTGGAAACGTCAGGAAAGTGGTAAGGTACTGTTTTCTATCAGTTGGCAAGCTGCGCACACAATCCCAGTGTTGTACAGCTTCCTTCTTCACCTTTCCGATGCTGCCGCTCTCTCCGGCTCCCGGAGCCGAAGAAGCGGCTTCTTCGCGCAAAGACGATTGTACCGCTCACAGTGCTCTCTTAGCGCCGCTTCTGCCGAAAGAAGCCCGGGAGCGGCGCTTAGCTCCGGAGAGCATCGTACCTTCGTCTTTAGCGTCTTTTGTGGTCTACATCCTAGCAGAAAGCTTTTCCACTCTGTCTGGCAAGGAAAACCTGCGGGAGCACAGAAAACATCTCCCATCGTGTTCTGGACGTTGCACGGAGGTCTGCCAATTGTTTGGCATGAAGGAAAGAAAAGTTGTCCAAAACAGCTTCCAATCGAATATTCATGTGATTGGAAACGTCAGGAAAGTGGTAAGGTACTGTTTTCTATCAGTTGGCAAGCTGCGCACACAATCCCAGTGTTGTACAGCTTCCTTCTTCACCTTTCCGATGCTGCCGCTCTCTCCGGCTCCCGGAGCCGAAGAAGCGGCTTCTTAGCGCAAAGACGATTGTACCGCTCACAGTGCTCTCTTAGCGCCGCTTCTGCCGAAAGAAGCCCGGGAGCGGCTCTTAGCTCCGGAGAGCATCGTACCTTCGTCTTTAGCGTCTTTTGTGGTCTACATCCTAGCAGAAAGCTTTTCCACTCTGTCTGGCAAGGAAAACCTGCAGGAGCACAGAAAACATCTCCCATCGTGTTCTGGACGTTGCACGGAGGTCTGCCAAGTGTTTGGCATGAAGGAAAGAAAAGTTGTCCAAAACAGCTTCCAATCGAATATTCATGTGATTGGAAACGTCAGGAAAGTGTAAGGTACTGTTTTCTATCAGTTGGCAAGCTGCGCACACAATCCCAGTGTTGTACAGCTTCCTTCTTCACCTTTCCGATGCTGCCGCTCTCTCCGGCTCCCGGAGCCGAAGAAGCGGCTTCTTCGCGCAAAGACGATTGTACCGCTCACAGTGCTCTCTTAGCGCCGCTTCTGCCGAAAGAAGCCCGGAAGCGGCTCTTAGCTCCGGAAAGCATCGTACCTTCGTCTTTAGCGTCTTTTGTGGTCTACATCCTAGCAGAAAGCTTTTCCACTCTGTCTGGCAAGGAAAACCTGCGGGAGCACAGAAAACATCTCCCATCGTGTTCTGGACGTTGCACGGAGGTCTGCCAAGTGTTTGGCATGAAGGAAAGAAAAGTTGTCCAAAACAGCTTCCAATCGAATATTCATGTGATTGGAAACGTCAGGAAAGTGGTAAGGTACTGTTTTCTATCAGTTGGCAAGCTGCGCACACAATCCCAGTGTTGTACAGCTTCCTTCTTCACCTTTCCGATGCTGCCGCTCTCTCCGGCTCCCGGAGCCGAAGAAGCGGCTTCTTCGCGCAAAGACCATTGTACCGCTCACAGTGCTCTCTTAGCGCCGCTTCTGCCGAAAGAAGCCCGGGATCGGCGCTTAGCTCCGGAGAGAATCGTACCTTCGTCTTTAGCATCTTTTGTGGTCTACATCCTAGCAGAAAGCTTTTCCACTCTGTCTGGCAAGGAAAACCTGCGGGAGCACAGAAAACATCTCCCATCGTGTTCTGGACGTTCACGGAGGTCTGCCAAGTGTTTGGCATGAAGGAAAGAAAAGTTGTCCAAAACAGCTTCCAATCGAATATTCATGTGATTGGAAACGTCAGGAAAGTGGTAAGGTACTGTTTTCTATCAGTTGGCAAGCTGCGCACACAATCCCAGTGTTGTACAGCTTCCTTCTTCACCTTTCCGATGCTGCCGCTCTCTCCGGCTCCCGGAGCCGAAGAAGCGGCTTCTTCGCGCAAAGACGATTGTACCGCTCACAGTGCTCTCTTAGCGCCGCTTCTGCCGAAAGATTCCCGGGAGCGGCGCTTAGCTCTGGAGAGCATCGTACCTTCGTCTTTAGCGTCTTTTGTGGTCTACATCCTAGCAGAAAGCTTTTCCACTCTGTCTGGCAAGGAAAACCTGTGGGAGCACAGAAAATATCTCCCATCGTGTTCTGGACGTTGTACGGAGTTCTGCCAAGTGTTTGGCATGAAGGAAAGAAAAGTTGTCCAAAACAGCTTCTTATCGAATATTCATGTGATTGGAAACGTCAGGAAAGTGGTAAGGTACTGTTTTCTATCAGTTGGCAAGCTGCGCACACAATCCCAGTGTTGTACAGCTTCCTTCTTCACCTTTCCGATGCTGCCGCTCTCTCCGGCTCCCGGAGCCGAAGAAGCGGCTTCTTCGCGCAAAGACCATTGTACCGCTTACAGTGCTCTCTTAGCGCCGCTTCTGCCGAAAGAAGCCCGGGAGCGGCTCTTAGCTCCGGAGAGCATCGTACCTTCGTCTTTAGCGTCTTTTGTGGTCTACATCCTAGCAGAAAGCTTTTCCACTCTGTCTGGCAAGGAAAACCTGCGGGAGCACAGAAAACATCTCCCATCGTGTTCTGGACGTTGCACGGAGGTCTGCCAAGTGTTTGGCATGAAGGAAAGAAAAGTTGTCCAAAACAGCTTCCAATCGAATATTCATGTGATTGGAAAAGTCAGGAAAGTGTAAGGTACTGTTTTCTATCAGTTGGCAAGCTGCGCACACAATCCCAGTGTTGTACAGCTTCCTTCTTCACCTTTCCGATGCTGCCGCTCTCTCCGGCTTCCGGAGCCGAAGAAGCGGCTTCTTCGCGCAAAGACGATTGTACCGCTCACAGTGCTCTCTTAGCGCCGCTTCTGCCGAAAGAAGCCCGGGAGCGGCTCTTAGCTCCGGAGAGCATCGTACCTTCGTCTTTAGCGTCTTTTGTGGTCTACATCCTAGCAGAAAGCTTTTCCACTCTGTCGGGCAAGGAAAACCTGCGGGAGCACAGAAAACATCTCCCATCGTGTTCTGGACGTTGCACGGAGGTCTGCCAAGTGTTTGGCATGAAGGAAAGAAAAGTTGTCCAAAACAGCTTCCAATCGAACATTCATGTGATTGGAAACGTCAGGAAAGTGGTAAGGTACTGTTTTCTATCAGTTGGCAAGCTGCGCACACAATCCCAGTGTTGTACAGCTTCCTTCTTCACCTTTCCGATGCTGCCGCTCTCTCCGGCTCCCGGAGCCGAAGAAGCGGCTTCTTCGCGCAAAGACGATTGTACCGCTCACAGTGCTCTCTTAGCGCCGCTTCTGCCGAAAGAAGCCCGGGAGCGGCGCTTAGCTCCGGAGAGCATCGTACCTTCGTCTTTAGCGTCTTTTGTGGTCTACATCCTAGCAGAAAGCTTTTCCACTCTGTCTGGCAAGGAAAACCTGCGGGAGCACAGAAAACATCTCCCATCGTGTTCTGGACGTTGCACGGAGGTCTGCCAATTGTTTGGCATGAAGGAAAGAAAAGTTGTCCAAAACAGCTTCCAATCGAATATTCATGTGATTGGAAACGTCAGGAAAGTGGTAAGGTACTGTTTTCTATCAGTTGGCAAGCTGCGCACACAATCCCAGTGTTGTACAGCTTCCTTCTTCACCTTTCCGATGCTGCCGCTCTCTCCGGCTCCCGGAGCCGAAGAAGCGGCTTCTTAGCGCAAAGACGATTGTACCGCTCACAGTGCTCTCTTAGCGCCGCTTCTGCCGAAAGAAGCCCGGGAGCGGCTCTTAGCTCCGGAGAGCATCGTACCTTCGTCTTTAGCGTCTTTTGTGGTCTACATCCTAGCAGAAAGCTTTTCCACTCTGTCTGGCAAGGAAAACCTGCAGGAGCACAGAAAACATCTCCCATCGTGTTCTGGACGTTGCACGGAGGTCTGCCAAGTGTTTGGCATGAAGGAAAGAAAAGTTGTCCAAAACAGCTTCCAATCGAATATTCATGTGATTGGAAACGTCAGGAAAGTGTAAGGTACTGTTTTCTATCAGTTGGCAAGCTGCGCACACAATCCCAGTGTTGTACAGCTTCCTTCTTCACCTTTCCGATGCTGCCGCTCTCTCCGGCTCCCGGAGCCGAAGAAGCGGCTTCTTCGCGCAAAGACGATTGTACCGCTCACAGTGCTCTCTTAGCGCCGCTTCTGCCGAAAGAAGCCCGGAAGCGGCTCTTAGCTCCGGAAAGCATCGTACCTTCGTCTTTAGCGTCTTTTGTGGTCTACATCCTAGCAGAAAGCTTTTCCACTCTGTCTGGCAAGGAAAACCTGCGGGAGCACAGAAAACATCTCCCATCGTGTTCTGGACGTTGCACGGAGGTCTGCCAAGTGTTTGGCATGAAGGAAAGAAAAGTTGTCCAAAACAGCTTCCAATCGAATATTCATGTGATTGGAAACGTCAGGAAAGTGGTAAGGTACTGTTTTCTATCAGTTGGCAAGCTGCGCACACAATCCCAGTGTTGTACAGCTTCCTTCTTCACCTTTCCGATGCTGCCGCTCTCTCCGGCTCCCGGAGCCGAAGAAGCGGCTTCTTTGTGCAAAGACGATTGTACCGCTCACAGTGCTCTCTTAGCGCCGCTTCTGCCGAAAGAAGCCCGGGAGCGGCTCTTAGCTCCGGAGAGCATCGTACCTTCGTCTTTAGCGTCTTTTGTGGTCTACATCCTAGCAGAAAGCTTTTCCACTCTGTCTGGCAAGGAAAACCTGCGGGAGCACAGAAAACATCTCCCATCGTCTTCTGGACGTTGCACGGAGGTCTGCCAAGTGTTTGGCATGAAGGAAAGAAAAGTTGTCCAAAACAGCTTCCAATCGAATATTCATGTGATTGGAAACGTCAGGAAAGTGGTAAGGTACTGTTTTCTATCATTTGGCAAGCTGCGCACACAATCCCAGTGTTGTACAGCTTCCTTCTTCACCTTTCCGATGCTGCCGCTCTCTCCGGCTCCCGGAGCCGAAGAAGCGGCTTCTTCGCGCAAAGACGATTGTACCGCTCACAGTGCTCTCTTAGCGCCGCTTCTGCCGAAAGAAGCCCGGGAGCGGCTCTTAGCTCCGGAGAGCATCGTACCTTCGTCTTTAGCGTCTTTTGTGGTCTACATCCTAGCAGAAAGCTTTTCCACTCTGTCTGGCAAGGAAAACCTGCGGGAGCACAGAAAACATCTCCCATCGTGTTCTGGACGTTGCACGGAGGTCTGCCAAGTGTTTGGCATGAAGGAAAGAAAAGTTGTCCAAAACAGCTTCCAATCGAATATTCATGTGATTGGAAACGTCAGGAAAGTGGTAAGGTACTGTTTTCTATCAGTTGGCAAGCTGCGCACACAATCCCAGTGTTGTACAGCTTCCTTCTTCACCTTTCCGATGCTGCCTCTCTGTCTGGCTCCCGGAGCCGAAGAAGCGGCTTCTTCGCGCAAAGACGATTGTACCGCTCACAGTGCTCTCTTAGCGCCCCTTCTGCCGAAAGAAGCCCGGGAGCGGCTCTTAGCTCCGGAGAGCATCGTACCTTCGTCTTTAGCGTCTTTTGTGGTCTACATCCTAGCAGAAAGCTTTTCCACTCTGTCTGGCAAGGAAAACCTGCGGGAGCACAGAAAACATCTCCCATCGTGTTCTGGACGTTGCACGGAGGTCTGCCAAGTGTTTGGCATGAAGGAAAGAAAAGTTGTCCAAAACAGCTTCCAATCGAATATTCATGTGATTGGAAACGTCAGGAAAGTGGTAAGGTACTGTTTTCTATCAGTTGGCAAGCTGCGCACACAATCCCAGTGTTGTACGGCTTCCTTCTTCACCTTTCCGATGCTGCCGCTCTCTCCGGCTCCCGGAGCCGAAGAAGCGGCTTCTTCGCGCAAAGACGATTGTACCGCTCACAGTGCTCTCTTAGCGCCGCTTCTGCCGAAAGAAGCCCGGGAGCGGCTCTTAGCTCCGGAGAGCATCGTACCTTCGTCTTTAGCGTCTTTTGTGGTCTACATCCTAGCAGAAAGCTTTTCCACTCTGTCTGGCAAGGAAAACCTGCGGGAGCATAGAAAACATCTCCCATCGTGTTCTGGACGTTGCACGGAGGTCTGCCAAGTGTTTGGCATGAAGGAAAGAAAAGTTGTCCAAAACAGCTTCCAATCGAATATTCATGTGATTGGAAACGTCAGGAAAGTGGTAAGGTACTGTTTTCTATCAGTTGGCAAGCTGCGCACACAATCCCAGTGTTGTACAGCTTCCTTCTTCACCTTTCCGATGCTGCCGCTCTCTCCGGCTCCCAGAGCCGAAGAAGCGGCTTCTTCGCGCAAAGACGATTGTACCGCTCACAGTGCTCTCTTAGCGCCGCTTCTGCCGAAAGAAGCCCGGGAGCGGCGCTTAGCTCCGGAGAGCATCGTACCTTCGTCTTTAGCGTCTTTTGTGGTCTACATGCTAGCAGAAAGCTTTTCCACTCTGTCTGGCAAGGAAAACCTGCGGGAGCACAGAAAACATCTCCCATCGTCTTCTGGACGTTGCACGGAGGTCTGCCAAGTGTTTGGCATGAAGGAAAGAAAAGTTGTCCAAAACAGCTTCCAATCGAATATTCATGTGATTGGAAACGTCAGGAAAGTGGTAAGGTACTGTTTTCTATCAGTTGGCAAGCTGCTCACACAATCCCAGTGTTGTACAGCTTCCTTCTTCACCTTTCCGATGCTGCCGCTCTCTCCGGCTCCCGGAGCCGAAGAAGCGGCTTCTTCGCGCAAAGACGATTGTACCGCTCACAGTGCTCTCTTAGCGCCGCTTCTGCCGAAAGAAGCCCGGGAGCGGCGCTTAGCTCCGGAGAGCATCGTACCTTCGTCTTTAGCGTCTTTTGTGGTCTACATCCTAGCAGAAAGCTTTTCCACTCTGTCTGGCAAGGAAAACCTGCGGGAGCACAGAAAACATCTCCCATCGTGTTCTGGACGTTGCACGGAGGTTTGCCAAGTGTTTGGCATGAAGAAAAGAAAAGTTGTCCAAAACAGCTTCCAATCGAATATTCATGTGATTGGAAACGTCAGGAAAGTGATAAGGTACTGTTTTCTATCAGTTGGCAAGCTGCGCACACAATCCCAGTGTTGTACAGCTTCCTTCTTCACCTTTCCGATGCTGCCGCTCTCTCCGGCTCCCGGAGCCGAAGAAGCGGCTTCTTCGCGCAAAGACCATTGTACCGCTCACAGTGCTCTATTAGCGCCCCTTCTGCCGAAAGAAGCCCGGGAGCGGCTCTTAGCTCCGGAGAGCATCGTACCTTCGTCTTTAGCGTCTTTTGTGGTCTACATCCTAGCAGAAAGCTTTTCCAATCTGTCTGGCAAGGAAAACCTGCGGGAGCACAGAAAACATCTCCCATCGTGTTCTGGACGTTGCACGGAGGTCTGCCAAGTGTTTGGCATGAAGGAAAGAAAAGTTGTCCAAAACAGCTTCCAATCGAATATTCATGTGATTGGAAAAGTCAGGAAAGTGTAAGGTACTGTTTTCTATCAGTTGGCAAGCTGCGCACACAATCCCAGTGTTGTACAGCTTCCTTCTTCACCTTTCCGATGCTGCCGCTCTCTCCGGCTTCCGGAGCCGAAGAAGCGGCTTCTTCGCGCAAAGACGATTGTACCGCTCACAGTGCTCTCTTAGCGCCGCTTCTGCCGAAAGAAGCCCGGGAGCGGCTCTTAGCTCCGGAGAGCATCGTACCTTCGTCTTTAGCGTCTTTTGTGGTCTACATCCTAGCAGAAAGCTTTTCCACTCTGTCTGGCAAGGAAAACCTGCGGGAGCACAGAAAACATCTCCCATCGTGTTCTGGACGTTGCACGGAGGTCTGCCAAGTGTTTGGCATGAAGGAAAGAAAAGTTGTCCAAAACAGCTTCCAATCGAATATTCATGTGATTGGAAACGTCAGGAAAGTGGTAAGGTACTGTTTTCTATCAGTTGGCAAGCTGCGCACACAATCCCAGTGTTGTACAGCTTCCTTCTTCACCTTTCCGATGCTGCCACTCTCTCCGGCTCCCGGAGCCGAAGAAGCGGCTTCTTCGCGCAAAGACGATTGTACCGCTCACAGTGCTCTCTTAGCGCCGCTTCTGCCGAAAGAAGCCCGGGAGCGGCGCTTAGCTCCGGAGAGCATCGTACCTTCGTCTTTAGCGTCTTTTGTGGTCTACATCCTAGCAGAAAGCTTTTCCACTCTGTCTGGCAAGGAAAACCTGCGGGAGCACAGAAAACATCTCCCATCGTGTTCTGGACGTTGCACGGAGGTCTGCCAATTGTTTGGCATGAAGGAAAGAAAAGTTGTCCAAAACAGCTTCCAATCGAATATTCATGTGATTGGAAACGTCAGGAAAGTGGTAAGGTACTGTTTTCTATCAGTTGGCAAGCTGCGCACACAATCCCAGTGTTGTACAGCTTCCTTCTTCACCTTTCCGATGCTGCCGCTCTCTCCGGCTCCCGGAGCCGAAGAAGCGGCTTCTTAGCGCAAAGACGATTGTACCGCTCACAGTGCTCTCTTAGCGCCGCTTCTGCCGAAAGAAGCCCGGGAGCGGCTCTTAGCTCCGGAGAGCATCGTACCTTCGTCTTTAGCGTCTTTTGTGGTCTACATCCTAGCAGAAAGCTTTTCCACTCTGTCTGGCAAGGAAAACCTGCAGGAGCACAGAAAACATCTCCCATCGTGTTCTGGACGTTGCACGGAGGTCTGCCAAGTGTTTGGCATGAAGGAAAGAAAAGTTGTCCAAAACAGCTTCCAATCGAATATTCATGTGATTGGAAACGTCAGGAAAGTGTAAGGTACTGTTTTCTATCAGTTGGCAAGCTGCGCACACAATCCCAGTGTTGTACAGCTTCCTTCTTCACCTTTCCGATGCTGCCGCTCTCTCCGGCTCCCGGAGCCGAAGAAGCGGCTTCTTCGCGCAAAGACGATTGTACCGCTCACAGTGCTCTCTTAGCGCCGCTTCTGCCGAAAGAAGCCCGGAAGCGGCTCTTAGCTCCGGAAAGCATCGTACCTTCGTCTTTAGCGTCTTTTGTGGTCTACATCCTAGCAGAAAGCTTTTCCACTCTGTCTGGCAAGGAAAACCTGCGGGAGCACAGAAAACATCTCCCATCGTGTTCTGGACGTTGCACGGAGGTCTGCCAAGTGTTTGGCATGAAGGAAAGAAAAGTTGTCCAAAACAGCTTCCAATCGAATATTCATGTGATTGGAAACGTCAGGAAAGTGGTAAGGTACTGTTTTCTATCAGTTGGCAAGCTGCGCACACAATCCCAGTGTTGTACAGCTTCCTTCTTCACCTTTCCGATGCTGCCGCTCTCTCCGGCTCCCGGAGCCGAAGAAGCGGCTTCTTTGTGCAAAGACGATTGTACCGCTCACAGTGCTCTCTTAGCGCCGCTTCTGCCGAAAGAAGCCCGGGAGCGGCTCTTAGCTCCGGAGAGCATCGTACCTTCGTCTTTAGCGTCTTTTGTGGTCTACATCCTAGCAGAAAGCTTTTCCACTCTGTCTGGCAAGGAAAACCTGCGGGAGCACAGAAAACATCTCCCATCGTCTTCTGGACGTTGCACGGAGGTCTGCCAAGTGTTTGGCATGAAGGAAAGAAAAGTTGTCCAAAACAGCTTCCAATCGAATATTCATGTGATTGGAAACGTCAGGAAAGTGGTAAGGTACTGTTTTCTATCATTTGGCAAGCTGCGCACACAATCCCAGTGTTGTACAGCTTCCTTCTTCACCTTTCCGATGCTGCCGCTCTCTCCGGCTCCCGGAGCCGAAGAAGCGGCTTCTTCGCGCAAAGACGATTGTACCGCTCACAGTGCTCTCTTAGCGCCGCTTCTGCCGAAAGAAGCCCGGGAGCGGCTCTTAGCTCCGGAGAGCATCGTACCTTCGTCTTTAGCGTCTTTTGTGGTCTACATCCTAGCAGAAAGCTTTTCCACTCTGTCTGGCAAGGAAAACCTGCGGGAGCACAGAAAACATCTCCCATCGTGTTCTGGACGTTGCACGGAGGTCTGCCAAGTGTTTGGCATGAAGGAAAGAAAAGTTGTCCAAAACAGCTTCCAATCGAATATTCATGTGATTGGAAACGTCAGGAAAGTGGTAAGGTACTGTTTTCTATCAGTTGGCAAGCTGCGCACACAATCCCAGTGTTGTACAGCTTCCTTCTTCACCTTTCCGATGCTGCCTCTCTGTCTGGCTCCCGGAGCCGAAGAAGCGGCTTCTTCGCGCAAAGACGATTGTACCGCTCACAGTGCTCTCTTAGCGCCCCTTCTGCCGAAAGAAGCCCGGGAGCGGCTCTTAGCTCCGGAGAGCATCGTACCTTCGTCTTTAGCGTCTTTTGTGGTCTACATCCTAGCAGAAAGCTTTTCCACTCTGTCTGGCAAGGAAAACCTGCGGGAGCACAGAAAACATCTCCCATCGTGTTCTGGACGTTGCACGGAGGTCTGCCAAGTGTTTGGCATGAAGGAAAGAAAAGTTGTCCAAAACAGCTTCCAATCGAATATTCATGTGATTGGAAACGTCAGGAAAGTGGTAAGGTACTGTTTTCTATCAGTTGGCAAGCTGCGCACACAATCCCAGTGTTGTACGGCTTCCTTCTTCACCTTTCCGATGCTGCCGCTCTCTCCGGCTCCCGGAGCCGAAGAAGCGGCTTCTTCGCGCAAAGACGATTGTACCGCTCACAGTGCTCTCTTAGCGCCGCTTCTGCCGAAAGAAGCCCGGGAGCGGCTCTTAGCTCCGGAGAGCATCGTACCTTCGTCCTTAGCGTCTTTTGTGGTCTACATCCTAGCAGAAAGCTTTTCCAATCTGTCTGGCAAGGAAAACCTGCGGGAGCACAGAAAACATCTCCCATCGTGTTCTGGACGTTGCACGGAGGTCTGCCAAGTGTTTGGCATGAAGGAAAGAAAAGTTGTCCAAAACAGCTTCCAATCGAATATTCATGTGATTGGAAACGTCAGGAAAGTGTAAGGTACTGTTTTCTATCAGTTGGCAAGCTGCGCACACAATCCCAGTGTTGTACAGCTTCCTTCTTCACCTTTCCGATGCTGCCGCTCTCTCCGGCTCCCGGAGCCGAAGAAGCGGCTTCTTCGCGCAAAGACGATTGTACCGCTCACAGTGCTCTCTTAGCGCCGCTTCTGCCGAAAGAAGCCCGGGAGCGGCTCTTAGCTCCGGAGAGCATCGTACCTTCGTCTTTAGCGTCTTTTGTGGTCTACATCCTAGCAGAAAGCTTTTCCACTCTGTCTGGCAAGGAAAACCTGCGGGAGCATAGAAAACATCTCCCATCGTGTTCTGGACGTTGCACGGAGGTCTGCCAAGTGTTTGGCATGAAGGAAAGAAAAGTTGTCCAAAACAGCTTCCAATCGAATATTCATGTGATTGGAAACGTCAGGAAAGTGGTAAGGTACTGTTTTCTATCAGTTGGCAAGCTGCGCACACAATCCCAGTGTTGTACAGCTTCCTTCTTCACCTTTCCGATGCTGCCGCTCTCTCCGGCTCCCAGAGCCGAAGAAGCGGCTTCTTCGCGCAAAGACGATTGTACCGCTCACAGTGCTCTCTTAGCGCCGCTTCTGCCGAAAGAAGCCCGGGAGCGGCGCTTAGCTCCGGAGAGCATCGTACCTTCGTCTTTAGCGTCTTTTGTGGTCTACATGCTAGCAGAAAGCTTTTCCACTCTGTCTGGCAAGGAAAACCTGCGGGAGCACAGAAAACATCTCCCATCGTCTTCTGGACGTTGCACGGAGGTCTGCCAAGTGTTTGGCATGAAGGAAAGAAAAGTTGTCCAAAACAGCTTCCAATCGAATATTCATGTGATTGGAAACGTCAGGAAAGTGGTAAGGTACTGTTTTCTATCAGTTGGCAAGCTGCTCACACAATCCCAGTGTTGTACAGCTTCCTTCTTCACCTTTCCGATGCTGCCGCTCTCTCCGGCTCCCGGAGCCGAAGAAGCGGCTTCTTCGCGCAAAGACGATTGTACCGCTCACAGTGCTCTCTTAGCGCCGCTTCTGCCGAAAGAAGCCCGGGAGCGGCGCTTAGCTCCGGAGAGCATCGTACCTTCGTCTTTAGCGTCTTTTGTGGTCTACATCCTAGCAGAAAGCTTTTCCACTCTGTCTGGCAAGGAAAACCTGCGGGAGCACAGAAAACATCTCCCATCGTGTTCTGGACGTTGCACGGAGGTTTGCCAAGTGTTTGGCATGAAGAAAAGAAAAGTTGTCCAAAACAGCTTCCAATCGAATATTCATGTGATTGGAAACGTCAGGAAAGTGATAAGGTACTGTTTTCTATCAGTTGGCAAGCTGCGCACACAATCCCAGTGTTGTACAGCTTCCTTCTTCACCTTTCCGATGCTGCCGCTCTCTCCGGCTCCCGGAGCCGAAGAAGCGGCTTCTTCGCGCAAAGACCATTGTACCGCTCACAGTGCTCTATTAGCGCCCCTTCTGCCGAAAGAAGCCCGGGAGCGGCTCTTAGCTCCGGAGAGCATCGTACCTTCGTCTTTAGCGTCTTTTGTGGTCTACATCCTAGCAGAAAGCTTTTCCAATCTGTCTGGCAAGGAAAACCTGCGGGAGCACAGAAAACATCTCCCATCGTGTTCTGGACGTTGCACGGAGGTCTGCCAAGTGTTTGGCATGAAGGAAAGAAAAGTTGTCCAAAACAGCTTCCAATCGAATATTCATGTGATTGGAAAAGTCAGGAAAGTGTAAGGTACTGTTTTCTATCAGTTGGCAAGCTGCGCACACAATCCCAGTGTTGTACAGCTTCCTTCTTCACCTTTCCGATGCTGCCGCTCTCTCCGGCTTCCGGAGCCGAAGAAGCGGCTTCTTCGCGCAAAGACGATTGTACCGCTCACAGTGCTCTCTTAGCGCCGCTTCTGCCGAAAGAAGCCCGGGAGCGGCTCTTAGCTCCGGAGAGCATCGTACCTTCGTCTTTAGCGTCTTTTGTGGTCTACATCCTAGCAGAAAGCTTTTCCACTCTGTCTGGCAAGGAAAACCTGCGGGAGCACAGAAAACATCTCCCATCGTGTTCTGGACGTTGCACGGAGGTCTGCCAAGTGTTTGGCATGAAGGAAAGAAAAGTTGTCCAAAACAGCTTCCAATCGAATATTCATGTGATTGGAAACGTCAGGAAAGTGGTAAGGTACTGTTTTCTATCAGTTGGCAAGCTGCGCACACAATCCCAGTGTTGTACAGCTTCCTTCTTCACCTTTCCGATGCTGCCACTCTCTCCGGCTCCCGGAGCCGAAGAAGCGGCTTCTTCGCGCAAAGACGATTGTACCGCTCACAGTGCTCTCTTAGCGCCGCTTCTGCCGAAAGAAGCCCGGGAGCGGCGCTTAGCTCCGGAGAGCATCGTACCTTCGTCTTTAGCGTCTTTTGTGGTCTACATCCTAGCAGAAAGCTTTTCCACTCTGTCTGGCAAGGAAAACCTGCGGGAGCACAGAAAACATCTCCCATCGTGTTCTGGACGTTGCACGGAGGTCTGCCAATTGTTTGGCATGAAGGAAAGAAAAGTTGTCCAAAACAGCTTCCAATCGAATATTCATGTGATTGGAAACGTCAGGAAAGTGGTAAGGTACTGTTTTCTATCAGTTGGCAAGCTGCGCACACAATCCCAGTGTTGTACAGCTTCCTTCTTCACCTTTCCGATGCTGCCGCTCTCTCCGGCTCCCGGAGCCGAAGAAGCGGCTTCTTAGCGCAAAGACGATTGTACCGCTCACAGTGCTCTCTTAGCGCCGCTTCTGCCGAAAGAAGCCCGGGAGCGGCTCTTAGCTCCGGAGAGCATCGTACCTTCGTCTTTAGCGTCTTTTGTGGTCTACATCCTAGCAGAAAGCTTTTCCACTCTGTCTGGCAAGGAAAACCTGAGGGAGCACAGAAAACATCTCCCATCGTGTTCTAAACGTTGCACGGAGGTCTGCCAAGTGTTTGGCATGAAGGAAAGAAAAGTTGTCCAAAACAGCTTCCAATCGAATATTCATGTGATTGGAAACGTCAGGAAAGTGTAAGGTACTGTTTTCTATCAGTTGGCAAGCTGCGCACACAATCCCAGTGTTGTACGGCTTCCTTCTTCACCTTTCCGATGCTGCCGCTCTCTCCGGCTCCCGGAGCCGAAGAAGCGGCTTCTTCGCGCAAAGACGATTGTACCGCTCACAGTGCTCTCTTAGCGCCGCTTCTGCCGAAAGAAGCCCGGAAGCGGCTCTTAGCTCCGGAAAGCATCGTACCTTCGTCTTTAGCGTCTTTTGTGGTCTACATCCTAGCAGAAAGCTTTTCCACTCTGTCGGGCAAGGAAAACCTGCGGGAGCACAGAAAACATCTCCCATCGTGTTCTGGACGTTGCACGGAGGTCTGCCAAGTGTTTGGCATGAAGGAAAGAAAAGTTGTCCAAAACAGCTTCCAATCGAATATTCATGTGATTGGAAACGTCAGGAAAGTGGTAAGGTACTGTTTTCTATCAGTTGGCAAGCTGCGCACACAATCCCAGTGTTGTACAGCTTCCTTCTTCACCTTTCCGATGCTGCCGCTCTCTCCGGCTCCCGGAGCCGAAGAAGCGGCTTCTTCGCGCAAAGACGATTGTACCGCTCACAGTGCTCTCTTAGCGCCGCTTCTGCCGAAAGAAGCCCGGGAGCGGCTCTTAGCTCCGGAGAGCATCGTACCTTCGTCTTTAGCGTCTTTTGTGGTCTACATCCTAGCAGAAAGCTTTTCCACTCTGTCTGGCAAGGAAAACCTGCGGGAGCACAGAAAACATCTCCCATCGTGTTCTGGACGTTGCACGGAGGTCTGCCAAGTGTTTGGCATGAAGGAAAGAAAAGTTGTCCAAAACAGCTTCCAATCGAATATTCATGCGATTGGAAACGTCAGGAAAGTGGTAAGGTACTGTTTTCTATCAGTTGGCAAGCTGCGCACACAATCCCAGTGTTGTACAGCTTCCTTCTTCACCTTTCCGATGCTGCCGCTCTCTCCGGCTCCCGGAGCCGAAGAAGCGGCTTCTTCGCGCAAAGACGATTGTACCGCTCACAGTGCTCTCTTAGCGCCGCTTCTGCCGAAAGAAGCCCGGGAGCGGCTCTTAGCTCCGGAGAGCATCGTACCTTCGTCTTTAGCGTCTTTTGTGGTCTACATCCTAGCAGAAAGCTTTTCCACTCTGTCTGGCAAGGAAAACCTGCGGGAGCACAGACAACATCTCCCATCGTGTTCTGGACGTTGCACGGAGGTCTGCCAAGTGTTTGGCATGAAGGAAAGAAAAGTTGTCCAAAACAGCTTCCAATCGAATATTCATGTGATTGGAAACGTCAGGAAAGTGGTAAGGTACTGTTTTCTATCAGTTGGCAAGCTGCGCACACAATCCCAGTGTTGTACAGCTTCCTTCTTCACCTTTCCGATGCTGCCGCTCTCTCCGGCTCCCGGAGCCGAAGAAGCAGCTTCTTTGTGCAAAGACGATTGTACCGCTCACAGTGCTCTCTTAGCGCCGCTTCTGCCGAAAGAAGCCCGGGAGCGGCTCTTAGCTCCGGAGAGCATCGTACCTTCGTCTTTAGCGTCTTTTGTGGTCTACATGCTAGCAGAAAGCTTTTCCACTCTGTCTGGCAAGGAAAACCTGCGGGAGCACAGAAAACATCTCCCATCGTCTTCTGGACGTTGCACGGAGGTCTGCCAAGTGTTTGGCATGAAGGAAAGAAAAGTTGTCCAAAACAGCTTCCAATCGAATATTCATGTGATTGGAAACGTCAGGAAAGTGGTAAGGTACTGTTTTCTATCATTTGGCAAGCTGCGCACACAATCCCAGTGTTGTACAGCTTCCTTCTTCACCTTTCCGATGCTGCCGCTCTCTCCGGCTCCCGGAGCCGAAGAAGCGGCTTCTTCGCGCAAAGACGATTGTACCGCTCACAGTGCTCTCTTAGCGCCGCTTCTGCCGAAAGAAGCCCGGGAGCGGCTCTTAGCTCCGGACAGCATCGTACCTTCGTCTTTAGCGTCTTTTGTGGTCTACATCCTAGCAGAAAGCTTTTCCACTCTGTCTGGCAAGGAAAACCTGCGGGAGCACAGAAAACATCTCCCATCGTGTTCTGGACGTTGCACGGAGGTCTGCCAAGTGTTTGGCATGAAGGAAAGAAAAGTTGTCCAAAACAGCTTCCAATCGAATATTCATGTGATTGGAAACGTCAGGAAAGTGGTAAGGTACTGTTTTCTATCAGTTGGCAAGCTGCGCACACAATCCCAGTGTTGTACAGCTTCCTTCTTCACCTTTCCGATGCTGCCTCTCTGTCTGGCTCCCGGAGCCGAAGAAGCGGCTTCTTCGCGCAAAGACGATTGTACCGCTCACAGTGCTCTCTTAGCGCCCCTTCTGCCGAAAGAAGCCCGGGAGCGGCTCTTAGCTCCGGAGAGCATCGTACCTTCGTCTTTAGCGTCTTTTGTGGTCTACATCCTAGCAGAAAGCTTTTCCACTCTGTCTGGCAAGGAAAACCTGCGGGAGCACAGAAAACATCTCCCATCGTGTTCTGGACGTTGCACGGAGGTCTGCCAAGTGTTTGGCATGAAGGAAAGAAAAGTTGTCCAAAACAGCTTCCAATCGAATATTCATGTGATTGGAAACGTCAGGAAAGTGGTAAGGTACTGTTTTCTATCAGTTGGCAAGCTGCGCACACAATCCCAGTGTTGTACGGCTTCCTTCTTCACCTTTCCGATGCTGCCGCTCTCTCCGGCTCCCGGAGCCGAAGAAGCGGCTTCTTCGCGCAAAGACGATTGTACCGCTCACAGTGCTCTCTTAGCGCCGCTTCTGCCGAAAGAAGCCCGGGAGCGGCGCTTAGCTCCGGAGAGCATCGTACCTTCGTCTTTAGCGTCTTTTGTGGTCTACATCCTAGCAGAAAGCTTTTCCACTCTGTCTGGCAAGGAAAACCTGCGGGAGCACAGAAAACATCTCCCATCGTGTTCTGGACGTTGCACGGAGGTCTGCCAAGTGTTTGGCATGAAGGAAAGAAAAGTTGTCCAAAACAGCTTCCAATCGAATATTCATGTGATTGGAAACGTCAGGAAAGTGGTAATGTACTGTTTTCTATCAGTTGGCAAGCTGCGCACACAATCCCAGTGTTGTACAGCTTCCTTCTTCACCTTTCCGATGCTGCCGCTCTCTCCGGCTCCCGGAGCCGAAGAAGCGGCTTCTTCGCGCAAAGACGATTGTACCGCTCACAGTGCTCTCTTAGCGCCGCTTCTGCCGAAAGAAGCCCGGCAGCGGCTCTTAGCTCCGGAGAGCATCGTACCTTCGTCTTTACTGTCTTTTGTGGTCTACATCCTAGCAGAAAGCTTTTCCACTCTGTCTGGCAAGGAAAACCTGCGGGAGCACATAAAACATATCCCATCGTGTTCTGGACGTTGCACGGAGGTCTGCCAAGTGTTTGGCATGAAGGAAAGAAAAGTTGTCCAAAACAGCTTCCAATGGCATATTCATGTGATTGGAAACGTCAGGAAAGTGGTAAGGTACTGTTTTCTATCAGTTGGCAAGCTGCGCACACAATCCCAGTGTTGTACAGCTTCCTTCTTCACCTTTCCGATGCTGCCGCTCTCTCCGGCTCCCGGAGCCGAAGAAGCGGCTTCTTCGCGCAAAGACGATTGTACCACTCACAGTGCTCTCTTAGCGCCGCTTCTGCCGAAAGAAGCCCGGGAGCGGCTCTTAGCTCCGGAGAGCATCGTACCTTCGTCTTTAGCGTCTTTTGTGGTCTACATCCTAGCAGAAAGCTTTTCCACTCTGTCTGGCAAGGAAAACCTGCGGGAGCACAGAAAACATCTCCCATCGTCTTCTGGACCTTGTACGGAGTTCTGCCAAGTGTTTGGCATGAAGGAAAGAAAAGTTGTCCAAAACAGCTTCCAATGGCATATTCATGTGATTGGAAACGTCAGGAAAGTGGTAAGGTACTGTTTTCTATCAGTTGGCAAGCTGCGCACACAATCCCAGTGTTGTACAGCTTCCTTCTTCACCTTTCCGATGCTGCCGCTCTCTCCAGCTCCCGGAGCCGAAGAAGCGGCTTCTTCGCGCAAAGACGATTGTACCGCTCACAGTGCTCTCTTAGCGCCGCTTCTGCCGAAAGAAGCCCGGGAGCGGCTCTTAGCTCCGGAGAGCATCGTACCTTCGTCTTTAGCGTCTTTTGTGGTCTACATCCTAGCAGAAAGCTTTTCCACTCTGTCTGGCAAGGAAAACCTGCGGGAGCACAGAAAACATCTCCCATCGTGTTCTGGACGTTGCACGGACGTCTGCCAAGTGTTTGGCATGAAGGAAAGAAAAGCTGTCCAAAACAGCTTCCAATCAAATATTCATGTGATTGGAAATGTCAGGAAAATGTAAGGTACTGTTTTCTATCAGTTGGCAAGCTGCGCACACAATCCCAGTGTTGTACAGCTTCCTTCTTCACCTTTCCGATGCTGCCGCTCTCTCCGGCTTCCGGAGCCGAAGAAGCGGCTTCTTCGCGCAAAGACGATTGTACCGCTCACAGTGCTCTCTTAGCGCGGCTTCTGCCGAAAGAAGCGCGGGAGCGGCTCTTAGCTCCGGAGAGCATCGTACCTTCGTCTTTAGCGTCTTTTGTGGTCTACATCCTAGCAGAAAGCTTTTCCACTCTGTCTGGCAAGGAAAACCTGCGGGAGCACAGAAAACATCTCCCATCGTGTTCTGGACGTTGCACGGAGGTCTGCCAAGTTTTTGGCATGAAGGAAAGAAAAGTTGCCCAAAACAGCTTCCAATCGCATATTCATGTGATTGGAAACGTCAGGAAAGTGGTAAGGTACTGTTTTCTATCAGTTGGCAAGCTGCGCACACAATCCCAGTGTTGTACAGCTTCCTTCTTCACCTTTCCGATGCTGCCGCTCTCTCCAGCTCCCGGAGCCGAAGAAGCGGCTTCTTCGCGCAAAGACGATTGTACCGCTCACAGTGCTCTCTTAGCGCCGCTTCTGCCGAAAGAAGCGCGGGAGCGGCTCTTAGCTCCGGAGAGCATTGTACCTTCGTCTTTAGCGTCTTTTGTGGTCTACATCCTAGCAGAAAGCTTTTCCACTCTGTCTGGCAAGGAAAACCTGCGGGAGCACAGAAAACATCTCCCATCGTGTTCTGGACGTTGCACGGAGGTCTGCCAAGTGCTTGGCATGAAGGAAAGAAAAGTTGTCCAAAACAGCTTCCAATCGAATATTCATGTGATTGGAAACGTCAGGAAAGTGGTAAGGTACTGTTTTCTATCAGTTGGCAAGCTGCGCACACAATCCCAGTGTTGTACAGCTTCCTTCTTCACCTTTCCGATGCTGCCGCTCTCTCCGGCTCCCGGAGCCGAAGAAGCGGCTTCTTCGCGCAAAGACGATTGTACCGCTCACAGTGCTCTCTTAGCGCCGCTTCTGCCGAAAGAAGCCCGGGAGCGGCTCTTAGCTCCGGAGAGCATCGTACCTTCGTCTTTAGCGTCTTTTGTGGTCTACATCCTAGCAGAAAGCTTTTCCACTCTGTCTGGCAAGGAAAACCTGCGGGAGCACAGAAAACATCTCCCATCGTGTTCTGGACGTTGCACTGAGGTCTGCCATGTGTTTGGCATGAAGGAAAGAAAAGTTGTCCAAAACAGCTTCCAATCGAATATTCATGTGATTGGAAACGTCAGGAAAGTGTAAGGTACTGTTTTCTATCAGTTGGCAAGCTGCGCACACAATCCCAGTGTTGTACAGCTTCCTTCTTCACCTTTCCGATGCTGCCGCTCTCTCCGGCTCCCGGAGCCGAAGAAGCGGCTTCTTCGCGCAAAGACCATTGTACCGCTCACAGTGCTCTCTTAGCGCCGCTTCTGCCGAAAGAAGCCCGGGAGCGGCTCTTAGCTCCGGAGAGCATCGTACCTTCGTCTTTAGCGTCTTTTGTGGTCTACATCCTAGCAGAAAGCTTTTCCACTCTGTCTGGCAAGGAAAACCTGTGGGAGCACAGAAAACATCTCCCATCGTGTTCTGGACGTTGCACGGAGGTCTGCCAAGTGTTTGGCATGAAGGAAAGAAAAGTTGTCCAAAACAGCTTCCAATGGCATATTCATGTGATTGGAAACGTCAGGAAAGTGGTAAGGTACTGTTTTCTATCAGTTGGCAAGCTGCGCACACAATCCCAGTGTTGTACAGCTTCCTTCTTCACCTTTCCGATGCTGCCGCTCTCTCCGGCTCCCGGAGCCGAAGAAGCGGCTTCTTCGCGCAAAGACGATTGTACCGCTCACAGTGCTCTCTTAGCGCCGCTTCTGCCGAAAGAAGCCCGGGAGCGGCTCTTAGCTCCGGAGAGCATCGTACCTTCGTCTTTAGCGTCTTTTGTGGTCTACATCCTAGCAGAAAGCTTTTCCACTCTGTCTGGCAAGGAAAACCTGCGGGAGCACAGAAAACATCTCCCATCGTGTTCTGGACGTTGCACGGACGTCTGCCAAGTGCTTGGCATGAAGGAAAGAAAAGCTGTCCAAAACAGCTTCCAATCAAATATTCATGTGATTGGAAATGTCAGGAAAATGTAAAGGTACTGTTTTCTATCAGTTGGCAAGCTGCGCACACAATCCCAGTGTTGTACAGCTTCCTTCTTCACCTTTCCGATGCTGCCGCTCTCTCCGGCTTCCGGAGCCGAAGAAGCGGCTTCTTCGCGCAAAGACGATTGTACCGCTCACAGTGCTCTCTTAGCGCCGCTTCTGCCGAAAGAAGCGCGGGAGCGGCTCTTAGCTCCGGAGAGCATCGTACCTTCGTCTTTAGCGTCTTTTGTGGTCTACATCCTAGCAGAAAGCTTTTCCACTCTGTCTGGCAAGGAAAACCTGCGGGAGCACAGAAAACATCTCCCATCGTGTTCTGGACGTTGCACGGAGGTCTGCCAAGTGTTTGGCATGAAGGAAAGAAAAGTTGCCCAAAACAGCTTCCAATCGCATATTCATGTGATTGGAAACGTCAGGAAAGTGGTAAGGTACTGTTTTCTATCAGTTGGCAAGCTGCGCACACAATCCCAGTGTTGTACAGCTTCCTTCTTCACCTTTCCGATGCTGCCGCTCTCTCCAGCTCCCGGAGCCGAAGAAGCGGCTTCTTCGCGCAAAGACGATTGTACCGCTCACAGTGCTCTCTTAGCGCCGCTTCTGCCGAAAGAAGCGCGGGAGCGGCTCTTAGCTCCGGAGAGCATCGTACCTTCGTCTTTAGCGTCTTTTGTGGTCTACATCCTAGCAGAAAGCTTTTCCACTCTGTCTTGCAAGGAAAACCTGCGGGAGCACAGAAAACATCTCCCATCGTGTTCTGGACGTTGCACGGAGGTCTGCCAAGTGCTTGGCATGAAGGAAAGAAAAGTTGTCCAAAACAGCTTCCAATCGAATATTCATGTGATTGGAAACGTCAGGAAAGTGGTAAGGTACTGTTTTCTATCAGTTGGCAAGCTGCGCACACAATCCCAGTGTTGTACAGCTTCCTTCTTCACCTTTCCGATGCTGCCGCTCTCTCCGGCTCCCGGAGCCGAAGAAGCGGCTTCTTCGCGCAAAGACGATTGTACCGCTCACAGTGCTCTCTTAGCGCCGCTTCTGCCGAAAGAAGCCCGGGAGCGGCTCTTAGCTCCGGAGAGCATCGTACCTTCGTCTTTAGCGTCTTTTGTGGTCTACATCCTAGCAGAAAGCTTTTCCACTCTGTCTGGCAAGGAAAACCTGCGGGAGCACAGAAAACATCTCCCATCGTGTTCTGGACGTTGCACGGAGGTCTGCCAAGTGTTTGGCATGAAGGAAAGAAAAGTTGTCCAAAACAGCTTCCAATCGAATATTCATGTGATTGGAAACGTCAGGAAAGTGTAAGGTACTGTTTTCTATCAGTTGGCAAGCTGCGCACACAATCCCAGTGTTGTACAGCTTCCTTCTTCACCTTTCCGATGCTGCCGCTCTCTCCGGCTCCCGGAGCCGAAGAAGCGGCTTCTTCGCGCAAAGACGATTGTACAGCTCACAGTGCTCTCTTAGCGCCGCTTCTGCCGAAAGAAGCCCGGGAGCGGCTCTTAGCTCCGGAGAGCATCGTACCTTCGTCTTTAGCGTCTTTTGTGGTCTACATCCCAGCAGAAAGCTTTTCCACTCTGTCTGGCAAGGAAAACATGCGGGAGCACAGAAAACATCTCCCATCGTGTTCTGGACGTTGCACGGAGGTCTGCCAAGTTTTTGGCATGAAGGAAAGAAAAGTAGCCCAAAACAGCTTCCAATCGCATATTCATGTGATTGGAAACGTCAGGAAAGTGGTAAGGTACTGTTTTCTATCAGTTGGCAAGCTGCGCACACAATCCCAGTGTTGTACAGCTTCCTTCTTCACCTTTCCGATGCTGCCGCTCTCTCCAGCTCCCGGAGCCGAAGAAGCGGCTTCTTCGCGCAAAGACGATTGTACCGCTCACAGTGCTCTCTTAGCGCCGCTTCTGCCGAAAGAAGCGCGGGAGCGGCTCTTAGCTCCGGAGAGCATCGTACCTTCGTCTTTAGCGTCTTTTGTGGTCTACATCCTAGCAGAAAGCTTTTCCACTCTGTCTGGCAAGGAAAACCTGCGGGAGCACAGAAAACATCTCCCATCGTGTTCTGGACGTTGCACGGAGGTCTGCCAAGTGTTTGGCATGAAGGAAAGAAAAGTTGCCCAAAACAGCTTCCAATCGCATATTCATGTGATTGGAAACGTCAGGAAAGTGGTAAGGTACTGTTTTCTATCAGTTGGCAAGCTGCGCACACAATCCCAGTGTTGTACAGCTTCCTTCTTCACCTTTCCGATGCTGCCGCTCTCTCCAGCTCCCGGAGCCGAAGAAGCGGCTTCTTCGCGCAAAGACGATTGTACCGCTCACAGTGCTCTCTTAGCGCCGCTTCTGCCGAAAGAAGCGCGGGAGCGGCTCTTAGCTCCGGAGAGCATCGTACCTTCGTCTTTAGCGTCTTTTGTGGTCTACATCCTAGCAGAAAGCTTTTCCACTCTGTCTGGCAAGGAAAACCTGCGGGAGCACAGAAAACATCTCCCATCGTGTTCTGGACGTTGCACGGAGGTCTGCCAAGTGCTTGGCATGAAGGAAAGAAAAGTTGTCCAAAACAGCTTCCAATCGAATATTCATGTGATTGGAAACGTCAGGAAAGTGGTAAGGTACTGTTTTCTATCAGTTGGCAAGCTGCGCACACAATCCCAGTGTTGTACAGCTTCCTTCTTCACCTTTCCGATGCTGCCGCTCTCTCCGGCTCCCGGAGCCGAAGAAGCGGCTTCTTCGCGCAAAGACGATTGTACCGCTCACAGTGCTCTCTTAGCGCCGCTTCTGCCGAAAGAAGCCCGGGAGCGGCTCTTAGCTCCGGAGAGCATCGTACCTTCGTCTTTAGCGTCTTTTGTGGTCTACATCCTAGCAGAAAGCTTTTCCACTCTGTCTGGCAAGGAAAACCTGCGGGAGCACAGAAAACATCTCCCATCGTGTTCTGGACGTTGCACGGAGGTCTGCCAAGTGTTTGGCGTGAAGGAAAGAAAAGTTGTCCAAAACAGCTTCCAATCGAATATTCATGTGATTGGAAACGTCAGGAAAGTGTAAGGTACTGTTTTCTATCAGTTGGCAAGCTGCGCACACAATCCCAGTGTTGTACAGCTTCCTTCTTCACCTTTCCGATGCTGCCGCTCTCTCCGGCTCCCGGAGCCGAAGAAGCGGCTTCTTCGCGCAAAGACGATTGTACAGCTCACAGTGCTCTCTTAGCGCCGCTTCTGCCGAAAGAAGCCCGGGAGCGGCTCTTAGCTCCGGAGAGCATCGTACCTTCGTCTTTAGCGTCTTTTGTGGTCTACATCCCAGCAGAAAGCTTTTCCACTCTGTCTGGCAAGGAAAACATGCGGGAGCACAGAAAACATCTCCCATCGTGTTCTGGACGTTGCACGGAGGTCTGCCAAGTGTTTGGCATGAAGGAAAGAAAAGTTGCCCAAAACAGCTTCCAATCGCATATTCATGTGATTGGAAACGTCAGGAAAGTGGTAAGGTACTGTTTTCTATCAGTTGGCAAGCTGCGCACACAATCCCAGTGTTGTACAGCTTCCTTCTTCACCTTTCCGATGCTGCCGCTCTCTCCAGCTCCCGGAGCCGAAGAAGCGGCTTCTTCGCGCAAAGACGATTGTACCGCTCACAGTGCTCTCTTAGCGCCGCTTCTGCCGAAAGAAGCCCGGGAGCGGCTCTTAGCTCCGGAGAGCATCGTACCTTCGTCTTTAGCGTCTTTTGTGGTCTACATCCTAGCAGAAAGCTTTTCCACTCTGTCTGGCAAGGAAAACCTGCGGGAGCACAGAAAACATCTCCCATCGTGTTCTGGACGTTGCACGGAGGTCTGCCAAGTGTTTGGCATGAAGGAAAGAAAAGTTGTCCAAAACAGCTTCCAATCAAATATTCATGTGATTGGAAACGTCAGGAAAGTGGTAAGGTACTGTTTTCTATCAGTTGGCAAGCTGCGCACACAATCCCAGTGTTGTACAGCTTCCTTCTTCACCTTTCCGATGCTGCCGCTCTCTCCGGCTCCCGGAGCCGAAGAAGCGGCTTCTTCGCGCAAAGACGATTGTACCGCTCACAGTGCTCTCTTAGCGCCGCTTCTGCCGAAAGAAGCCCGGGAGCGGCTCTTAGCTCCGGAGAGCATCGTACCTTCGTCTTTAGCGTCTTTTGTGGTCTACATCCTAGCAGAAAGCTTTTCCACTCTGTCTGGCAAGGAAAACCTGCGGGAGCACAGAAAACATCTCCCATCGTGTTCTGGACGTTGCACGGAGGTCTGCCAAGTGTTTGGCATGAAGGAAAGAAAAGTTGTCCAAAACAGCTTCCAATCGAATATTCATGTGATTGGAAACGTCAGGAAAGTGGTAAGGTACTGTTTTCTATCAGTTGGCAAGCTGCGCACACAATCCCAGTGTTGTACAGCTTCCTTCTTCACCTTTCCGATGCTGCCGCTCTCTCCGGCTTCCGGAGCCGAAGATGCGGCTTCTTCGCGCAAAGACGATTGTACCGCTCACAGTGCTCTCTTAGCGCGGCTTCTGCCGAAAGAAGCGCGGGAGCGGCTCTTAGCTCCGGAGAGCATCGTACCTTCGTCTTTAGCGTCTTTTGTGGTCTACATCCTAGCAGAAAGCTTTTCCACTCTGTCTGGCAAGGAAAACCTGCGGGAGCACAGAAAACATCTCCCATCGTGTTCTGGACGTTGCACGGAGGTCTGCCAAGTGTTTGGCATGAAGGAAAGAAAAGTTGCCCAAAACAGCTTCCAATCGCATATTCATGTGATTGGAAACGTCAGGAAAGTGGTAAGGTACTGTTTTCTATCAGTTGGCAAGCTGCGCACACAATCCCAGTGTTGTACAGCTTCCTTCTTCACCTTTCCGATGCTGCCGCTCTCTCCAGCTCCCGGAGCCGAAGAAGCGGCTTCTTCGCGCAAAGACGATTGTACCGCTCACAGTGCTCTCTTAGCGCCGCTTCTGCCGAAAGAAGCGCGGGAGCGGCTCTTAGCTCCGGAGAGCATCGTACCTTCGTCTTTAGCGTCTTTTGTGGTCTACATCCTAGCAGAAAGCTTTTCCACTCTGTCTGGCAAGGAAAACCTGCGGGAGCACAGAAAACATCTCCCATCGTGTTCTGGACGTTGCACGGAGGTCTGCCAAGTGCTTGGCATGAAGGAAAGAAAAGTTGTCCAAAACAGCTTCCAATCGAATATTCATGTGATTGGAAACGTCAGGAAAGTGGTAAGGTACTGTTTTCTATCAGTTGGCAAGCTGCGCACACAATCCCAGTGTTGTACAGCTTCCTTCTTCACCTTTCCGATGCTGCCGCTCTCTCCGGCTCCCGGAGCCGAAGAAGCGGCTTCTTCGCGCAAAGACGATTGTACCGCTCACAGTGCTCTCTTAGCGCAGCTTCTGCCGAAAGAAGCCCGGGAGCGGCTCTTAGCTCCGGAGAGCATCGTACCTTCGTCTTTAGCGTCTTTTGTGGTCTACATCCTAGCAGAAAGCTTTTCCACTCTGTCTGGCAAGGAAAACCTGCGGGAGCACAGAAAACATCTCCCATCGTGTTCTGGACGTTGCACGGAGGTCTGCCAAGTGTTTGGCATGAAGGAAAGAAAAGTTGTCCAAAACAGCTTCCAATCGAATATTCATGTGATTGGAAACGTCAGGAAAGTGTAAGGTACTGTTTTCTATCAGTTGGCAAGCTGCGCACACAATCCCAGTGTTGTACAGCTTCCTTCTTCACCTTTCCGATGCTGCCGCTCTCTCCGGCTCCCGGAGCCGAAGAAGCGGCTTCTTCGCGCAAAGACGATTGTACAGCTCACAGTGCTCTCTTAGCGCCGCTTCTGCCGAAAGAAGCCCGGGAGCGGCTCTTAGCTCCGGAGAGCATCGTACCTTCGTCTTTAGCGTCTTTTGTGTTCTACATCCCAGCAGAAAGCTTTTCCACTCTGTCTGGCAAGGAAAACATGCGGGAGCACAGAAAACATCTCCCATCGTGTTCTGGACGTTGCACGGAGGTCTGCCAAGTGTTTGGCATGAAGGAAAGAAAAGTTGCCCAAAACAGCTTCCAATCGCATATTCATGTGATTGGAAACGTCAGGAAAGTGTAAGGTACTGTTTTCTATCAGTTGGCAAGCTGCGCACACAATCCCAGTGTTGTACAGCTTCCTTCTTCACCTTTCCGATGCTGCCGCTCTCTCCAGCTCCCGGAGCCGAAGAAGCGGCTTCTTCGCGCAAAGACGATTGTACCGCTCACAGTGCTCTCTTAGCGCCGCTTCTGCCGAAAGAAGCCCGGGAGCGGCTCTTAGCTCCGGAGAGCATCGTACCTTCGTCTTTAGCGTCTTTTGTGGTCTACATCCTAGCAGAAAGCTTTTCCACTCTGTCTGGCAAGGAAAACCTGCGGGAGCACAGAAAACATCTCCCATCGTGTTCTGGACGTTGCACGGAGGTCTGCCAAGTGTTTGGCATGAAGGAAAGAAAAGTTGTCCAAAACAGATTCCAATCAAATATTTATGTGATTGGAAACGTCAGGAAAGTGGTAAGGTACTGTTTTCTATCAGTTGGCAAGCTGCGCACACAATCCCAGTGTTGTACAGCTTCCTTCTTCACCTTTCCGATGCTGCCGCTCTCTCCGGCTCCCGGAGCCGAAGAAGCGGCTTCTTCGCGCAAAGACGATTGTACCGCTCACAGTGCTCTCTTAGCGCCGCTTCTGCCGAAAGAAGCCCGGGAGCGGCTCTTAGCTCCGGAGAGCATCGTACCTTCGTCTTTAGCGTCTTTTGTGGTCTACATCCTAGCAGAAAGCTTTTCCACTCTGTCTGGCAAGGAAAACCTGCGGGAGCACAGAAAACATCTCCCATCGTGTTCTGGACGTTGCACGGAGGTCTGCCAAGTGTTTGGCATGAAGGAAAGAAAAGTTGTCCAAAACAGCTTCCAATCGAATATTCATGTGATTGGAAACGTCAGGAAAGTGGTAAGGTACTGTTTTCTATCAGTTGGCAAGCTGCGCACACAATCCCAGTGTTGTACAGCTTCCTTCTTCACCTTTCCGATGCTGCCGCTCTCTCCGGCTCCCGGAGCCGAAGAAGCAGCTTCTTCGCGCAAAGACGATTGTACCGCTCACAGTGCTCTCTTAGCGCCGCTTCTGCCGAAAGAAGCCCGGGAGCGGTTCTTAGCTCCGGAGAGCATCGTACCTTCGTCTTTAGCGTCTTTTGTGGTCTACATCCTAGCAGAAAGCTTTTCCACTCTGTCTGGCAAGGAAAACCTGCGGGAGCACAGAAAACATCTCCCATCGTGTTCTGGACGTTGCACGGAGGTCTGCCATGTGTTTGGCATGAAGGAAAGAAAAGTTGTCCAAAACAGCTTCCAATCAAATATTCATGTGATTGGAAACGTCAGGAAAGTGTAAGGTACTGTTTTCTATCAGTTGGCAAGCTGCGCACACAATCCCAGTGTTGTACAGCTTCCTTCTTCACCTTTCCGATGCTGCCGCTCTCTCCGGCTCCCGGAGCCGAAGAAGCGGCTTCTTCGCGCAAAGACGATTGTACCGCTCACAGTGCTCTCTTAGCGCCGCTTCTGCCGAAAGAAGCCCGGGAGCGGCTCTTAGCTCCGGAGAGCATCGTACCTTCGTCTTTAGCGTCTTTTGTGGTCTACATCCTAGCAGAAAGCTTTTCCACTCTGTCTGGCAAGGAAAACCTGTGGGAGCACAGAAAACATCTCCCATCGTGTTCTGGACGTTGCACGGATGTCTGCCAAGTGTTTGGCATGAAGGAAAGAAAAGTTGTCCAAAACAGCTTCCAATGGCATATTCATGTGATTGGAAACGTCAGGAAAGTGGTAAGGTACTGTTTTCTATCAGTTGGCAAGCTGCGCACACAATCCCAGTGTTGTACAGCTTCCTTCTTCACCTTTCCGATGCTGCCGCTCTCTCCAGCTCCCGGAGCCGAAGAAGCGGCTTCTTCGCGCAAAGACGATTGTACCGCTCACAGTGCTCTCTTAGCGCCGCTTCTCCAGAAAGAAGCCCGGGAGCGGCTCTTAGCTCCGGAGAGCATCGTACCTTCGTCTTTAGCGTCTTTTGTGGTCTACATCCTAGCAGAAAGCTTTTCCACTCTGTCTGGCAAGGAAAACCTGCGGGAGCACAGAAAACATCTCCCATCGTGTTCTGGACGTTGCACGGAGGTCTGCCAAGTGTTTGGCATGAAGGAAAGAAAAGCTGTCCAAAACAGCTTCCAATCAAATATTCATGTGATTGGAAATGTCAGGAAAATGTAAGGTACTGTTTTCTATCAGTTGGCAAGCTGCGCACACAATCCCAGTGTTGTACAGCTTCCTTCTTCACCTTTCCGATGCTGCCGCTCTCTCCGGCTCCCGGAGCCGAAGAAGCGGCTTCTTCGCGCAAAGACGATTGTACCGCTCACAGTGCTCTCTTAGCGCGGCTTCTGCCGAAAGAAGCGCGGGAGCGGCTCTTAGCTCCGGAGAGCATCGTACCTTCGTCTTTAGCGTCTTTTGTGGTCTACATCCTAGCAGAAAGCTTTTCCACTCTGTCTGGCAAGGAAAACCTGCGGGAGCACAGAAAACATCTCCCATCGTGTTCTGGACGTTGCACGGAGGTCTGCCAAGTGTTTGGCATGAAGGAAAGAAAAGTTGCCCAAAACAGCTTCCAATCGCATATTCATGTGATTGGAAACGTCAGGAAAGTGGTAAGGTACTGTTTTCTATCAGTTGGCAAGCTGCGCACACAATCCCAGTGTTGTACAGCTTCCTTCTTCACCTTTCCGATGCTGCCGCTCTCTCCAGCTCCCGGAGCCGAAGAAGCGGCTTCTTCGCGCAAAGACGATTGTACCGCTCACAGTGCTCTCTTAGCGCCGCTTCTGCCGAAAGAAGCGCGGGAGCGGCTCTTAGCTCCGGAGAGCATCGTACCTTGGTCTTTAGCGTCTTTTGTGGTCTACATCCTAGCAGAAAGCTTTTCCACTCTGTCTGGCAAGGAAAACCTGCGGGAGCACAGAAAACATCTCCCATCGTGTTCTGGACGTTGCACGGAGGTCTGCCAAGTGCTTGGCATGAAGGAAAGAAAAGTTGTCCAAAACAGCTTCCAATCGAATATTCATGTGATTGGAAACGTCAGGAAAGTGGTAAGGTACTGTTTTCTATCAGTTGGCAAGCTGCGCACACAATCCCAGTGTTGTACAGCTTCCTTCTTCACCTTTCCGATGCTGCCGCTCTCTCCGGCTCCCGGTGCCGAAGAAGCGGCTTCTTCGCGCAAAGACGATTGTACCGCTCACAGTGCTCTCTTAGCGCCGCTTCTGCCGAAAGAAGCCCGGGAGCGGCTCTTAGCTCCGGAGAGCATCGTACCTTCGTCTTTAGCGTCTTTTGTGGTCTACATCCTAGCAGAAAGCTTTTCCACTCTGTCTGGCAAGGAAAACCTGCGGGAGCACAGAAAACATCTCCCATCGTGTTCTGGACGTTGCACGGAGGTCTGCCAAGTGTTTGGCATGAAGGAAAGAAAAGTTGTCCAAAACAGCTTCCAATCGAATATTCATGTGATTGGAAACGTCAGGAAAGTGTAAGGTACTGTTTTCTATCAGTTGGCAAGCTGCGCACACAATCCCAGTGTTGTACAGCTTCCTTCTTCACCTTTCCGATGCTGCCGCTCTCTCCGGCTCCCGGAGCCGAAGAAGCGGCTTCTTCGCGCAAAGACGATTGTACAGCTCACAGTGCTCTCTTAGCGCCGCTTCTGCCGAAAGAAGCCCGGGAGCGGCTCTTAGCTCCGGAGAGCATCGTACCTTCGTCTTTAGCGTCTTTTGTGGTCTACATCCCAGCAGAAAGCTTTTCCACTCTGTCTGGCAAGGAAAACCTGCGGGAGCACAGAAAACATCTCCCATCGTGTTCTGGACGTTGCACGGAGGTCTGCCAAGTGTTCGGCATGAAGGAAAGAAAAGTTGTCCAAAACAGCTTCCAATGGCATATTCATGTGATTGGAAACGTCAGGAAAGTAGTAAGGTACTGTTTTCTATCAGTTGGCAAGCTGCGCACACAATCCCAGTGTTGTACAGCTTCCTTCTTCACCTTTCCGATGCTGCCGCTCTCTCCGGCTTCCGGAGCCGAAGAAGCGGCTTCTTCGCGCAAAGACGATTGTACCGCTCACAGTGCTCTCTTAGCGCGGCTTCTGCCGAAAGAAGCCCGGGAGCGGCTCTTAGCTCCGGAGAGCATCGTACCTTCGTCTTTAGCGTCTTTTGTGGTCTACATCCTAGCAGAAAGCTTTTCCACTCTGTCTGGCAAGGAAAACCTGCGGGAGCACAGAAAACATCTCCCAACGTGTTCTGGACGTTGCACGGAGGTCTGCCTAGTGTTTGGCATGAAGGAAAGAAAAGTTGTCCAAAACAGCTTCCAATCGAATATTCATGTGATTGGAAACGTCAGGAAAGTGGTAAGGTACTGTTTTCTATCAGTTGGCAAGCTGCGCACACAATCCCAGTGTTGTACAGCTTCCTTCTTCACCTTTCCGATGCTGCCGCTCTCTCCGGCTCCCGGAGCCGAAGAAGCGGCTTCTTCGCGCAAAGACGATTGTACCGCTCACAGTGCTCTCTTAGCGCCGCTTCTGCCGAAAGAAGCCCGGGAGTGGCTCTTAGCTCCGGAGAGCATCGTACCTTCGTCTTTAGCGTCTTTTGTGGTCTACATCCTAGCAGAAAGCTTTTCCACTCTGTCTGGCAAGGAAAACCTGCGGGAGCACAGAAAACATCTCCCATCGTGTTCTGGACGTTGCACGGAGGTCTGCCAAGTGTTTGGCATGAAGGAAAGAAAAGTTGTCCAAAACAGCTTCCAATCGAATATTCATATGATTGGAAACGTCAGGAAAGTGTAAGGTACTGTTTTCTATCAGTTGGCAAGCTGCGCACACAATCCCAGTGTTGTACAGCTTCCTTCTTCACCTTTCCGATGCTGCCGCTCTCTCCGGCTCCCGGAGCCGAAGAAGCGGCTTCTTCGCGCAAAGACGATTGTACCGCTCACAGTGCTCTCTTAGCGCCGCTTGGGCCGAAAGAAGCCCGGGAGTGGCGCTTAGCTCCGGAGAGCATCGTACCTTCGTCTTTAGCATCTTTTGTGGTCTACATCCTAGCAGAAAGCTTTTCCACTCTGTCTGGCAAGGAAAACCTGCGGGAGCACAGAAAACATCTCCCATCGTCTTCTGGACGTTGCACGGAGGTCTGCCAAGTGTTTGGCATGAAGGAAAGAAAAGTTGTCCAAAACAGCTTCCAATCCAATATTCATGTGATTGGAAACGTCAGGAAAGTGGTAAGGTACTGTTTTCTATCAGTTGGCAAGCTGCGCACACAATCCCAGTGTTGTACAGCTTCCTTCTTCACCTTTCCGATGCTGCCGCTCTCTCCGGCTCCCGGAGCCGAAGAAGCGGCTTCTTCGCGCAAAGACGATTGTACCGCTCACAGTGCTCTCTTAGCGCCGCTTCTGCCGAAAGAAGCCCGGGAGCGGCTCTTAGCTCCGGAGAGCATCGTACCTTCGTCTTTAGCGTCTTTTGTGGTCTACATCCTAGCAGAAAGCTTTTCCACTCTGTCGGGCAAGGAAAACCTGCGGGAGCACAGAAAACATCTCCCATCGTGTTCTGGACGTTGCACGGAGGTCTGCCAAGTGTTTGGCATGAAGGAAAGAAAAGTTGTCCAAAACAGCTTCCAATCGAATATTCATGCGATTGGAAACGTCAGGAAAGTGGTAAGGTACTGTTTTCTATCAGTTGGCAAGCTGCGCACACAATCCCAGTGTTGTACAGCTTCCTTCTTCACCTTTCCGATGCTGCCGCTCTCTCCGGCTCCCGGAGCCGAAGAAGCGGCTTCTTCGCGCAAAGACCATTGTACCGCTCACAGTGCTCTCTTAGCGCCGCTTCTCCAGAAAGAAGCCCGGGAGCGGCTCTTAGCTCCGGAGAGCATCGTACCTTCGTCTTTAGCGTCTTTTGTGGTCTACATCCTAGCAGAAAGCTTTTCCACTCTGTCTGGCAAGGAAAACCTGCGGGAGCACAGAAAACATCTCCCATCGTGTTCTGGACGTTGCACGGAGGTCTGCCAAGTGTTTGGCATGAAGGAAAGAAAAGCTGTCCAAAACAGCTTCCAATCAAATATTCATGTGATTGGAAATGTCAGGAAAATGTAAGGTACTGTTTTCTATCAGTTGGCAAGCTGCGCACACAATCCCAGTGTTGTACAGCTTCCTTCTTCACCTTTCCGATGCTGCCGCTCTCTCCGGCTCCCGGAGCCGAAGAAGCGGCTTCTTCGCGCAAAGACGATTGTACCGCTCACAGTGCTCTCTTAGCGCGGCTTCTGCCGAAAGAAGCGCGGGAGCGGCTCTTAGCTCCGGAGAGCATCGTACCTTCGTCTTTAGCGTCTTTTGTGGCCTACATCCTAGCAGAAAGCTTTTCCACTCTGTCTGGCAAGGAAAACCTGCGGGAGCACAGAAAACATCTCCCATCGTGTTCTGGACGTTGCACGGAGGTCTGCCAAGTGTTTGGCATGAAGGAAAGAAAAGTTGCCCAAAACAGCTTCCAATCGCATATTCATGTGATTGGAAACGTCAGGAAAGTGGTAAGGTACTGTTTTCTATCAGTTGGCAAGCTGCGCACACAATCCCAGTGTTGTACAGCTTCCTTCTTCACCTTTCCGATGCTGCCGCTCTCTCCAGCTCCCGGAGCCGAAGAAGCGGCTTCTTCGCGCAAAGACGATTGTACCGCTCACAGTGCTCTCTTAGCGCCGCTTCTGCCGAAAGAAGCGCGGGAGCGGCTCTTAGCTCCGGAGAGCATCGTACCTTCGTCTTTAGCGTCTTTTGTGGTCTACATCCTAGCAGAAAGCTTTTCCACTCTGTCTGGCAAGGAAAACCTGCGGGAGCACAGAAAACATCTCCCATCGTGTTCTGGACGTTGCACGGAGGTCTGCCAAGTGCTTGGCATGAAGGAAAGAAAAGTTGTCCAAAACAGCTTCCAATCGAATATTCATGTGATTGGAAACGTCAGGAAAGTGGTAAGGTACTGTTTTCTATCAGTTGGCAAGCTGCGCACACAATCCCAGTGTTGTACAGCTTCCTTCTTCACCTTTCCGATGCTGCCGCTCTCTCCGGCTCCCGGAGCCGAAGAAGCGGCTTCTTCGCGCAAAGACGATTGTACCGCTCACAGTGCTCTCTTAGCGCCGCTTCTGCCGAAAGAAGCCCGGGAGCGGCTCTTAGCTCCGGAGAGCATCGTACCTTCGTCTTTAGCGTCTTTTGTGGTCTACATCCTAGCAGAAAGCTTTTCCACTCTGTCTGGCAAGGAAAACCTGCGGGAGCACAGAAAACATCTCCCATCGTGTTCTGGACGTTGCACGGAGGTCTGCCAAGTGTTTGGCATGAAGGAAAGAAAAGTTGTCCAAAACAGCTTCCAATCGAATATTCATGTGATTGGAAACGTCAGGAAAGTGTAAGGTACTGTTTTCTATCAGTTGGCAAGCTGCGCACACAATCCCAGTGTTGTACAGCTTCCTTCTTCACCTTTCCGATGCTGCCGCTCTCTCCGGCTCCCGGAACCGAAGAAGCGGCTTCTTCGCGCAAAGACGATTGTACAGCTCACAGTGCTCTCTTAGCGCCGCTTCTGCCGAAAGAAGCCCGGGAGCGGCTCTTAGCTCCGGAGAGCATCGTACCTTCGTCTTTAGCGTCTTTTGTGGTCTACATCCCAGCAGAAAGCTTTTCCACTCTGTCTGGCAAGGAAAACATGCGGGAGCACAGAAAACATCTCCCATCGTGTTCTGGACGTTGCACGGAGGTCTGCCAAGTGTTTGGCATGAAGGAAAGAAAAGTTGCCCAAAACAGCTTCCAATCGCATATTCATGTGATTGGAAACGTCAGGAAAGTGGTAAGGTACTGTTTTCTATCAGTTGGCAAGCTGCGCACACAATCCCAGTGTTGTACAGCTTCCTTCTTCACCTTTCCGATGCTGCCGCTCTCTCCAGCTCCCGGAGCCGAAGAAGCGGCTTCTTCGCGCAAAGACGATTGTACCGCTCACAGTGCTCTCTTAGCGCCGCTTCTGCCGAAAGAAGCCCGGGAGCGGCGCTTAGCTCCGGAGAGCATCGTACCTTCGTCTTTAGCGTCTTTTGTGGTCTACATCCTAGCAGAAAGCTTTTCCACTCTGTCTGGCAAGGAAAACCTGCGGGAGCACAGAAAACATCTCCCATCGTGTTCTGGACGTTGCACGGAGGTCTGCCAAGTGTTTGGCATGAAGGAAAGAAAAGTTGTCCAAAACAGCTTCCAATCGCATATTCATGTGATTGGAAACGTCAGGAAAGTGGTAAGGTACTGTTTTCTATCAGTTGGCAAGCTGTGCACACAATCCCAGTGTTGTACAGCTTCCTTCTTCACCTTTCCGATGCTGCCTGTCTCTCCGGCTCCCGGAGCCGAAGAAGCGGCTTCTTCGCGCAAAGACGATTGTACCGCTCACAGTGCTCTCTTAGCGCCGCTTCTGCCGAAAGAAGCCCGGGAGCGGCTCTTAGCTCCGGAGAGCATCGTACCTTCGTCTTTAGCGTCTTTTGTGGTCTACATCCTAGCAGAAAGCTTTTCCACTCTGTCTGGCAAGGAAAACCTGCGGGAGCACAGAAAACATCTCCCATCGTGTTCTGGACGTTGCACGGAGGTCTGCCAAGTGTTTGGCATGAAGGAAAGAAAAGTTGTCCAAAACAGCTTCCAATCGAATATTCATGTGATTGGAAACGTCAGGAAAGTGGTAAGGTACTGTTTTCTATCAGTTGGCAAGCTGCGCACACAATCCCAGTGTTGTACAGCTTCCTTCTTCACCTTTCCGATGCTGCCGCTCTCTCCGGCTCCCGGAGCCGAAGAAGCAGCTTCTTCGCGCAAAGACGATTGTACCGCTCACAGTGCTCTCTTAGCGCCGCTTCTGCCGAAAGAAGCCCGGGAGCGGCTCTTAGCTCCGGAGAGCATCGTACCTTCGTCTTTAGCGTCTTTTGTGGTCTACATCCTAGCAGAAAGCTTTTCCACTCTGTCTGGCAAGGAAAACCTGCGGGAGCACAGAAAACATCTCCCATCGTGTTCTGGACGTTGCACGGAGGTCTGCCAAGTGTTCGGCATGAAGGAAAGAAAAGTTGTCCAAAACAGCTTCCAATGGCATATTCATGTGATTGGAAACGTCAGGAAAGTAGTAAGGTACTGTTTTCTATCAGTTGGCAAGCTGCGCACACAATCCCAGTGTTGTACAGCTTCCTTCTTCACCTTTCCGATGCTGCCGCTCTCTCCGGCTTCCGGAGCCGAAGAAGCGGCTTCTTCGCGCAAAGACGATTGTACCACTCACAGTGCTCTCTTAGCGCGGCTTCTGCCGAAAGAAGCCCGGGAGCGGCTCTTAGCTCCGGAGAGCATCGTACCTTCGTCTTTAGCGTCTTTTGTGGTCTACATCCTAACAGAAAGCTTTTCCACTCTGTCTGGCAAGGAAAACCTGCGGGAGCACAGAAAACATCTCCCATCGTGTTCTGGACGTTGCACGGAGGTCTGCCAAGTGTTTGGCATGAAGGAAAGAAAAGTTGTCCAAAACAGCTTCCAATCGAATATTCATGTGATTGGAAACGTCAGGAAAGTGGTAAGGTACTGTTTTCTATCAGTTGGCAAGCTGCGCACACAATCCCAGTGTTGTACAGCTTCCTTCTTCACCTTTCCGATGCTGCCGCTCTCTCCGGCTCCCGGAGCCGAAGAAGCGGCTTCTTCGCGCAAAGACCATTGTACCGCTCACAGTGCTCTCTTAGCGCCGCTTCTGCCGAAAGAAGCCCGGGAGCGGCTCTTAGCTCCGGAGAGCATCGTACCTTGGTCTTTAGCGTCTTTTGTGGTCTACATCCTAGCAGAAAGCTTTTCCACTCTGTCTGGCAAGGAAAACCTGCGGGAGCACAGAAAACATCTCCCATCGTCTTCTGGACGTTGCACGGAGGTCTGCCAAGTGTTTGGCATGAAGGAAAGAAAAGTTGTCCAAAACAGCTTCCAATCAAATATTCATGTGATTGGAAACGTCAGGAAAGTGTAAGGTACTGTTTTCTATCAGTTGGCAAGCTGCGCACACAATCCCAGTGTTGTACAGCTTCCTTCTTCACCTTTCCGATGCTGCCGCTCTCTCCGGCTTCCGGAGCCGAAGAAGCGGCTTCTTCGCGCAAAGACGATTGTACCGCTCACAGTGCTCTCTTAGCGCGGCTTCTGCCGAAAGAAGCCCGGGAGCGGCTCTTAGCTCCGGAGAGCATCGTACCTTCGTCTTTAGCGTCTTTTGTGGTCTACATCCTAGCAGAAAGCTTTTCCACTCTGTCTGGCAAGGAAAACCTGCGGGAGCACAGAAAACATCTCCCAACGTGTTCTGGACGTTGCACGGAGGTCTGCCTAGTGTTTGGCATGAAGGAAAGAAAAGTTGTCCAAAACAGCTTCCAATCGAATATTCATGTGATTGGAAACGTCAGGAAAGTGGTAAGGTACTGTTTTCTATCAGTTGGCAAGCTGCGCACACAATCCCAGTGTTGTACAGCTTCCTTCTTCACCTTTCCGATGCTGCCGCTCTCTCCGGCTCCCGGAGCCGAAGAAGCGGCTTCTTCGCGCAAAGACCATTGTACCGCTCACAGTGCTCTCTTAGCGCCGCTTCTGCCGAAAGAAGCCCGGGAGTGGCTCTTAGCTCCGGAGAGCATCGTACCTTCGTCTTTAGCGTCTTTTGTGGTCTACATCCTAGCAGAAAGCTTTTCCACTCTGTCTGGCAAGGAAAACCTGCGGGAGCACAGAAAACATCTCCCATCGTGTTCTGGACGTTGCACGGAGGTCTGCCAAGTGTTTGGCATGAAGGAAAGAAAAGTTGTCCAAAACAGCTTCCAATCGAATATTCATATGATTGGAAACGTCAGGAAAGTAGTAAGGTACTGTTTTCTATCAGTTGGCAAGCTGCGCACACAATCCCAGTGTTGTACAGCTTCCTTCCTCACCTTTCCGATGCTGCCGCTCTCTCCGGCTCCCGGAGCCGAAGAAGCGGCTTCTTCGCGCAAAGACGATTGTACCGCTCACAGTGCTCTCTTAGCGCCGCTTGGGCCGAAAGAAGCCCGGGAGTGGCGCTTAGCTCCGGAGAGCATCGTACCTTCGTCTTTAGCATCTTTTGTGGTCTACATCCTAGCAGAAAGCTTTTCCACTCTGTCTGGCAAGGAAAACCTGCGGGAGCACAGAAAACATCTCCCATCGTCTTCTGGACGTTGCACGGAGGTCTGCCAAGTGTTTGGCATGAAGGAAAGAAAAGTTGTCCAAAACAGCTTCCAATCCAATATTCATGTGATTGGAAACGTCAGGAAAGTGGTAAGGTACTGTTTTCTATCAGTTGGCAAGCTGCGCACACAATCCCAGTGTTGTACAGCTTCCTTCTTCACCTTTCCGATGCTGCCGCTCTCTCCGGCTCCCGGAGCCGAAGAAGCGGCTTCTTCGCGCAAAGACGATTGTACCGCTCACAGTGCTCTCTTAGCGCCGCTTCTGCCGAAAGAAGCCCGGGAGCGGCTCTTAGCTCCGGAGAGCATCGTACCTTCGTCTTTAGCGTCTTTTGTGGTCTACATCCTAGCAGAAAGCTTTTCCACTCTGTCGGGCAAGGAAAACCTGCGGGAGCACAGAAAACATCTCCCATCGTGTTCTGGACGTTGCACGGAGGTCTGCCAAGTGTTTGGCATGAAGGAAAGAAAAGTTGTCCAAAACAGCTTCCAATCGAATATTCATGCGATTGGAAACGTCAGGAAAGTGGTAAGGTACTGTTTTCTATCAGTTGGCAAGCTGCGCACACAATCCCAGTGTTGTACAGCTTCCTCCTTCACCTTTCCGATGCTGCCGCTCTCTCCGGCTCCCGGAGCCGAAGAAGCGGCTTCTTCGCGCAAAGACGATTGTACCGCTCACAGTGCTCTCTTAGCGCCGCTTCTGCCGAAAGAAGCCTGGAAGCGGCTCTTAGCTCCGGAGAGCATCGTACCTTCGTCTTTAGCGTCTTTTGTGGTCTACATCCTAGCAGAAAGCATTTCCACTCTGTCTGGCAAGGAAAACCTGCGGGAGCACAGAAAACATCTCCCATCGTGTTCTGGACGTTGCACGGAGGTCTGCCAAGTGTTTGGCATGAAGGAAAGAAAAGTTGTCCAAAACAGCTTCCAATCGAATATTCATGTGATTGGAAATGTCAGGAAAGTGGTAAGGTACTGTTTTCTATCAGTTGGCAAGCTGCGCACACAATCCCAGTGTTGTACAGCTTCCTTCTTCACCTTTCCGATGCTGCCGCTCTCTCCGGCTCCCGGAGCCGAAGAAGCGGCTTCTTCGCGCAAAGACGATTGTACCGCTCACAGTGCTCTCTTAGCGCCGCTTCTGCCGAAAGATGCCTGGAAGCGGCTCTTAGCTCCGGAGAGCATCGTACCTTCGTCTTTAGCGTCTTTTGTGGTCTACATCCTAGCAGAAAGCTTTTCCACTCTGTCTGGCAAGGAAAACCTGCGGGAGCACAGAAAACATCTCCCATCGTGTTCTGGACGTTGCACGGAGGTCTGCCAAGTGTTTGGCATGAAGGAAAGAAAAGTTGTCCAAAACAGCTTCCAATCGAATATTCATGTGATTGGAAACGTCAGGAAAGTGGTAAGGTACTGTTTTCTATCAGTTGGCAAGCTGCGCACACAATCCCAGTGTTGTACAGCTTCCTTCTTCACCTTTCCGATGCTGCCGCTCTCTCCGGCTCCCGGAGCCGAAGAAGCGGCTTCTTCGCGCAAAGACCATTGTACCGCTCACAGTGCTCTCTTAGCGCCGCTTCTGCCGAAAGAAGCCCGGCAGCGGCGCTTAGCTCCGGAGAGCATCGTACCTTCGTCTTTAGCGTCTTTTGTGGTCTACATCCTAGCAGAAAGCTTTTCCACTCTGTCTGGCAAGGAAAACCTGCGGGAGCACAGAAAACATCTCCCATCGTCTTCTGGACGTTGCACGGAGGTCTGCCAAGTGTTTGGCATGAAGGAAAGAAAAGTTGTCCAAAACAGCTTCCAATCGAATATTCATGCGATTGGAAACGTCAGGAAAGTGGTAAGGTACTGTTTTCTATCAGTTGGCAAGCTGCGCACACAATCCCAGTGTTGTACAGCTTCCTTCTTCACCTTTCCGATGCTGCCGCTCTCTCCGGCTCCCGGAGCCGAAGAAGCGGCTTCTTCGCGCAAAGACGATTGTACCGCTCACAGTGCTCTCTTAGCGCCGCTTCTGCCGAAAGAAGCCTGGAAGCGGCTCTTAGCTCCGGAGAGCATCGTACCTTCGTCTTTAGCGTCTTTTGTGGTCTACATCCTAGCAGAAAGCATTTCCACTCTGTCTGGCAAGGAAAACCTGCGGGAGCACAGAAAACATCTCCCATCGTGTTCTGGACGTTGCACGGAGGTCTGCCAAGTGTTTGGCATGAAGGAAAGAAAAGTTGTCCAAAACAGCTTCCAATCGAATATTCATGTGATTGGAAATGTCAGGAAAGTGGTAAGGTACTGTTTTCTATCAGTTGGGAAGCTGCGCACACAATCCCAGTGTTGTACAGCTTCCTTCTTCACCTTTCCGATGCTGCCGCTCTCTCCGGCTCCCGGAGCCGAAGAAGCGGCTTCTTCGCGCAAAGACGATTGTACCGCTCACAGTGCTCTCTTAGCGCCGCTTCTGCCGAAAGAAGCCTGGAAGCGGCTCTTAGCTCCGGAGAGCATCGTACCTTCGTCTTTAGCGTCTTTTGTGGTCTACATCCTAGCAGAAAGCTTTTCCACTCTGTCTGGCAAGGAAAACCTGCGGGAGCACAGAAAACATCTCCCATCGTGTTCTGGACGTTGCACGGAGGTCTGCCAAGTGTTTGGCATGAAGGAAAGAAAAGTTGTCCAAAACAGCTTCCAATCGAATATTCATGAGATTGGAAACGTCAGGAAAGTGGTAAGGTACTGTTTTCTATCAGTTGGCAAGCTGCGCACACAATCCCAGTGTTGTACAGCTTCCTTCCTCACCTTTCCGATGCTGCCGCTCTCTCCGGCTCCCGGAGCCGAAGAAGCGGCTTCTTCGCGCAAAGACCATTGTACCGCTCACAGTGCTCTCTTAGCGCCGCTTCTGCCGAAAGAAGCCCGGGAGCGGCGCTTAGCTCCGGAGAGCATCGTACCTTCGTCTTTAGCGTCTTTTGTGGTCTACATCCTAGCAGAAAGCTTTTCCACTCTGTCTGGCAAGGAAAACCTGCGGGAGCACAGAAAACATCTCCCATCGTGTTCTGGACGTTGCACGGAGGTCTGCCAAGTGTTTGGCATGAAGGAAAGAAAAGTTGTCCAAAACAGCTTCCAATCGAATATTCATGTGATTGGAAACGTCAGGAAAGTGGTAAGGTACTGTTTTCTATCAGTTGGCAAGCTGCGCACACAATCCCAGTGTTGTACAGCTTCCTTCTTCACCTTTCCGATGCTGCCGCTCTCTCCGGCTTCCGGAGCCGAAGAAGCGGCTTCTTCGCGCAAAGACGATTGTACCACTCACAGTGCTCTCTTAGCGCCGCTTCTGCCGAAAGAAGCCCGGGAGCGGCGCTTAGCTCCGGAGAGCATCGTACCTTCGTCTTTAGCGTCTTTTGTGGTCTACATCCTAGCAGAAAGCTTTTCCACTCTGTCTGGCAAGGAAAACCTGCGGGAGCACAGAAAACATCTCCCATCGTGTTCTGGACGTTGCACGGAGGTCTGCCAAGTGTTTGGCATGAAGGAAAGAAAAGTTGTCCAAAACAGCTTCCAATCGAATATTCATGTGATTGGAAACGTCAGGAAAGTGGTAAGGTACTGTTTTCTATCAGTTGGCAAGCTGCGCACACAATCCCAGTGTTGTACAGCTTCCTTCTTCACCTTTCCGATGCTGAAGCTCTCTCCGGCTCCCGGAGCCGAAGATGCGGCTTCTTCGCGCAAAGACCATTGTACCGCTCACAGTGCTCTCTTAGCGCCGCTTCTGCCGAAAGAAGCCCGGGAGCGGTTCTTAGCTCCGGAGAGCATCGTACCTTCGTCTTTAGCGTCTTTTGTGGTCTACATCCTAGCAGAAAGCTTTTCCACTCTGTCTGGCAAGGAAAACCTGCGGGAGCACAGAAAACATCTCCCATCGTCTTCTGGACGTTGCACGGAGGTCTGCCAAGTGTTTGGCATGAAGGAAAGAAAAGTTGTCCAAAACAGATTCCAATCGAATATTCATGTGATTGGAAACGTCAGGAAAGTGGTAAGGTAATGTTTCCTATCAGTTGGCAAGCTGCGCACACAATCCCAGTGTTGTACAGCTTCCTTCCTCACCTTTCCGATGCTGCCGCTCTCTCCGGCTCCCGGAGCAGAAGAAGCAGCTTCTTCGCGCAAAGACGATTGTACCGCTCACAGTGCTCTCTTAGCGCCGCTTCTGCCGAAAGAAGCCCGGGAGCGGCTCTTAGCTCCGGAGAGCATCGTACCTTCGTCTTTAGCGTCTTTTGTGGTCTACATCCTAGCAGAAAGCTTTTCCACTCTGTCTGGCAAGGAAAACCTGTGGGAGCACAGAAAACATCTCCCATCGTGTTCTGGACGTTGCACGGAGGTCTGCCAAGTGTTTGGCATGAAGGAAAGAAAAGTTGTCCAAAACAGCTTCCAATCGAATATTCATGTGATTGGAAACGTCAGGAAAGTGGTAAGGTAATGTTTCCTATCAGTTGGCAAGCTGCACACACAATCCCAGTGTTGTACAGCTTCCTTCCTCACCTTTCCGATGCTGCCGCTCTCTCCGGCTCCCGGAGCAGAAGAAGCAGCTTCTTCGCGCAAAGACGATTGTACCGCTCACAGTGCTCTCTTAGCGCCGCTTCTGCCGAAAGAAGCCCGGGAGCGGCTCTTAGCTCCGGAGAGCATCGTACCTTCGTCTTTAGCGTCTTTTGTGGTCTACATCCTAGCAGAAAGCTTTTCCACTCTGTCTGGCAAGGAAAACCTGCGGGAGCACAGAAAACATCTCCCATCGTGTTCTGGACGTTGCACGGAGGTCTGCCAAGTGTTTGGCATGAAGGAAAGAAAAGTTGTCCAAAACAGCTTCCAATCGAATATTCATGTGATTGGAAACGTCAGGAAAGTGTAAGGTACTGTTTTCTATCAGTTGGCAAGCTGCGCACACAATCCCAGTGTTGTACAGCTTCCTTCCTCACCTTTCCGATGCTGCCGCTCTCTCCGGCTCCCGGAGCCGAAGACGCAGCTTCTTCGCGCAAAGACGATTGTACCGCTCACAGTGCTCTCTTAGCGCCGCTTCTGCCGAAAGAAGCCTGGAAGCGGCTCTTAGCTCCGGAGAGCATCGTACCTTCGTCTTTAGCGTCTTTTGTGGTCTACATCCTAGCAGAAAGCTTTTCCACTCTGTCGGGCAAGGAAAACCTGCGGGAGCACAGAAAACATCTCCCATCGTGTTCTGGACGTTGCACGGAGGTCTGCCAAGTGTTTGGCATGAAGGAAAGAAAAGTTGTCCAAAACAGCTTCCAATCGAATATTCATGCGATTGGAAACGTCAGGAAAGTGGTAAGGTACTGTTTTCTATCAGTTGGCAAGCTGCGCACACAATCCCAGTGTTGTACAGCTTCCTTCTTCACCTTTCCGATGCTGCCGCTCTCTCCGGCTCCCGGAGCCGAAGAAGCGGCTTCTTCGCGCAAAGACGATTGTACCGCTCACAGTGCTCTCTTAGCGCCGCTTCTGCCGAAAGAAGCCCGGGAGCGGCGCTTAGCTCCGGAGAGCATCGTACCTTCGTCTTTAGCGTCTTTTGTGGTCTACATCCTAGCAGAAAGCTTTTCCACTCTGTCTGGCAAGGAAAACCTGCGGGAGCACAGAAAACATCTCCCATCGTGTTCTGGACGTTGCACGGAGGTCTGCCAAGTGTTTGGCATGAAGGAAAGAAAAGTTGTCCAAAACAGCTTCCAATCGAAAATTCATGCGATTGGAAACGTCAGGAAAGTGGTAAGGTACTGTTTTCTATCAGTTGGCAAGCTGCGCACACAATCCCAGTGTTGTACAGATTCCTCCTTCACCTTTCCGATGCTGCCGCTCTCTCCGGCTCCCGGAGCCGAAGAAGCGGCTTCTTCGCGCAAAGACGATTGTACCGCTCACAGTGCTCTCTTAGCGCCGCTTCTGCCGAAAGAAGCCCGGGAGCGGCGCTTAGCTCCGGAGAGCATCGTACCTTCGTCTTTAGCGTCTTTTGTGGTCTACATCCTAGCAGAAAGCTTTTCCACTCTGTCTGGCAAGGAAAACCTGCGGGAGCACAGAAAACATCTCCCATCGTGTTCTGGACGTTGCATGGAGGTCTGCCAAGTGTTTGGCATGAAGGAAAGAAAAGTTGTCCAAAACAGCTTCCAATCGAAAATTCATGCGATTGGAAACGTCAGGAAAGTGGTAAGGTACTGTTTTCTATCAGTTGGCAAGCTGCGCACACAATCCCAGTGTTGTACAGATTCCTCCTTCACCTTTCCGATGCTGCCGCTCTCTCCGGCTCCCGGAGCCGAAGAAGCGGCTTCTTCGCGCAAAGACCATTGTACCGCTCACAGTGCTCTCTTAGCGCCGCTTCTGCCGAAAGAAGCCCGGGAGCGGCTCTTAGCTCCGGAGAGCATCGTACCTTCGTCTTTAGCGTCTTTTGTGGTCTACATCCTAGCAGAAAGCTTTTCCACTCTGTCTGGCAAGGAAAACCTGCGGGAGCACAGAAAACATCTCCCATCGTGTTCTGGACGTTGCACGGAGGTCTGCCAAGTGTTTGGCATGAAGGAAAGAAAAGTTGTCCAAAACAGCTTCCAATCGAATATTCATGTGATTGGAAACGTCAGGAAAGTGGTAAGGTACTGTTTTCTATCAGTTGGCAAGCTGCGCACACAATCCCAGTGTTGTACAGCTTCCTTCTTCACCTTTCCGATGCTGCCGCTCTCTCCGGCTCCCGGAGCCGAAGAAGCGGCTTCTTCGCGCAAAGACGATTGTACCGCTCACAGTGCTCTCTTAGCGCCGCTTCTGCCGAAAGAAGCCCGGGAGCGGCGCTTAGCTCCGGAGAGCATCGTACCTTCGTCTTTAGCGTCTTTTGTGGTCTACATCCTAGCAGAAAGCTTTTCCACTCTGTCTGGCAAGGAAAACCTGCGGGAGCACAGAAAACATCTCCCATCGTGTTCTGGACGTTGCACGGAGGTCTGCCAAGTGTTTGGCATGAAGGAAAGAAAAGTTGTCCAAAACAGCTTCCAATCGAATATTCATGTGATTGGAAACGTCAGGAAAGTGGTAAGGTACTGTTTTCTATCAGTTGGCAAGCTGCGCACACAATCCCAGTGTTGTACAGCTTCCTTCCTCACCTTTCCGATGCTGCCGCTCTCTCCGGCTCCCGGAGCCGAAGAAGCGGCTTCTTCGCGCAAAGACGATTGTACCGCTCACAGTGCTCTCTTAGCGCCGCTTCTGCCGAAAGAAGCCCGGGAGCGGCTCTTAGCTCCGGAGAGCATCGTACCTTCGTCTTTAGCGTCTTTTGTGGTCTACATCCTAGCAGAAAGCTTTTCCACTCTGTCTGGCAAGGAAACCCTGCGGGAGCACAGAAAACATCTCCCATCGTGTTCTGGACGTTGCACGGAGGTCTGCCAAGTGTTTGGCATGAAGGAAAGAAAAGTTGTCCAAAACAGCTTCCAATCGAATATTCATGTGATTGGAAACGTCAGGAAAGTGGTAAGGTACTGTTTTCTATCAGTTGGCAAGCTGCGCACACAATCCCAGTGTTGTACAGCTTCCTTCTTCACCTTTCCGATGCTGCCGCTCTCTCGGGCTCCCGGAGCCGAAGAAGCGGCTTCTTTGCGCAAAGACGATTGTACCGCTCACAGTGCTCTCTTAGCGCCGCTTCTGCCGAAAGAAGCCCGGGAGCGGCTCTTAGCTCCGGAGAGCATTGTACCTTCGTCTTTAGCGTCTTTTGTGGTCTACATCCTAGCAGAAAGCTTTTCCACTCTGTCTGGCAAGGAAAACCTGCGGGAGCACAGAAAACATCTCCCATCGTGTTCTGGACGTTGCACGGAGGTCTGCCAAGTGTTTGGCATGAAGGAAATAAAAGTTGTCCAAAACAGCTTCCAAGCGAATATTCATGTGATTGGAAAGGTCAGGAAAGTGGTAAGGTACTGTTTTCTATCAGTTGGCAAGCTGCGCACACAATCCCAGTGTTGTACAGCTTCCTTCTTCACCTTTCCGATGCTGCCGCTCTCTCCGGCTCCCGGAGCCGAAGAAGCGGCTTCTTCGCGCAACGACCATTGTACCGCTCACAGTGCTCTCTTAGCGCCGCTTCTGCCGAAAGAAGCCTGGGAGCGGCTCTTAGCTCCGGAGAGCATCGTACCTTCGTCTTTAGCGTCTTTTGTGGTCTACATCCTAGCAGAAAGCTTTTCCACTCTGTCTGGCAAGGAAAACCTGCGGGAGCACAGAAAACATCTCCCATCGTGTTCTGGACGTTGCACGGAGGTCTGCCAAGTGTTTGGCATGAAGGAAAGAAAAGTTGTCCAAAACAGCTTCCAATCGAATATTCATGGGATTGGAAACGTCAGGAAAGTGGTAAGGTACTGTTTTCTATCAGTTGGCAAGCTGCGCACACAATCCCAGTGTTGTACAGCTTCCTTCTTCACCTTTCCGATGCTGCCGCTCTCTCCGGCTCCCGGAGCCGAAGAAGCGGCTTCTTCGCGCAAAGACGATTGTACCGCTCACAGTGCTCTCTTAGCGCCGCTTCTGCCGAAAGATGCCCGGGAGCGGCGCTTAGCTCCGGAGAGCATCGTACCTTCGTCTTTAGCGTCTTTTGTGGTCTACATCCTAGCAGAAAGCTTTTCCACTCTGTCTGGCAAGGAAAACCTGCGGGAGCACAGAAAACATCTCCCATCGTGTTCTGGACGTTGTACGGAGTTCTGCCAAGTGTTTGGCATGAAGGAAAGAAAAGTTGTCCAAAACAGCTTCCAATCGAATATTCATGTGATTGGAAACGTCAGGAAAGTGGTAAGGTACTGTTTTCTATCAGTTGGCAAGCTGCGCACACAATCCCAGTGTTGTACAGCTTCCTTCTTCACCTTTCCGATGCTGCCGCTCTCTCCGGCTCCCGGAGCCGAAGAAGCGGCTTCTTCGCGCAAAGACGATTGTACCGCTCACAGTGCTGTCTTAGCGCCGCTTCTGCCGAAAGAAGCCCGGGAGCGGCTCTTAGCTCCGGAGAGCAACGTACCTTCGTCTTTAGCGTCTTTTGTGGTCTACATCCTAGCAGAAAGCTTTTCCACTCTGTCTGGCAAGGAAAACCTGCGGGAGCACAGAAAACATCTCCCATCGTGTTCTGGATGTTGCACGGAGGTCTGCCAAGTGTTTGGCATGAAGGAAAGAAAAGTTGTCCAAAACAGCTTCCAATCGAATATTCATGTGATTGGAAACGTCAGGAAAGTGGTAAGGTACTGTTTTCTATTAGTTGGCAAGCTGCGCACACAATCCCAGTGTTGTACAGCTTCCTTCTTCACCTTTCCGATGCTGCCGCTCTCTCCGGCTCCCGGAGCCGAAGAAGCGGCTTCTTCGCGCAAAGACGATTGTACCGCTCACAGTGCTCTCTTAGCGCCGCTTCTGCCGAAAGAAGCCCGGGAGCGGCTCTTAGCTCCGGAGAGCATCGTACCTTCGTCTTTAGCGTCTTTTGTGGTCTACATCCTAGCAGAAAGCTTTTCCACTCTGTCTGGCAAGGAAAACCTGCGGGAGCACAGAAAACATCTCCCATCGTGTTCTGGACGTTGCACGGAGGTCTGCCAAGTGTTTGGCATGAAGGAAAGAAAAGTTGTCCAAAACAGCTTCCAATCGAATATTCATGTGATTGGAAACGTCAGGAAAGTGGTAAGGTACTGTTTTCTATCAGTTGGCAAGCTGCGCACACAATCCCAGTGTTGTACAGCTTCCTTCTTCACCTTTCCGATGCTGCCGCTCTCTCCGGCTCCCGGAGCCGAAGAAGCGGCTTCTTCGCGCAAAGACGATTGTACCGCTCACAGTGCTCTCTTAGCGCCGCTTCTGCCGAAAGAAGCCCGGGAGCGGCTCTTAGCTCCGGAGAGCATCGTACCTTCGTCTTTAGCGTCTTTTGTGGTCTACATCCTAGCAGAAAGCTTTTCCACTCTGTCTGGCAAGGAAAACCTGCGGGAGCACAGAAAACATCTCCCATCGTCTTCTGGACGTTGCACGGAGGTCTGCCAAGTGTTTGGCATGAAGGAAAGAAAAGTTGTCCAAAACAGCTTCCAATCGAATATTCATGTGATTGGAAACGTCAGGAAAGTGGTAAGGTACTGTTTTCTATCAGTTGGCAAGCTGCGCACACAATCCCAGTGTTGTACAGCTTCCTTCTTCACCTTTCCGATGCTGCCGCTCTCTCGGGCTCCCGGAGCCGAAGAAGCGGCTTCTTCGCGCAAAGACGATTGTACCGCTCACAGTGCTCTCTTAGCGCGGCTTCTGCCGAAAGAAGCCCGGCAGCTGCTCTTAGCTCCGGAGAGCATCGTACCTTTGTCTTTAGCGTCTTTTGTGGTCTACATCCTAGCAGAAAGCTTTTCCACTCTGTCTGGCAAGGAAAACCTGCGGGAGCACAGAAAACATCTCCCATCGTGTTCTGGACGTTGCACGGAGGTCTGCCAAGTGTTTGGCATGAAGGAAAGAAAAGTTGTCCAAAACAGCTTCCAATCGAATATTCATGTGATTGGAAACGTCAGGAAAGTGGTAAGGTACTGTTTTCTATCAGTTGGCAAGCTGCGCACACAATCCCAGTGTTGTACAGCTTCCTTCTTCACCTTTCCGATGCTGCCGCTCTCTCCGGCTCCCGGAGCCGAAGAAGCGGCTTCTTCGCGCAAAGACCATTGTACTGCTCACAGTGCTCTCTTAGCGCCGCTTCTGCCGAAAGAAGCCCGGGAGCGGCTCTTAGCTCCGGAGAGCATCGTACCTTCGTCTTTAGCGTCTTTTGTGGTCTACATCCTAGCAGAAAGCTTTTCCACTCTGTCTGGCAAGGAAAACCTGCGGGAGCACAGAAAACATCTCCCATCGTGTTCTGGACGTTGCACGGAGGTCTGCCAAGTGTTTGGCATGAAGGAAAGAAAAGTTGTCCAAAACAGCTTCCAATCGAATATTCATGTGATGGGAAACGTCAGGAAAGTGGTAAGGTACAGTTTTCTATCAGTTGGCAAGCTGCGCACACAATCCCAGTGTTGTACAGCTTCCTTCTTCACCTTTCCGATGCTGCCGCTCTCTCCGGCTCCCGGAGCCGAAGAAGCGGCTTCTTCGCGCAAAGACCATTGTACCGCTCACAGTGCTCTCTTAGCGCCGCTTCTGCCGAAAGAAGCCTGGAAGCGGCTCTTAGCTCCGGAGAGCATCGTACCTTCGTCTTTAGCGTCTTTTGTGGTCTACATCCTAGCAGAAAGCTTTTCCACTCTGTCTGGCAAGGAAAACCTGCGGGAGCACAGAAAACATCTCCCATCGTGTTCTGGACGTTGCACGGAGGTCTGCCAAGTGTTTGGCATGAAGGAAAGAAAAGATGTACAAAACAGCTTCCAATCGAATATTCATGGGATTGGAAACGTCAGGAAAGTGGTAAGGTACTGTTTTCTATCAGTTGGCAAGCTGCGCACACAATCCCAGTGTTGTACAGCTTCCTTCTTCACCTTTCCGATGCTGCCGCTCTCTCCGGCTCCCGGAGCCGAAGAAGCGGCTTCTTCGCGCAAAGACCATTGTACCGCTCACAGTGCTCTCTTAGCGCCGCTTCTGCCGAAAGAAGCCCGGGAGCGGCTCTTAGCTCCGGAGAGCATCGTACCTTCGTCTTTAGCGTCTTTTGTGGTCTACATCCTAGCAGAAAGCTTTTCCACTCTGTCTGGCAAGGAAAACCTGCGGGAGCACAGAAAACATCTCCCATCGTGTTCTGGACGTTGCACGGAGGTCTGCCAAGTGTTTGGCATGAAGGAAAGAAAAGTTGTCCAAAACAGCTTCCAATCGAATATTCATGTGATTGGAAACGTCAGGAAAGTGGTAAGGTACTGTTTTCTATCAGTTGGCAAGCTGCGCACACAATCCCAGTGTTGTACAGCTTCCTTCTTCACCTTTCCGATGCTGCCGCTCTCTCCGGCTCCCGGAGCCGAAGAAGCGGCTTCTTCGCGCAACGACCATTGTACCGCTCACAGTGCTCTCTTAGCGCCGCTTCTGCCGAAAGAAGCCCGGGAGCGGCTCTTAGCTCCGGAGAGCATCGTACCTTCGTCTTTAGCGTCTTTTGTGGTCTACATCCTAGCAGAAAGCTTTTCCACTCTGTCTGGCAAGGAAAACCTGCGGGAGCACAGAAAACATCTCCCATCGTGTTCTGGACGTTGCACGGAGGTCTGCCAAGTGTTTGGCATGAAGGAAAGAAAAGTTGTCCAAAACAGCTTCCAATCGAATATTCATGGGATTGGAAAGGTCAGGAAAGTGGTAAGGTACTGTTTTCTATCAGTTGGCAAGCTGCGCACACAATCCAGTGTTGTACGGCTTCCTTCTTCACCTTTCCGATGCTGCCGCTCTCTCCGGCTCCCGGAGCCGAAGAAGCGGCTTCTTCGCGCAAAGACGATTGTACCGCTCACAGTGCTCTCTTAGCGCCGCTTCTGCCGAAAGAAGCCCGGGAGTGGCGCTTAGCTCCGGAGAGCATCGTACCTTCGTCTTTAGCGTCTTTTGTGGTCTACATCCTAGCAGAAAGCTTTTCCAATCTGTCTGGCAAGGAAAACCTGTGGGAGCACAGAAAACATCTCCCATCGTGTTCTGGACTTTGTACGGAGTTCTGCCAAGTGTTTGGCATGAAGGAAAGAAAAGTTGTCCAAAACAGCTTCCAATCGCATATTCATGCGATTGGAAAAGTCAGGAAAGTGGTAAGGTACTGTTTTCTATCAGTTGGCAAGCTGCGCACAAAATCCCAGTGTTGCACAGCTTCCTTCTTCACCTTTCCGATGCTGCCGCTCTCTCCGGCTCCCGGAGCCGAAGAAGCAGCTTCTTCGCGCAAAGACGATTGTACCGCTCACAGTGCTCTCTTAGCGCCACTTCTGCCGAAAGAAGCCCGGGAGTGGCGCTTAGCTCCGGAGAGCATCGTACCTTCGTCTTTAGCGTCTTTTGTGGTCTACATCCTAGCAGAAAGCTTTTCCACTCCGTCTGGCAAGGAAAACCTGCGGGAGCACAGAAAACATCTCCCATCGTGTTCTGGACATTGCACGGAGGTCTGCCAAGTGTTTGGCATGAAGGAAAGAAAAGTTGTCCAAAACAGCTTCCAATCGAATATTCATGTGATTGGAAACGTCTGGAAAGTGGTAAGGTACTGTTTTCTATCAGTTGGCAAGCTGCGCACACAATCCCAGTGTTGTACAGCTTCCTTCTTCACCTTTCCGATGCTGCCGCTCTCTCCGGCTCCCGGAGCCGAAGAAGCGGCTTCTTTGCGCAAAGACGATTGTACCGCTCACAGTGATCTCTTAGCGCCGCTTCAGCCGAAAGAAGCCCAGGAGCGGCTCTTAGCTCCGGAGAGCATCGTACCTTCGTCTTTAGCATCTTTTGTGGTCTACATCCTAGCAGAAAGCTTTTCCACTCTGTCTGGCAAGGAAAACCTGCGGGAGCACAGAAAACATCTCCCATCGTGTTCTGGACGTTGCACGGAGGTCTGCCAAGTGTTTGGCATGAAGGAAAGAAAAGTTGTCCAAAACAGCTTCCAATCGAATATTCATGCGATTGGAAACGTCAGGAAAGTGGTAAGGTACTGTTTTCTATCAGTTGGCAAGCTGCGCACACAATCCCAGTGTTGTACAGCTTCCTTCTTCACCTTTCCGATGCTGCCGCTCTCTCCGGCTCCCGGAGCCGAAGAAGCGGCTTCTTCGCGCAAAGACGATTGTACCGCTCACAGTGCTCTCTTAGCGCCGCTTCTGCCGAAAGAAGCCCGGGAGCGGCTCTTAGCTCCGGAGAGCATCGTACCTTCGTCTTTAGCGTCTTTTGTGGTCTACATCCTAGCAGAAAGCTTTTCCACTCTGTCTGGCAAGGAAAACCTGCGGGAGCACAGAAAACATCTCCCATCGTGTTCTGGACGTTGCACGGAGGTCTGCCAAGTGTTTGGCATGAAGGAAAGAAAAGTTGTCCAAAACAGCTTCCAATCGAATATTCATGTGATTGGAAACGTCAGGAAAGTGTAAGGTACTGTTTTCTATTAGTTGGCAAGCTGCGCACACAATCCCAGTGTTGTACAGCTTCCTTCTTCACCTTTCCGATGCTGCCGCTCTCTCCGGCTCCCGGAGCCGAAGAAGCGGCTTCTTCGCGCAAAGACGATTGTACCGCTCACAGTGCTCTCTTAGCGCCGCTTCTGCCGAAAGAAGCCTGGAAGCGGCTCTTAGCTCCGGAGAGCATCGTACCTTCGTCTTTAGCGTCTTTTGTGGTCTACATCCTAGCAGAAAGCTTTTCCACTCTGTCTGGCAAGGAAAACCTGCGGGAGCACAGAAAACATCTCCCATCGTGTTCTGGACGTTGCACGGAGGTCTGCCAAGTGTTTGGCATGAAGGAAAGAAAAGTTGTCCAAAACAGCTTCCAATCGAATATTCATGTGATTGGAAACGTCAGGAAAGTGTAAGGTACTGTTTTCTATCAGTTGGCAAGCTGCGCACACAATCCCAGTGTTGTACGGCTTCCTTCTTCACCTTTCCGATGCTGCCGCTCTCTCCGGCTCCCGGAGCCGAAGAAGCGGCTTCTTCGCGCAAAGACGATTGTACCGCTCACAGTGCTCTCTTAGCGCCGCTTCTGCCGAAAGAAGCCCGGGAGCGGCGCTTAGCTCCGGAGAGAATCGTACCTTCGTCTTTAGCATCTTTTGTGGTCTACATCCTAGCAGAAAGCTTTTCCACTCTGTCTGGCAAGGAAAACCTGCGGGAGCACAGAAAACATCTCCCATCGTGTTCTGGACGTTGCACGGAGGTCTGCCAAGTGTTTGGCATGAAGGAAAGGAAAGTTGTCCAAAACAGCTTCCAATCGAATATTCATGTGATTGGAAACGTCAGGAAAGTGGTAAGGTACTGTTTTCTATCAGTTGGCAAGCTGCGCACACAATCCCAGTGTTGTACAGCTTCCTTCTTCACCTTTCCGATGCTGCCGCTCTCTCCGGCTCCCGGAGCCGAAGAAGCGGCTTCTTCGCGCAAAGACGATTGTACCGCTCACAGTGCTCTCTTAGCGCCGCTTCTGCCGAAAGATTCCCGGGAGCGGCGCTTAGCTCCGGAGAGCATCGTACCTTCGTCTTTAGCGTCTTTTGTGGTCTACATCCTAGCAAAAAGCTTTTCCACTCTGTCTGGCAAGGAAAACCTGTGGGAGCACAGAAAACATCTCCCATCGTGTTCTGGAAAGTTGTACGGAGTTCTGCCAAGTGTTTGGCATGAAGGAAAGAAAAGTTGTCCAAAACAGCTTCCAATCGCGTATTCATGCGATTGGAAACGTCAGGAAAGTGGTAAGGTACTGTTTTCTATCAGTTGGCAAGCTGCGCACACAATCCCAGTGTTGTACAGCTTCCTTCTTCACCTTTCCGATGCTGCCGCTCTCTCCGGCTCCCGGAGCCGAAGAAGCGGCTTCTTCGCGCAAAGACGATTGTACCGCTCACAGTGCTCTCTTAGCGCCGCTTCTGCCGAAAGAAGCCCGGGAGCGGCTCTTAGCTCCGGAGAGCATCGTACCTTCGTCTTTAGCGTCTTTTGTGGTCTACATCCTAGCAGAAAGCTTTTCCACTCTGTCTGGCAAGGAAAACCTGCGGGAGCACAGAAAACATCTCCCATCGTGTTCTGGACGTTGCACGGAGGTCTGCCAAGTGTTTGGCATGAAGGAAAGAAAAGTTGTCCAAAACAGCTTCCAATCGAATATTCATGTGATTGGAAACGTCAGGAAAGTGGTAAGGTACTGTTTTCTATTAGTTGGCAAGCTGCGCACACAATCCCAGTGTTGTACAGCTTCCTTCTTCACCTTTCCGATGCTGCCGCTCTCTCCGGCTCCCGGAGCCGAAGAAGCGGCTTCTTCGCGCAAAGACGATTGTACTGCTCACAGTGCTCTCTTAGCACCGCTTCTGCCGAAAGAAGCCCGGGAGCGGCTCTTAGCTCCGGAGAGCATCGTACCTTCGTCTTTAGCGTCTTTTGTGGTCTACATCCTAGCAGAAAGCTTTTCCACTCTGTCTGGCAAGGAAAACCTGCGGGAGCACAGAAAACATCTCCCATCGTGTTCTGGACGTTGCACGGAGGTCTGCCAAGTGTTTGGCATGAAGGAAAGAAAAGTTGTCCAAAACAGCTTCCAATCGCATATTCATGCGATTGGAAACGTCAGGAAAGTGGTAAGGTACTGTTTTCTATCAGTTGGCAAGCTGCGCACACAATCCCAGTGTTGTACAGCTTCCTTCTTCACCTTTCCGATGCTGCCGCTCTCTCCGGCTCCCGGAGCCGAAGAAGCGGCTTCTTCGCGCAAAGACGATTGTACCGCTCACAGTGCTCTCTTAGCGCCGCTTCTGCCGAAAGAAGCCCGGGAGCGGCTCTTAGCTCCGGAGAGCATCGTACCTTCGTCTTTAGCGTCTTTTGTGGTCTACATCCTAGCAGAAAGCTTTTCCACTCTGTCTGGCAAGGAAAACCTGCGGGAGCACAGAAAACATCTCCCATCGTGTTCTGGACGTTGCACGGAGGTCTGCCAAGTGTTTGGCATGAAGGAAAGAAAAGTTGTCCAAAACAGCTTCCAATCGAATATTCATGTGATTGGAAACGTCAGGAAAGTGGTAAGGTACTGTTTTCTATTAGTTGGCAAGCTGCGCACACAATCCCAGTGTTGTACAGCTTCCTTCTTCACCTTTCCGATGCTGCCGCTCTCTCCGGCTCCCGGAGCCGAAGAAGCGGCTTCTTCGCGCAAAGACCATTGTACTGCTCACAGTGCTCTCTTAGCGCCGCTTCTGCCGAAAGAAGCCCGGGAGCGGCTCTTAGCTCCGGAGAGCATCGTACCTTCGTCTTTAGCGTCTTTTGTGGTCTACATCCTAGCAGAAAGCTTTTCCACTCTGTCTGGCAAGGAAAACCTGCGGGAGCACAGAAAACATCTCCCATCGTGTTCTGGACGTTGCACGGAGGTCTGCCAAGTGTTTGGCATGAAGGAAAGAAAAGTTGTCCAAAACAGCTTCCAATCGAATATTCATGTGATTGGAAACGTCAGGAAAGTGGTAAGGTACAGTTTTCTATCAGTTGGCAAGCTGCGCACACAATCCCAGTGTTGTACGGCTTCCTTCTTCACCTTTCCGATGCTGCCGCTCTCTCCGGCTCCCGGAGCCGAAGAAGCGGCTTCTTCGCGCAAAGACGATTGTACCGCTCACAGTGCTCTCTTAGCGCCGCTTCTGCCGAAAGAAGCCCGGGAGCGGCTCTTAGCTCCGGAGAGCATCGTACCTTCGTCTTTAGCGTCTTTTGTGGTCTACATCCTAGCAGAAAGCTTTTCCACTCTGTCTGGCAAGGAAAACCTGCGGGAGCACAGAAAACATCTCCCATCGTGTTCTGGACGTTGCACGGAGGTCTGCCAAGTGTTTGGCATGAAGGAAAGAAAAGTTGTCCAAAACAGCTTCCAATCGAATATTCATGTGATTGGAAACGTCAGGAAAGTGGTAAGGTACTGTTTTCTATCAGTTGGCAAGCTGCGCACACAATCCCAGTGTTGTACAGCTTCCTTCTTCACCTTTCCGATGCTGCCGCTCTCTCCGGCTCCCGGAGCCGAAGAAGCGGCTTCTTCGCGCAAAGACGATTGTACCGCTCACAGTGCTCTCTTAGCGCCGCTTCTGCCGAAAGATTCCCGGGAGCGGCGCTTAGCTCCGGAGAGCATCGTACCTTCGTCTTTAGCGTCTTTTGTGGTCTACATCCTAGCAGAAAGCTTTTCCACTCTGTCTGGCAAGGAAAACCTGCGGGAGCACAGAAAACATCTCCCATCGTGTTCTAGACGTTGCACGGAGGTCTGCCAAGTGTTTGGCATGAAGGAAAGAAAAGTTGTCCAAAACAGCTTCCAATCGAATATTCATGTGATTGGAAACGTCAGGAAAGTGGTAAGGTACTGTTTTCTATTAGTTGGCAAGCTGCGCACACAATCCCAGTGTTGTACAGCTTCCTTCTTCACCTTTCCGATGCTGCCGCTCTCTCCGGCTCCCGGAGCCGAAGAAGCGGCTTCTTCGCGCAAAGACGATTGTACCGCTCACAGTGCTCTCTTAGCGCCGCTTCTGCCGAAAGAAGCCCGGGAGCGGCTCTTAGCTCCGGAGAGCATCGTACCTTCGTCTTTAGCGTCTTTTGTGGTCTACATCCTAGCAGAAAGCTTTTCCACTCTGTCTGGCAAGGAAAACCTGCGGGAGCACAGAAAACATCTCCCATCGTGTTCTGGACGTTGCACGGAGGTCTGCCAAGTGTTTGGCATGAAGGAAAGAAAAGTTGTCCAAAACAGCTTCCAATCGAATATTCATGTGATTGGAAACGTCAGGAAAGTGGTAAGGTACAGTTTTCTATCAGTTGGCAAGCTGCGCACACAATCCCAGTGTTGTACAGCTTCCTTCTCCACCTTTCCGATGCTGCCGCTCTCTCCGGCTCCCGGAGCCGAAGAAGCGGCTTCTTCGCGCAAAGACGATTGGACCGCTCACAGTGCTCTCTTAGCGCCGCTTCTGCCGAAAGAAGCCCGGGAGCGGCTCTTAGCTCCGGAGAGCATCGTACCTTCGTCTTTAGCGTCTTTTGTGGTCTACATCCTAGCAGAAAGCTTTTCCACTCTGTCTGGCAAGGAAAACCTGCGGGAGCACAGAAAACATCTCCCATCGTGTTCTGGACGCTGCACGGAGGTCTGCCAAGTGTTTGGCATGAAGGAAAGAAAAGTTGTCCAAAACAGCTTCCAATCGAATATTCATGTGATTGGAAACGTCAGGAAAGTGGTAAGGTACTGTTTTCTATCAGTTGGCAAGCTGCGCACACAATCCCAGTGTTGTACAGCTTCCTTCTTCACCTTTCCGATGCTGCCGCTCTCTCCGGCTCCCGGAGCCGAAGAAGCGGCTTCTTCGCGCAAAGACGATTGTACCGCTCACAGTGCTCTCTTAGCGCCGCTTCTGCCGAAAGAAGCCCGGGAGCGGCTCTTAGCTCCGGAGAGCATCGTACCTTCGTCTTTAGCGTCTTTTGTGGTCTACATCCTAGCAGAAAGCTTTTCCACTCTGTCTGGCAAGGAAAACCTGCGGGAGCACAGAAAACATCTCCCATCGTGTTCTGGACGTTGCACGGAGGTCTGCCAAGTGTTTGGCATGAAGGAAAGAAAAGTTGTCCAAAACAGCTTCCAATCGAATATTCATGTGATTGGAAACGTCAGGAAAGTGTAAGGTACTGTTTTCTATCAGTTGGCAAGCTGCGCACACAATCCCAGTGTTGTACGGCTTCCTTCTTCACCTTTCCGATGCTGCCGCTCTCTCCGGCTCCCGGAGCTGAAGAAGCGGCTTCTTCGCGCAAAGACGATTGTACCGCTCACAGTGCTCTCTTAGCGCCGCTTCTTCCGAAAGAAGCCCGGGATCGGCGCTTAGCTCCGGAGAGAATCGTACCTTCGTCTTTAGCATCTTTTGTGGTCTACATCCTAGCAGAAAGCTTTTCCACTCTGTCTGGCAAGGAAAACCTGCGGGAGCACAGAAAACATCTCCCATCGTGTTCTGGACGTTGCACGGAGGTCTGCCAAGTGTTTGGCATGAAGGAAAGAAAAGTTGTCCAAAACAGCTTCCAATCGAATATTCATGTGATTGGAAACGTCAGGAAAGTGGTAAGGTACTGTTTTCTATCAGTTGGCAAGCTGCGCACACAATCCCAGTGTTGTACAGCTTCCTTCTTCACCTTTCCGATGCTGCCGCTCTCTCCGGCTCCCGGAGCCGAAGAAGCGGCTTCTTCGCGCAAAGACGATTGTACCGCTCACAGTGCTCTCTTAGCGCCGCTTCTGCCGAAAGAAGCCCGGGAGCGGCGCTTAGCTCCGGAGAGCATCGTACCTTCGTCTTTAGCGTCTTTTGTGGTCTACATCCTAGCAGAAAGCTTTTCCACTCTGTCTGGCAAGGAAAACCTGCGGGAGCACAGAAAACATCTCCCATCGTGTTCTGGACATTGCACGGAGGTCTGCCAAGTGTTTGGCATGAAGGAAAGAAAAGTTGTCCAAAACAGCTTCCAATCGAATATTCATGTGATTGGAAACGTCAGGAAAGTGGTAAGGTACTGTTTTCTATCAGTTGGAAAGTTGCGCACACAATCCCAATGTTGTACAGCTTCCTTCTTCACCTTTCCGATGCTGCCGCTCTCTCCGGCTCCCGGAGCCGAAGAAGCGGCTTCTTTGCGCAAAGACGATTGGACCGCTCACAGTGCTCTCTTAGCGCCGCTTCTGCCGAAAGAATCCCGGGAGCGGCTCTTAGCTCCGGAGAGCATCGTACCTTCGTCTTTAGCGTCTTTTGTGGTCTACATCCTAGCAGAAAGCTTTTCCACTCTGTCTGGCAAGGAAAACCTGCGGGAGCACAGAAAACATCTCCCATCGTGTTCTGGACGCTGCACGGAGGTCTGCCAAGTGTTTGGCATGAAGGAAAGAAAAGTTGTCCAAAACAGCTTCCAATCGAATATTCATGTGATTGGAAACGTCAGGAAAGTGGTAAGGTACTGTTTTCTATCAGTTGGCAAGCTGCGCACACAATCCCAGTGTTGTACAGCTTCCTTCTTCACCTTTCCGATGCTGCCGCTCTCTCCGGCTCCCGGAGCCGAAGAAGCGGCTTCTTCGCGCAAAGACGATTGTACCGCTCACAGTGCTCTCTTAGCGCCGCTTCTGCCGAAAGAAGCCCGGGAGCGGCTCTTAGCTCCGGAGAGCATCGTACCTTCGTCTTTAGCGTCTTTTGTGGTCTACATCCTAGCAGAAAGCTTTTCCACTCTGTCTGGCAAGGAAAACCTGCGGGAGCACAGAAAACATCTCCCATCGTGTTCTGGACGTTGCACGGAGGTCTGCCAAGTGTTTGGCATGAAGGAAAGAAAAGTTGTCCAAAACAGCTTCCAATCGAATATTCATGTGATTGGAAACGTCAGGAAAGTGTAAGGTACTGTTTTCTATCAGTTGGCAAGCTGCGCACACAATCCCAGTGTTGTACGGCTTCCTTCTTCACCTTTCCGATGCTGCCGCTCTCTCCGGCTCCCGGAGCTGAAGAAGCGGCTTCTTCGCGCAAAGACGATTGTACCGCTCACAGTGCTCTCTTAGCGCCGCTTCTTCCGAAAGAAGCCCGGGATCGGCGCTTAGCTCCGGAGAGAATCGTACCTTCGTCTTTAGCATCTTTTGTGGTCTACATCCTAGCAGAAAGCTTTTCCACTCTGTCTGGCAAGGAAAACCTGCGGGAGCACAGAAAACATCTCCCATCGTGTTCTGGACGTTGCACGGAGGTCTGCCAAGTGTTTGGCATGAAGGAAAGAAAAGTTGTCCAAAACAGCTTCCAATCGAATATTCATGTGATTGGAAACGTCAGGAAAGTGGTAAGGTACTGTTTTCTATCAGTTGGCAAGCTGCGCACACAATCCCAGTGTTGTACAGCTTCCTTCTTCACCTTTCCGATGCTGCCGCTCTCTCCGGCTCCCGGAGCCGAAGAAGCGGCTTCTTCGCGCAAAGACGATTGTACCGCTCACAGTGCTCTCTTAGCGCCGCTTCTGCCGAAAGAAGCCCGGGAGCGGCTCTTAGCTCCGGAGAGCATCGTACCTTCGTCTTTAGCGTCTTTTGTGGTCTACATCCTAGCAGAAAGCTTTTCCACTCTGTCTGGCAAGGAAAACCTGCAGGAGCACAGAAAACATCTCCCATCGTGTTCTGGACGTTGCACGGAGGTCTGCCAAGTGTTTGGCATGAAGGAAAGAAAAGTTGTCCAAAACAGCTTCCAATCGAATATTCATGTGATTGGAAACGTCAGGAAAGTGTAAGGTACTGTTTTCTATCAGTTGGCAAGCTGCGCACACAATCCCAGTGTTGTACGGCTTCCATCTTCACCTTTCCGATGCTGCCGCTCTCTCCGGCTCCCGGAGCCGAAGAAGCGGCTTCTTCGCGCAAAGACGATTGTACCGCTCACAGTGCTCTCTTAGCGCCGCTTCTGCCGAAAGAAGCCCGGAAGCGGCTCTTAGCTCCGGAAAGCATCGTACCTTCGTCTTTAGCGTCTTTTGTGGTCTACATCCTAGCAGAAAGCTTTTCCACTCTGTCTGGCAAGGAAAACCTGCGGGAGCACAGAAAACATCTCCCATCGTGTTCTGGACGTTGCACGGAGGTCTGCCAAGTGTTTGGCATGAAGGAAAGAAAAGTTGTCCAAAACAGCTTCCAATCGAATATTCATGTGATTGGAAACGTCAGGAAAGTGGTAAGGTACTGTTTTCTATCAGTTGGCAAGCTGCGCACACAATCCCAGTGTTGTACAGCTTCCTTCTTCACCTTTCCGATGCTGCCGCTCTCTCCGGCTCCCGGAGCCGAAGAAGCGGCTTCTTCGCCCAAAGACGATTGTACCGCTCACAGTGCTCTCTTAGCGCCGCTTCTGCCGAAAGAAGCCCGGGAGCGGCTCTTAGCTCCGGAGAGCATCGTACCTTCGTCTTTAGCGTCTTTTGTGGTCTACATCCTAGCAGAAAGCTTTTCCACTCTGTCTGGCAAGGAAAACCTGCGGGAGCACAGAAAACATCTCCCATCGTCTTCTGGACGTTGCACGGAGGTCTGCCAAGTGTTTGGCATGAAGGAAAGAAAAGTTGTCCAAAACAGCTTCCAATCGAATATTCATGCGATTGGAAACGTCAGGAAAGTGGTAAGGTACTGTTTTCTATCAGTTGGCAAGCTGCGCACACAATCCCAGTGTTGTACAGCTTCCTTCTTCACCTTTCCGATGCTGCCGCTCTCTCCGGCTCCCGGAGCCGAAGAAGCGGCTTCTTCGCGCAAAGACGATTGTACCGCTCACAGTGCTCTCTTAGCGCCGCTTCTGCCGAAAGAAGCCCGGGAGCGGCTCTTAGCTCCGGAGAGCATCGTACCTTCGTCTTTAGCGTCTTTTGTGGTCTACATCCTAGCAGAAAGCTTTTCCACTCTGTCTGGCAAGGAAAACCTGCGGGAGCACAGACAACATCTCCCATCATGTTCTGGACGTTGCACGGAGGTCTGCCAAGTGTTTGGCATGAAGGAAAGAAAAGTTGTCCAAAACAGCTTCCAATCGAATATTCATGTGATTGGAAACGTCAGGAAAGTGGTAAGGTACTGTTTTCTATCAGTTGGCAAGCTGCGCACACAATCCCAGTGTTGTACAGCTTCCTTCTTCACCTTTCCGATGCTGCCGCTCTCTCCGGCTCCCGGAGCCGAAGAAGCGGCTTCTTTGTGCAAAGACGATTGTACCGCTCACAGTGCTCTCTTAGCGCCGCTTCTGCCGAAAGAAGCCCGGGAGCGGCTCTTAGCTCCGGAGAGCATCGTACCTTCGTCTTTAGCGTCTTTTGTGGTCTACATCCTAGCAGAAAGCTTTTCCACTCTGTCTGGCAAGGAAAACCTGCGGGAGCACAGAAAACATCTCCCATCGTCTTCTGGACGTTGCACGGAGGTCTGCCAAGTGTTTGGCATGAAGGAAAGAAAAGTTGTCCAAAACAGCTTCCAATCGAATATTCATGTGATTGGAAACGTCAGGAAAGTGGTAAGGTACTGTTTTCTATCATTTGGCAAGCTGCGCACACAATCCCAGTGTTGTACAGCTTCCTTCTTCACCTTTCCGATGCTGCCGCTCTCTCCGGCTCCCGGAGCCGAAGAAGCGGCTTCTTCGCGCAAAGACGATTGGACCGCTCACAGTGCTCTCTTAGCGCCGCTTCTGCCGAAAGAAGCCCGGGAGCGGCTCTTAGCTCCGGAGAGCATCGTACCTTCGTCTTTAGCGTCTTTTGTGGTCTACATCCTAGCAGAAAGCTTTTCCACTCTGTCTGGCAAGGAAAACCTGCGGGAGCACAGAAAACATCTCCCATCGTGTTCTGGACGTTGCACGGAGGTCTGCCAAGTGTTTGGCATGAAGGAAAGAAAAGTTGTCCAAAACAGCTTCCAATCGAATATTCATGTGATTGGAAACGTCAGGAAAGTGGTAAGGTACTGTTTTCTATCAGTTGGCAAGCTGCGCACACAATCCCAGTGTTGTACAGCTTCCTTCTTCACCTTTCCGATGCTGCCTCTCTCTCCGGCTTCCGGAGCCGAAGAAGCGGCTTCTTCGCGCAAAGACGATTGTACCGCTCACAGTGCTCTATTAGCGCCCCTTCTGCCGAAAGAAGCCCGGGAGCGGCTCTTAGCTCCGGAGAGCATCGTACCTTCGTCTTTAGCGTCTTTTGTGGTCTACATCCTAGCAGAAAGCTTTTCCAATCTGTCTGGCAAGGAAAACCTGCGGGAGCACAGAAAACATCTCCCATCGTGTTCTGGACGTTGCACGGAGGTCTGCCAAGTGTTTGGCATGAAGGAAAGAAAAGTTGTCCAAAACAGCTTCCAATCGAATATTCATGTGATTGGAAAAGTCAGGAAAGTGTAAGGTACTGTTTTCTATCAGTTGGCAAGCTGCGCACACAATCCCAGTGTTGTACAGCTTCCTTCTTCACCTTTCCGATGCTGCCGCTCTCTCCGGCTTCCGGAGCCGAAGAAGCGGCTTCTTCGCGCAAAGACCATTGTACCGCTCACAGTGCTCTCTTAGCGCCGCTTCTGCCGAAAGAAGCCCGGGAGCGGCGCTTAGCTCCGGAGAGCATCGTACCTTCGTCTTTAGCGTCTTTTGTGGTCTACATCCTAGCAGAAAGCTTTTCCACTCTGTCTGGCAAGGAAAACCTGCGGGAGCACAGAAAACATCTCCCATCGTCTTCTGGACGTTGCACGGAGGTCTGCCAAGTGTTTGGCATGAAGGAAAGAAAAGTTGTCCAAAACAGATTCCAATCGAATATTCATGTGATTGGAAACGTCAGGAAAGTGGTAAGGTAATGTTTCCTATCAGTTGGCAAGCTGCGCACACAATCCCAGTGTTGTACAGCTTCCTTCCTCACCTTTCCGATGCTGCCGCTCTCTCCGGCTCCCGGAGCAGAAGAAGCGGCTTCTTAGCGCAAAGACGATTGTACCGCTCACAGTGCTCTCTTAGCGCCGCTTCTGCCGAAAGAAGCCCGGGAGCGGCTCTTAGCTCCGGAGAGCATCGTACCTTCGTCTTTAGCGTCTTTTGTGGTCTACATCCTAGCAGAAAGCTTTTCCACTCTGTCTGGCAAGGAAAACCTGCAGGAGCACAGAAAACATCTCCCATCGTGTTCTGGACGTTGCACGGAGGTCTGCCAAGTGTTTGGCATGAAGGAAAGAAAAGTTGTCCAAAACAGCTTCCAATCGAATATTCATGTGATTGGAAACGTCAGGAAAGTGTAAGGTACTGTTTTCTATCACTTGGCAAGCTGCGCACACAATCCCAGTGTTGTACGGCTTCCTTCTTCACCTTTCCGATGCTGCCGCTCTCTCCGGCTCCCGGAGCCGAAGAAGCGGCTTCTTCGCGCAAAGACGATTGTACCGCTCACAGTGCTCTCTTAGCGCGGCTTCTGCCGAAAGAAGCCCGGGAGCGGCTCTTAGCTCCGGAGAGCATCGTACCTTCGTCTTTAGCGTCTTTTGTGGTCTACATCCTAGCAGAAAGCTTTTCCACTCTGTCTGGCAAGGAAAACCTGCGGGAGCACAGAAAACATCTCCCATCGTGTTCTGGACGTTGCACGGAGGTCTGCCAAGTGTTTGGCATGTAGGAAAGACAAGTTGTCCAAAACAGCTTCCAATCGAATATTCATGTGATTGGAAACGTCAGGAAAGTGGTAAGGTACTGTTTTCTATCAGTTGGCAAGCTGCGCACACAATCCCAGTGTTGTACAGCTTCCTTCTTCAACTTTCCGATGCTGCCTCTCTCTCTGGCTCCCGGAGCCGAAGAAGCGGCTTCTTCGCGCAAAGACAATTGTACCGCTCACAGTGCTCTCTTAGCGCCCCTTCTGCCGAAAGAAGCCCGGGAGCGGCTCTTAGCTCCGGAGAGCATCGTACCTTCGTCTTTAGCGTCTTTTGTGGTCTACATCCTAGCAGAAAGCTTTTCCACTCTGTCTGGCAAGGAAAACCTGCGGGAGCACAGAAAACATCTCCCATCGTGTTCTGGACGTTGCACGGAGGTCTGCCAAGTGTTTGGCATGAAGGAAAGAAAAGTTGTCCAAAACAGCTTCCAATCGAATATTCATGTGATTGGAAACGTCAGGAAAGATGTAAGGTACTGTTTTCTATCAGTTGGCAAGCTGCGCACACAATCCCAGTGTTGTACAGCTTCCTTCTTCACCTTTCCGATGCTGCCGCTCTCTCCGGCTCCCGGAGCCGAAGAAGCGGCTTCTTCGCGCAAAGACGATTGTACCGCTCACAGTGCTCTCTTAGCGCCGCTTCTGCCGAAAGAAGCCCGGCAGCGGCTCTTAGCTCCGGAGAGCATCGTACCTTCGTCCTTAGCGTCTTTTGTGGTCTACATCCTAGCAGAAAGCTTTTCCACTCTGTCTGGCAAGGAAAACCTGCGGGAGCACAGAAAACATCTCCCATCGTGTTCTGGACGTTGCACGGAGGTCTGCCAAGTGTTTGGCATGAAGGAAAGAAAAGTTGTCCAAAACAGCTTCCAATCGAATATTCATGTGATTGGAAACGTCAGGAAAGTGTAAGGTACTGTTTTCTATCAGTTGGCAAGCTGCGCACACAATCCCAGTGTTGTACAGCTTCCTTCTTCACCTTTCCGATGCTGCCGCTCTCTCCGGCTCCCGGAGCCGAAGAAGCGGCTTCTTCGCGCAAAGACGATTGTACCGCTCACAGTGCTCTCTTAGCGCCGCTTCTGCCGAAAGAAGCCCGGCAGCGGCTCTTAGCTCCGGAGAGCATCGTACCTTCGTCTTTAGCGTCTTTTGTGGTCTACATCCTAGCAGAAAGCTTTTCCACTCTGTCTGGCAAGGAAAACCTGCGGGAGCACAGAAAACATCTCCCATCGTGTTCTGGACGTTGCACGGAGGTCTGCCAAGTGTTTGGCATGAAGGAAAGAAAAGTTGTCCAAAACAGCTTCCAATCGAATATTCATGTGATTGGAAACGTCAGGAAAGTGGTAAGGTACTGTTTTCTATCAGTTGGCAAGCTGCGCACACAATCCCAGTGTTGTACAGCTTCCTTCTTCACCTTTCCGATGCTGCCGCTCTCTCCGGCTCCCAGAGCCGAAGAAGCGGCTTCTTCGCGCAAAGACGATTGTACCGCTCACAGTGCTCTCTTAGCGCCGCTTCTGCCGAAAGAAGCCCGGGAGCGGCGCTTAGCTCCGGAGAGCATCGTACCTTCGTCTTTAGCGTCTTTTGTGGTCTACATCCTAGCAGAAAGCTTTTCCACTCTGTCTGGCAAGGAAAACCTGCGGGAGCACAGAAAACATCTCCCATCGTGTTCTGGACGTTGCACGGAGGTCTGCCAAGTGTTTGGCATGAAGGAAAGAAAAGTTGTCCAAAACAGCTTCCAATCGAATATTCATGTGATTGGAAACGTCAGGAAAGTGGTAAGGTACTGTTTTCTATCAGTTGGCAAGCTGCTCACACAATCCCAGTGTTGTACAGCTTCCTTCTTCACCTTTCCGATGCTGCCGCTCTCTCCGGCTCCCGGAGCCGAAGAAGCGGCTTCTTCGCGCAAAGACGATTGTACCGCTCACAGGTCTCTATTAGCGCCCCTTCTGCCGAAAGAAGCCCGGGAGCGGCTCTTAGCTCCGGAGAGCATCGTACCTTCGTCTTTAGCGTCTTTTGTGGTCTACATCCTAGCAGAAAGCTTTTCCAATCTGTCTGGCAAGGAAAACCTGCGGGAGCACAGAAAACATCTCCCATCGTGTTCTGGACGTTGCACGGAGGTCTGCCAAGTGTTTGGCATGAAGGAAAGAAAAGTTGTCCAAAACAGCTTCCAATCGAATATTCATGTGATTGGAAAGGTCAGGAAAGTGGTAAGGTACTGTTTTCTATCAGTTGGCAAGCTGCGCACACAATCCCAGTGTTGTACAGCTTCCTTCTTCACCTTTCCGATGCTGCCGCTCTCTCCGGCTCCCGGAGCCGAAGAAGCGGCTTCTTCGCGCAAAGACCATTGTACCGCTCACAGTGCTCTCTTAGCGCCGCTTCTGCCGAAAGAAGCCCGGGAGCGGCTCTTAGCTCCGGAGAGCATCGTACCTTCGTCTTTAGCGTCTTTTGTGGTCTACATCCTAGCAGAAAGCTTTTCCACTCTGTCTGGCAAGGAAAACCTGCGGGAGCACAGAAAACATCTCCCATCGTGTTCTGGACATTGCACGGAGGTCTGCCAAGTGTTTGGCATGAAGGAAAGAAAAGTTGTCCAAAACAGCTTCTTATCGAATATTCATGTGATTGGAAACGTCAGGAAAGTGGTAAGGTACTGTTTTCTATCAGTTGGCAAGCTGCGCACACAATCCCAGTGTTGTACGGCTTCCTTCTTCACCTTTCCGATGCTGCCGCTCCTCCGGCTCCCGGAGCCGAAGAAGCGGCTTCTTCGCGCAAAGACGATTGTACCGCTCACAGTGCTCTCTTAGCGCCGCTTCTGCCTAAAGAAGCCCGGGAGCGGCGCTTAGCTCCGGAGAGCATCGTACCTTCGTCTTTAGTGTCTTTTGTGGTCTACATCCTAGCAGAAAGCTTTTCCACTCTGTCTGGCAAGGAAAACCTGCGGGAGCACAGAAAACATCTCCCATCGTGTTCTGGACGTTGCACGGAGGTCTGCCAAGTGTTTGGCATGAAGGAAAGAAAAGTTGTCCAAAACAGCTTCCAATCGAATATTCATGTGATTGGAAACGTCAGGAAAGTGTAAGGTACTGTTTTCTATCAGTTGGCAAGCTGCGCACACAATCCCAGTGTTGTACAGCTTCCTTCTTCACCTTTCCGATGCTGCCGCTCTCTCCGGCTCCCGGAGCCGAAGAAGCGGCTTCTTCGCGCAAAGACGATTGTACCGCTCACATTGCTCTCTTAGCGCGGCTTCTGCCGAAAGAAGCGCGGGAGCGGCGCTTAGCTCCGGAGAGCATCGTACCTTCGTCTTTAGCGTCTTTTGTGGTCTACATCCTAGCAGAAAGCTTTTCCACTCTGTCTGGCAAGGAAAACCTGCGGGAGCACAGAAAACATCTCCCATCGTGTTCTGGACGTTGCACAGAGGTCTGCCAAGTGTTTGGCATGAAGGAAAGAAAAGTTGTCCAAAACAGCTTCCAATCGAATATTCATGTGATTGGAAACGTCAGGAAAGTGGTAAGGTACTGTTTTCTATCAGTTGGCAAGCTGCGCACACAATCCCAGTGTTGTACAGCTTCCTTCTTCACCTTTCCGATGCTGCCGCTCTCTCCGGCTCCCAGAGCCGAAGAAGCGGCTTCTTCGCGCAAAGACGATTGTACCGCTCACAGTGCTCTCTTAGCGCCGCTTCTGCCGAAAGAAGCCCGGGAGCGGCGCTTAGCTCCGGAGAGCATCGTACCTTCGTCTTTAGCGTCTTTTGTGGTCTACATCCTAGCAGAAAGCTTTTCCACTCTGTCTGGCAAGGAAAACCTGCGGGAGCACAGAAAACATCTCCCATCGTGTTCTGGACGTTGCACGGAGGTCTGCCAAGTGTTTGGCATGAAGGAAAGAAAAGTTGTCCAAAACAGCTTCCAATCGAATATTCATGTGATTGGAAACGTCAGGAAAGTGGTAAGGTACTGTTTTCTATCAGTTGGCAAGCTGCTCACACAATCCCAGTGTTGTACAGCTTCCTTCTTCACCTTTCCGATGCTGCCGCTCTCTCCGGCTCCCGGAGCCTAAGAAGCGGCTTCTTCGCGCAAAGACGATTGTACCGCTCACAGTGCTCTATTAGCGCCCCTTCTGCCGAAAGAAGCCCGGGAGCGGCTCTTAGCTCCGGAGAGCATCGTACCTTCGTCTTTAGCGTCTTTTGTGGTCTACATCCTAGCAGAAAGCTTTTCCACTCTGTCTGGCAAGGAAAACCTGCGGGAGCACAGAAAACATCTCCCATCGTGTTCTGGACGTTGCACGGAGGTCTGCCAAGTGTTTGGCATGAAGGAAAGAAAAGTTGTCCAAAACAGCTTCCAATCGAATATTCATGTGATTGGAAAGGTCAGGAAAGTGGTAAGGTACTGTTTTCTATCAGTTGGCAAGCTGCGCACACAATCCCAGTGTTGTACAGCTTCCTTCTTCACCTTTCCGATGCTGCCGCTCTCTCCGGCTCCCGGAGCCGAAGAAGCGGCTTCTTCGCGCAAAGACGATTGTACCGCTCACAGTGCTCTCTTAGCGCCGCTTCTGCCGAAAGAAGCCCGGGAGCGGCTCTTAGCTCCGGAGAGCATCGTACCTTCGTCTTTAGCGTCTTTTGTGGTCTACATCCTAGCAGAAAGCTTTTCCACTCTGTCTGGCAAGGAAAACCTGCGGGAGCACAGAAAACATCTCCCATCGTGTTCTGGACATTGCACGGAGGTCTGCCAAGTGTTTGGCATGAAGGAAAGAAAAGTTGTCCAAAACAGCTTCTTATCGAATATTCATGTGATTGGAAACGTCAGGAAAGTGGTAAGGTACTGTTTTCTATCAGTTGGCAAGCTGCGCACACAATCCCAGTGTTGTACGGCTTCCTTCTTCACCTTTCCGATGCTGCCGCTCCTCCGGCTCCCGGAGCCGAAGAAGCGGCTTCTTCGCGCAAAGACGATTGTACCGCTCACAGTGCTCTCTTAGCGCCGCTTCTGCCTAAAGAAGCCCGGGAGCGGCGCTTAGCTCCGGAGAGCATCGTACCTTCGTGTTTAGTGTCTTTTGTGGTCTACATCCTAGCAGAAAGCTTTTCCACTCTGTCTGGCAAGGAAAACCTGCGGGAGCACAGAAAACATCTCCCATCGTGTTCTGGACGTTGCACGGAGGTCTGCCAAGTGTTTGGCTTGAAGGAATGAAAAGTCGTCCAAAACAGCTTCCAATCGAATATTCATGTGATTGGAAACGTCAGGAAAGTGTAAGGTACTGTTTTCTATCAGTTGGCAAGCTGCGCACACAATCCCAGTGTTGTACAGCTTCCTTCTTCACCTTTCCGATGCTGCCGCTCTCTCCGGCTCCCGGAGCCGAAGAAGCGGCTTCTTCGCGCAAAGACGATTGTACCGCTCACATTGCTCTCTTAGCGCCGCTTCTGCCGAAAGAAGCCCGGGAGCGGCGCTTAGCTCCGGAGAGCATCGTACCTTCGTCTTTAGCGTCTTTTGTGGTCTACATCCTAGCAGAAAGCTTTTCCACTCTGTCTGGCAAGGAAAACCTGCGGGAGCACAGAAAACATCTCCCATCGTGTTCTGGACGTTGCACGGAGGTCTGCCAAGTGTTTGGCATGAAGGAAAGAAAAGTTGTCCAAAACAGCTTCCAATCGAATATTCATGTGATTGGAAACGTCAGGAAAGTGGTAAGGTACTGTTTTCTATCAGTTGGCAAGCTGCGCACACAATCCCAGTGTTGTACAGCTTCCTTCTTCACCTTTCCGATGCTGCCGCTCTCTCCGGCTCCCGGAGCCGAAGAAGCGGCTTCTTCGCGCAAAGACCATTGTACCGCTCACAGTGCTCTCTTAGCGCCGCTTCTGCCGAAAGAAGCCCGGGAGCGGCTCTTAGCTCCGGAGAGCATCGTACCTTCGTCTTTAGCGTCTTTTGTGGTCTACATCCTAGCAGAAAGCTTTTCCACTCTGTCTGGCAAGGAAAACCTGCGGGAGCACAGAAAACATCTCCCATCGTCTTCTGGACGTTGCACGGAGGTCTGCCAAGTGTTTGGCATGAAGGAAAGAAAAGTTGTCCAAAACAGCTTCCAATCAAATATTCATGTGATTGGAAACGTCAGGAAAGTGTAAGGTACTGTTTTCTATCAGTTGGCAAGCTGCGCACACAATCCCAGTGTTGTACAGCTTCCTTCTTCACCTTTCCGATGCTGCCGCTCTCTCCGGCTTCCGGAGCCGAAGAAGCGGCTTCTTCGCGCAAAGACGATTGTACGCTCACAGTGCTCTCTTAGCGCGGCTTCTGCCGAAAGAAGCCCGGGAGCGGCTCTTAGCTCCGGAGAGCATCGTACCTTCGTCTTTAGCGTCTTTTGTGGTCTACATCCTAGCAGAAAGCTTTTCCACTCTGTCTGGCAAGGAAAACCTGCGGGAGCACAGAAAACATCTCCCAACGTGTTCTGGACGTTGCACGGAGGTCTGCCTAGTGTTTGGCATGAAGGAAAGAAAAGTTGTCCAAAACAGCTTCCAATCGAATATTCATGTGATTGGAAAGGTCAGGAAAGTGGTAAGGTACTGTTTTTCTATCAGTTGGCAAGCTGCGCACACAATCCCAGTGTTGTACAGCTTCCTTCTTCACCTTTCCGATGCTGCCGCTCTCTCCGGCTCCCGGAGCCGAAGAAGCGGCTTCTTCGCGCAAAAGACCATTGTACCGCTCACAGTGCTCTCTTAGCGCCGCTTCTGCCGAAAGAAGCCCGGGAGTGGCTCTTAGCTCCGGAGAGCATCGTACCTTCGTCTTTAGCGTCTTTTGTGGTCTACATCCTAGCAGAAAGCTTTTCCACTCTGTCTGGCAAGGAAAACCTGCGGGAGCACAGAAACATCTCCCATCGTGTTTCTGGACGTTGCACGGAGGTCTGCCAAGTGTTTGGCATGAAGGAAAGAAAAGTTGTCCAAAACAGCTTCCAATCGAATATTCATGCGATTGGAAACGTCAGGAAAGTGGTAAGGTACTGTTTTCTATCAGTTGGCAAGCTGCGCACACAATCCCAGTGTTGTACAGCTTCCTTCTTCACCTTTCCGATGCTGCCGCTCTCTCCGGCTCCCGGAGCCGAAGAAGCGGCTTCTTCGCGCAAAGACGATTGTACCGCTCACAGTGCTCTCTTAGCGCCGCTTCTGCCGAAAGAAGCCCGGGAGCGGCGCTTAGCTCCGGAGAGCATCGTACCTTCGTCTTTAGCGTCCTTTTGTGGTCTACATCCTAGCAGAAAGCTTTTCCACTCTGTCTGGCAAGGAAAACCTGCGGGAGCACAGAAAACATCTCCCATCGTGTTCTGGACGTTGCACGGAGGTCCTGCCAAGTGTTTGGCATGAAGGAAAGAAAAGTTGTCCAAAACAGCTTCCAATCGAAAATTCATGCGATTGGAAACGTCAGGAAAGTGGTAAGGTACTGTTTTCTATCAGTTGGCAAGCTGCGCACACAATCCCAGTGTTGTACAGATTCCTCCTTCACCTTTCCGATGCTGCCGCTCTCTCCGGCTCCCGGAGCCGAAGAAGCGGCTTCTTCGCGCAAAGACGATTGTACCGCTCACAGTGCTCTCTTAGCGCCGCTTCTGCCGAAAGAAGCCCGGGAGCGGCTCTTAGCTCCGGAGAGCATCGTACCTTCGTCTTTAGCGTCTTTTGTGGTCTACATCCTAGCAGAAAGCATTTCCACTCTGTCTGGCAAGGAAAACCTGCGGGAGCACAGAAAACATCTCCCATCGTCTTCTGGACGTTGCACGGAGGTCTGCCAAGTGTTTGGCATGAAGGAAAGAAAAGTTGTCCAAAACAGCTTCCAATCGAATATTCATGTGATTGGAAACGTCAGGAAAGTGGTAAGGTACTGTTTTCTATCAGTTGGCAAGCTGCGCACACAATCCCAGTGTTGTACAGCTTCCTTCTTCACCTTTCCGATGCTGCCGCTCTCTCCGGCTCCCGGAGCCGAAGAAGCGGCTTCTTCGCGCAAAGACCATTGTACCGCTCACAGTGCTCTCTTAGCGCCGCTTCTGCCGAAAGAAGCCTGGAAGCGGGCTCTTAGCTCGGAGAGCATCGTACCTTCGTCTTTAGCGTCTTTTGTGGTCTACATCCTAGCAGAAAGCTTTTCCACTCTGTCTGGCAATGAAAACCTGCGGGAGCACAGAAAACATCTCCCATCGTGTTCTGGACGTTGCACGGAGGTCTGCCAAGTGTTTGGCATGAAGGAAAGAAAAGTTGTCCCAAAACAGCTTCCAATCGAATATTCATGTGATTGGAAACGTCAGGAAAGTGGTAAGGTACTGTTTTCTATCAGTTGGCAAGCTGCGCACACAATCCCAGTGTTGTACAGCTTCCTTCCTCACCTTTCCGATGCTGCCGCTCTCTCCGGCTCCCGGAGCCGAAGAAGCGGCTTCTTCGCGCAAAGACCATTGTACCGCTCACAGTGCTCTCTTAGCGCCGCTTCTGCCGAAAGAAGCCCGGGAGCGGCTCTTAGCTCCGGAGAGCATCGTACCTTCGTCTTTAGCGTCTTTTGTGGTCTACATCCTAGCAGAAAGCTTTTCCACTCTGTCTGGCAAGGAAAACCTGCGGGAGCACAGAAAACATCTCCCATCGTCTTCTGGACGTTGCACGGAGGTCTGCCAAGTGTTTGGCATGAAGGAAAGAAAAGTTGTCCAAAACAGCTTCCAATCGAATATTCATGTGATTGGAAACGTCAGGAAAGTGGTAAGGTACTGTTTTCTATCAGTTGGCAAGCTGCGCACACAATCCCAGTGTTGTACAGCTTCCTTCTTCAGCTTTCCGATGCTGCCGCTCTCTCCGGCTCCCGGAGCCGAAGAAGCGGCTTCTTCGCGCAAAGACGATTGTACCGCTCACAGTGCTCTCTTAGCGCCGCTTCTGCCGAAAGAAGCCCGGGAGCGGCGCTTAGCTCCGGAGAGCATCGTACCTTCGTCTTTAGCGTCTTTTGTGGTCTACATCCTAGCAGAAAGCTTTTCCACTCTGTCTGGCAAGGAAAACCTGCGGGAGCACAGAAAACATCTCCCATCGTGTTCTGGACGTTGCACGGAGGTCTGCCAAGTGTTTGGCATGAAGGAAAGAAAAGTTGTCCAAAACAGCTTCCAATCGAATATTCATGTGATTGGAAACGTCAGGAAAGTGGTAAGGTACTGTTTTCTATCAGTTGGCAAGCTGCGCACACAATCCCAGTGTTGTACAGCTTCCTTCCTCACCTTTCCGATGCTGCCGCTCTCTCCGGCTCCCGGAGCCGAAGAAGCGGCTTCTTCGCGCAAAGACCATTGTACCGCTCACAGTGCTCTCTTAGCGCCGCTTCTGCCGAAAGAAGCCCGGGAGCGGCTCTTAGCTCCGGAGAGCATCGTACCTTCGTCTTTAGCGTCTTTTGTGGTCTACATCCTAGCAGAAAGCTTTTCCACTCTGTCTGGCAAGGAAACCCTGCGGAGCACAGAAAACATCTCCCATCGTGTTCTGGACGTTGCACGGAGTCTGCCAAGTGTTTGGCATGAAGGAAAGAAAAGTTGTCCAAAACAGCTTCCAATCGAATATTCATGTGATTGGAAACGTCAGGAAAGTGGTAAGGTACTGTTTTCTATCAGTTGGCAAGCTGCGCACACAATCCCAGTGTTGTACAGCTTCCTTCTTCACCTTTCCGTTGCTGCCGCTCTCTCGGGCTCCCGGAGCCGAAGAAGCGGCTTCTTTGCGCAAAGACGATTGTACCGCTCACAGTGCTCTCTTAGCGCCGCTTCTGCCGAAAGAAGCCCGGGAGCGGCTCTTAGCTCCGGAGAGCATTGTACCTTCGTCTTTAGCGTCTTTTGTGGTCTACATCCTAGCAGAAAGCTTTTCCACTCTGTCTGGCAAGGAAAACCTGCGGGAGCACAGAAAACATCTCCCATCGTGTTCTGGACGTTGCACGGAGGTCTGCCAAGTGTTTGGCATGAAGGAAATAAAAGTTGTCCAAAACAGCTTCCAACAAGCGAATATTCATGTGATTGGAAAGGTCAGGAAAGTGGTAAGGTACTGTTTTCTATCAGTTGGCAAGCTGCGCACACAATCCCAGTGTTGTACAGCTTCCTTCTTCACCTTTCCGATGCTGCCGCTCTCTCCGGCTCCCGGAGCCGAAGAAGCGGCTTCTTCGCGCAACGACCATTGTACCGCTCACAGTGCTCTCTTAGCGCCGCTTCTGCCGAAAGAAGCCTGGGAGCGGCTCTTAGCTCCGGAGAGCATCGTACCTTCGTCTTTAGCGTCTTTTGTGGTCTACATCCTAGCAGAAAGCTTTTCCACTCTGTCTGGCAAGGAAAACCTGCGGGAGCACAGAAAACATCTCCCATCGTGTTCTGGACGTTGCACGGAGGTCTGCCAAGTGTTTGGCATGAAGGAAAGAAAAGTTGTCCAAAACAGCTTCCAATCGAATATTCATGGGATTGGAAACGTCAGGAAAGTGGTAAGGTACTGTTTTCTATCAGTTGGCAAGCTGCGCACACAATCCCAGTGTTGTACAGCTTCCTTCTTCACCTTTCCGATGCTGCCGCTCTCTCCGGCTCCCGGAGCCGAAGAAGCGGCTTCTTCGCCCAAAGACGATTGTACCGCTCACAGTGCTCTCTTAGCGCCGCTTCTGCCGAATGCCCGGAGGAGCCGGCGCTTAGCTCCGGAGAGCATTGTACCTTCGTCTTTAGCGTCTTTTGTGGTCTACATCCTAGCAGAAAGCTTTTCCACTCTGTCTGGCAAGGAAAACCTGCGGGAGCACAGAAAACATCTCCCATCGTGTTCTGGACGTTGTACGGAGTTCTGCCAAGTGTTTGGCATGAAGGAAAGAAAAGTTGTCCAAAACAGCTTCCAATCGAATATTCATGTGATTGGAAACGTCAGGAAAGTGGTAAGGTACTGTTTTCTATCAGTTGGGAAGCTGCGCACACAATCCCAGTGTTGTACAGCTTCCTTCTTCACCTTTCCGATGCTGCCGCTCTCTCCGGCTCCCGGAGCCGAAGAAGCGGCTTCTTCGCGCAAAGACGATTGTACCGCTCACAGTGCTGTCTTAGCGCCGCTTCTGCCGAAAGAAGCCCGGGAGCGGCTCTTAGCTCCGGAGAGCAACGTACCTTCGTCTTTAGCGTCTTTTGTGGTCTACATCCTAGCAGAAAGCTTTTCCACTCTGTCTGGCAAGGAAAACCTGCGGGAGCACAGAAAACATCTCCCATCGTGTTCTGGACGTTGCACGGAGGTCTGCCAAGTGTTTGGCATGAAGGAAAGAAAAGTTGTCCAAAACAGCTTCCAATCGAATATTCATGTGATTGGAAACGTCAGGAAAGTGGTAAGGTACTGTTTTCTATTAGTTGGCAAGCTGCGCACACAATCCCAGTGTTGTACAGCTTCCTTCTTCACCTTTCCGATGCTGCCGCTCTCTCCGGCTCCCGGAGCCGAAGAAGCGGCTTCTTCGCGCAAAGACGATTGTACCGCTCACAGTGCTCTCTTAGCGCCGCTTCTGCCGAAAGAAGCCCGGGAGCGGCTCTTAGCTCCGGAGAGCATCGTACCTTCGTCTTTAGCGTCTTTTGTGGTCTACATCCTAGCAGAAAGCTTTTCCACTCTGTCTGGCAAGGAAAACCTGCGGGAGCACAGAAAACATCTCCCATCGTGTTCTGGACGTTGCACGGAGGTCTGCCAAGTGTTTGGCATGAAGGAAAGAAAAGTTGTCCAAAACAGCTTCCAATCGAATATTCATGTGATTGGAAACGTCAGGAAAGTGGTAAGGTACTGTTTTCTATCAGTTGGCAAGCTGCGCACACAATCCCAGTGTTGTACAGCTTCCTTCTTCACCTTTCCGATGCTGCCGCTCTCTCCGGCTCCCGGAGCCGAAGAAGCGGCTTCTTAGCGCAAAGACGATTGTACCGCTCACAGTGCTCTCTTAGCGCCGCTTCTGCCGAAAGAAGCCCGGGAGCGGCTCTTAGCTCCGGAGAGCATCGTACCTTCGTCTTTAGCGTCTTTTGTGGTCTACATCCTAGCAGAAAGCTTTTCCACTCTGTCTGGCAAGGAAAACCTGCGGGAGCACAGAAAACATCTCCCATCGTCTTCTGGACGTTGCACGGAGGTCTGCCAAGTGTTTGGCATGAAGGAAAGAAAAGTTGTCCAAAACAGCTTCCAATCGAATATTCATGTGATTGGAAACGTCAGGAAAGTGGTAAGGTACTGTTTTCTATCAGTTGGCAAGCTGCGCACACAATCCCAGTGTTGTACAGCTTCCTTCTTCACCTTTCCGATGCTGCCGCTCTCTCGGGCTCCCGGAGCCGAAGAAGCGGCTTCTTCGCGCAAAGACGATTGTACCGCTCACAGTGCTCTCTTAGCGCGGCTTCTGCCGAAAGAAGCCCGGCAGCTGCTCTTAGCTCCGGAGAGCATCGTACCTTTGTCTTTAGCGTCTTTTGTGGTCTACATCCTAGCAGAAAGCTTTTCCACTCTGTCTGGCAAGGAAAACCTGCGGGAGCACAGAAAACATCTCCCATCGTGTTCTGGACGTTGCACGGAGGTCTGCCAAGTGTTTGGCATGAAGGAAAGAAAAGTTGTCCAAAACAGCTTCCAATCGAATATTCATGTGATTGGAAACGTCAGGAAAGTGGTAAGGTACTGTTTTCTATCAGTTGGCAAGCTGCGCACACAATCCCAGTGTTGTACAGCTTCCTTCTTCACCTTTCCGATGCTGCCGCTCTCTCCGGCTCCCGGAGCCGAAGAAGCGGCTTCTTCGCGCAAAGACCATTGTACTGCTCACAGTGCTCTCTTAGCGCCGCTTCTGCCGAAAGAAGCCCGGGAGCGGCTCTTAGCTCCGGAGAGCATCGTACCTTCGTCTTTAGCGTCTTTTGTGGTCTACATCCTAGCAGAAAGCTTTTCCACTCTGTCTGGCAAGGAAAACCTGCGGGAGCACAGAAAACATCTCCCATCGTGTTCTGGACGTTGCACGGAGGTCTGCCAAGTGTTTGGCATGAAGGAAAGAAAAGTTGTCCAAAACAGCTTCCAATCGAATATTCATGTGATGGGAAACGTCAGGAAAGTGGTAAGGTACAGTTTTCTATCAGTTGGCAAGCTGCGCACACAATCCCAGTGTTGTACAGCTTCCTTCTTCACCTTTCCGATGCTGCCGCTCTCTCCGGCTCCCGGAGCCGAAGAAGCGGCTTCTTCGCGCAAAGACCATTGTACCGCTCACAGTGCTCTCTTAGCGCCGCTTCTGCCGAAAGAAGCCCGGGAGCGGCTCTTAGCTCCGGAGAGCATCGTACCTTCGTCTTTAGCGTCTTTTGTGGTCTACATCCTAGCAGAAAGCTTTTCCACTCTGTCTGGCAAGGAAAACCTGCGGGAGCACAGAAAACATCTCCCATCGTGTTCTGGACGTTGCACGGAGGTCTGCCAAGTGTTTGGCATGAAGGAAAGAAAAGTTGTCCAAAACAGCTTCCAATCGAATATTCATGTGATTGGAAACGTCAGGAAAGTGGTAAGGTACTGTTTTCTATCAGTTGGCAAGCTGCGCACACAATCCCAGTGTTGTACAGCTTCCTTCTTCACCTTTCCGATGCTGCCGCTCTCTCCGGCTCCCGGAGCCGAAGAAGCGGCTTCTTAGCGCAAAGACGATTGTACCGCTCACAGTGCTCTCTTAGCGCCGCTTCTGCCGAAAGAAGCCCGGGAGCGGCTCTTAGCTCCGGAGAGCATCGTACCTTCGTCTTTAGCGTCTTTTGTGGTCTACATCCTAGCAGAAAGCTTTTCCACTCTGTCTGGCAAGGAAAACCTGCGGGAGCACAGAAAACATCTCCCATCGTCTTCTGGACGTTGCACGGAGGTCTGCCAAGTGTTTGGCATGAAGGAAAGAAAAGTTGTCCAAAACAGCTTCCAATCGAATATTCATGTGATTGGAAACGTCAGGAAAGTGGTAAGGTACTGTTTTCTATCAGTTGGCAAGCTGCGCACACAATCCCAGTGTTGTACAGCTTCCTTCTTCACCTTTCCGATGCTGCCGCTCTCTCGGGCTCCCGGAGCCGAAGAAGCGGCTTCTTCGCGCAAAGACGATTGTACCGCTCACAGTGCTCTCTTAGCGCGGCTTCTGCCGAAAGAAGCCCGGCAGCTGCTCTTAGCTCCGGAGAGCATCGTACCTTTGTCTTTAGCGTCTTTTGTGGTCTACATCCTAGCAGAAAGCTTTTCCACTCTGTCTGGCAAGGAAAACCTGCGGGAGCACAGAAAACATCTCCCATCGTGTTCTGGACGTTGCACGGAGGTCTGCCAAGTGTTTGGCATGAAGGAAAGAAAAGTTGTCCAAAACAGCTTCCAATCGAATATTCATGTGATTGGAAACGTCAGGAAAGTGGTAAGGTACTGTTTTCTATCAGTTGGCAAGCTGCGCACACAATCCCAGTGTTGTACAGCTTCCTTCTTCACCTTTCCGATGCTGCCGCTCTCTCCGGCTCCCGGAGCCGAAGAAGCGGCTTCTTCGCGCAAAGACCATTGTACTGCTCACAGTGCTCTCTTAGCGCCGCTTCTGCCGAAAGAAGCCCGGGAGCGGCTCTTAGCTCCGGAGAGCATCGTACCTTCGTCTTTAGCGTCTTTTGTGGTCTACATCCTAGCAGAAAGCTTTTCCACTCTGTCTGGCAAGGAAAACCTGCGGGAGCACAGAAAACATCTCCCATCGTGTTCTGGACGTTGCACGGAGGTCTGCCAAGTGTTTGGCATGAAGGAAAGAAAAGTTGTCCAAAACAGCTTCCAATCGAATATTCATGTGATGGGAAACGTCAGGAAAGTGGTAAGGTACAGTTTTCTATCAGTTGGCAAGCTGCGCACACAATCCCAGTGTTGTACAGCTTCCTTCTTCACCTTTCCGATGCTGCCGCTCTCTCCGGCTCCCGGAGCCGAAGAAGCGGCTTCTTCGCGCAAAGACCATTGTACCGCTCACAGTGCTCTCTTAGCGCCGCTTCTGCCGAAAGAAGCCTGGAAGCGGCTCTTAGCTCCGGAGAGCATCGTACCTTCGTCTTTAGCGTCTTTTGTGGTCTACATCCTAGCAGAAAGCTTTTCCACTCTGTCTGGCAAGGAAAACCTGCGGGAGCACAGAAAACATCTCCCATCGTGTTCTGGACGTTGCACGGAGGTCTGCCAAGTGTTTGGCATGAAGGAAAGAAAAGATGTCCAAAACAGCTTCCAATCGAATATTCATGGGATTGGAAACGTCAGGAAAGTGGTAAGGTACTGTTTTCTATCAGTTGGCAAGCTGCGCACACAATCCCAGTGTTGTACAGCTTCCTTCTTCACCTTTCCGATGCTGCCGCTCTCTCCGGCTCCCGGAGCCGAAGAAGCGGCTTCTTCGCGCAAAGACCATTGTACCGCTCACAGTGCTCTCTTAGCGCTGCTTCTGCCGAAAGAAGCCCGGGAGCGGCTCTTAGCTCCGGAGAGCATCGTACCTTCGTCTTTAGCGTCTTTTGTGGTCTACATCCTAGCAGAAAGCTTTTCCACTCTGTCTGGCAAGGAAAACCTGCGGGAGCACAGAAAACATCTCCCATCGTGTTCTGGACGTTGCACGGAGGTCTGCCAAGTGTTTGGCATGAAGGAAAGAAAAGTTGTCCAAAACAGCTTCCAATCGAATATTCATGTGATTGGAAACGTCAGGAAAGTGGTAAGGTACTGTTTTCTATCAGTTGGCAAGCTGCGCACACAATCCCAGTGTTGTACAGCTTCCTTCTTCACCTTTCCGATGCTGCCGCTCTCTCCGGCTCCCGGAGCCGAAGAAGCGGCTTCTTCGCGCAAAGACGTTTGTACCGCTCACAGTGCTCTCTTAGCGCCGCTTCTGCCGAAAGAAGCCCGGGAGCGGCTCTTAGCTCCGGAGAGCATCGTACCTTCGTCTTTAGCGTCTTTTGTGGTCTACATCCTAGCAGAAAGCTTTTCCACTCTGTCTGGCAAGGAAAACCTGCGGGAGCACAGAAAACATCTCCCATCGTGTTCTGGACGTTGCACGGAGGTCTGCCAAGTGTTTGGCATGAAGGAAAGAAAAGTTGTCCAAAACAGCTTCCAATCGAATATTCATGGGATTGGAAAGGTCAGGAAAGTGGTAAGGTACTGTTTTCTATCAGTTGGCAAGCTGCGCACACAATCCAGTGTTGTACGGCTTCCTTCTTCACCTTTCCGATGCTGCCGCTCTCTCCGGCTCCCGGAGCCGAAGAAGCGGCTTCTTCGCGCAAAGACGATTGTACCGCTCACAGTGCTCTCTTAGCGCCGCTTCTGCCGAAAGAAGCCCGGGAGTGGCGCTTAGCTCCGGAGAGCATCGTACCTTCGTCTTTAGCGTCTTTTGTGGTCTACATCCTAGCAGAAACCTTTTCCAATCTGTCTGGCAAGGAAAACCTGTGGGAGCACAGAAAACATCTCCCATCGTGTTCTGGACTTTGTACGGAGTTCTGCCAAGTGTTTGGCATGAAGGAAAGAAAAGTTGTCCAAAACAGCTTCCAATCGCATATTCATGCGATTGGAAAAGTCAGGAAAGTGGTAAGGTACTGTTTTCTATCAGTTGGCAAGCTGCGCACAAAATCCCAGTGTTGCACAGCTTCCTTCTTCACCTTTCCGATGCTGCCGCTCTCTCCGGCTCCCGGAGCCGAAGAAGCAGCTTCTTCGCGCAAAGACGATTGTACCGCTCACAGTGCTCTCTTAGCGCCACTTCTGCCGAAAGAAGCCCGGGAGTGGCGCTTAGCTCCGGAGAGCATCGTACCTTCGTCTTTAGCGTCTTTTGTGGTCTACATCCTAGCAGAAAGCTTTTCCACTCTGTCTGGCAAGGAAAACCTGCGGGAGCACAGAAAACATCTCCCATCGTGTTCTGGACATTGCACGGAGGTCTGCCAAGTGTTTGGCATGAAGGAAAGAAAAGTTGTCCAAAACAGCTTCCAATCGAATATTCATGTGATTGGAAACGTCTGGAAAGTGGTAAGGTACTGTTTTCTATCAGTTGGCAAGCTGCGCACACAATCCCAGTGTTGTACAGCTTCCTTCTTCACCTTTGCGATGCTGCCGCTCTCTCCGGCTCCCGGAGCCGAAGAAGCGGCTTCTTTGCGCAAAGACGATTGTACCGCTCACAGTGATCTCTTAGCGCCGCTTCAGCCGAAAGAAGCCCAGGAGCGGCTCTTAGCTCCGGAGAGCATCGTACCTTCGTCTTTAGCATCTTTTGTGGTCTACATCCTAGCAGAAAGCTTTTCCACTCTGTCTGGCAAGGAAAACCTGCGGGAGCACAGAAAACATCTCCCATCGTGTTCTGGACGTTGCACGGAGGTCTGCCAAGTGTTTGGCATGAAGGAAAGAAAAGTTGTCCAAAACAGCTTCCAATCGCATATTCATGCGATTGGAAACGTCAGGAAAGTGGTAAGGTACTGTTTTCTATCAGTTGGCAAGCTGCGCACACAATCCCAGTGTTGTACAGCTTCCTTCTTCACCTTTCCGATGCTGCCGCTCTCTCCGGCTCCCGGAGCCGAAGAAGCGGCTTCTTCGCGCAAAGACGATTGTACCGCTCACAGTGCTCTCTTAGCGCCGCTTCTGCCGAAAGAAGCCCGGCAGCGGCTCTTAGCTCCGGAGAGCATCGTACCTTCGTCTTTAGCGTCTTTTGTGGTCTACATCCTAGCAGAAAGCTTTTCCACTCTGTCTGGCAAGGAAAACCTGCGGGAGCACAGAAAACATCTCCCATCGTGTTCTGGACGTTGCACGGAGGTCTGCCAAGTGTTTGGCATGAAGGAAAGAAAAGTTGTCCAAAACAGCTTCCAATCGAATATTCATGTGATTGGAAACGTCAGGAAAGTGGTAAGGTACTGTTTTCTATTAGTTGGCAAGCTGCGCACACAATCCCAGTGTTGTACAGCTTCCTTCTTCACCTTTCCGATGCTGCCGCTCTCTCCGGCTCCCGGAGCCGAAGAAGCGGCTTCTTCGCGCAAAGACCATTGTACCGCTCACAGTGCTCTCTTAGCGCCGCTTCTGCCGAAAGAAGCCCGGGAGCGGCTCTTAGCTCCGGAGAGCATCGTACCTTCGTCTTTAGCGTCTTTTGTGGTCTACATCCTAGCAGAAAGCTTTTCCACTCTGTCTGGCAAGGAAAACCTGCGGGAGCACAGAAAACATCTCCCATCGTGTTCTGGACGTTGCACGGAGGTCTGCCAAGTGTTTGGCATGAAGGAAAGAAAAGTTGTCCAAAACAGCTTCCAATCGAATATTCATGTGATTGGAAACGTCAGGAAAGTGGTAAGGTACTGTTTTCTATCAGTTGGCAAGCTGCGCACACAATCCCAGTGTTGTACAGCTTCCTTCTTCACCTTTCCGATGCTGCCGCTCTCTCCGGCTCCCGGAGCCGAAGAAGCGGCTTCTTCGCGCAAAGACGATTGTACCGCTCACAGTGCTCTCTTAGCGCCGCTTCTGCCGAAAGAAGCCCGGGAGCGGCGCTTAGCTCCGGAGAGCATCGTACCTTCGTCTTTAGCGTCTTTTGTGGTCTACATCCTAGCAGAAAGCTTTTCCACTCTGTCTGGCAAGGAAAACCTGCGGGAGCACAGTAAACATCTCCCATCGTCTTCTGGACGTTGCACGGAGGTCTGCCAAGTGTTTGGCATGAAGGAAAGAAAAGTTGTCCAAAACAGCTTCCAATGGCATATTCATGTGATTGGAAACGTCAGGAAAGTGTAAGGTACTGTTTTCTATCAGTTGGCAAGCTGCGCACACAATCCCAGTGTTGTACAGCTTCCTTCTTCACCTTTCCGATGCTGCCGCTCTCTCCGGCTCCCGGAGCTGAAGAAGCGGCTTCTTTGCGCAAAGACGATTGGACCGCTCACAGTGCTCTCTTAGCGCCGCTTCTGCCGAAAGAATCCCGGGAGCGGCTCTTAGCTCCGGAGAGCATCGTACCTTCGTCTTTAGCGTCTTTTGTGGTCTACATCCTAGCAGAAAGCTTTTCCACTCTGTCTGGCAAGGAAAACCTGCGGGAGCACAGAAAACATCTCCCATCGTGTTCTGGACGCTGCACGGAGGTCTGCCAAGTGTTTGGCATGAAGGAAAGAAAAGTTGTCCAAAACAGCTTCCAATCGAATATTCATGTGATTGGAAACGTCAGGAAAGTGGTAAGGTACTGTTTTCTATCAGTTGGCAAGCTGCGCACACAATCCCAGTGTTGTACAGCTTCCTTCTTCACCTTTCCGATGCTGCCGCTCTCTCCGGCTCCCGGAGCCGAAGAAGCGGCTTCTTCGCGCAAAGACGATTGTACCGCTCACAGTGCTCTCTTAGCGCCGCTTCTGCCGAAAGAAGCCCGGGAGCGGCTCTTAGCTCCGGAGAGCATCGTACCTTCGTCTTTAGCGTCTTTTGTGGTCTACATCCTAGCAGAAAGCTTTTCCACTCTGTCTGGCAAGGAAAACCTGCGGGAGCACAGAAAACATCTCCCATCGTGTTCTGGACGTTGCACGGAGGTCTGCCAAGTGTTTGGCATGAAGGAAAGAAAAGTTGTCCAAAACAGCTTCCAATCGAATATTCATGTGATTGGAAACGTCAGGAAAGTGTAAGGTACTGTTTTCTATCAGTTGGCAAGCTGCGCACACAATCCCAGTGTTGTACGGCTTCCTTCTTCACCTTTCCGATGCTGCCGCTCTCTCCGGCTCCCGGAGCTGAAGAAGCGGCTTCTTCGCGCAAAGACGATTGTACCGCTCACAGTGCTCTCTTAGCGCCGCTTCTTCCGAAAGAAGCCCGGGATCGGCGCTTAGCTCCGGAGAGAATCGTACCTTCGTCTTTAGCATCTTTTGTGGTCTACATCCTAGCAGAAAGCTTTTCCACTCTGTCTGGCAAGGAAAACCTGCGGGAGCACAGAAAACATCTCCCATCGTGTTCTGGACGTTGCACGGAGGTCTGCCAAGTGTTTGGCATGAAGGAAAGAAAAGTTGTCCAAAACAGCTTCCAATCGAATATTCATGTGATTGGAAACGTCAGGAAAGTGGTAAGGTACTGTTTTCTATCAGTTGGCAAGCTGCGCACACAATCCCAGTGTTGTACAGCTTCCTTCTTCACCTTTCCGATGCTGCCGCTCTCTCCGGCTCCCGGAGCCGAAGAAGCGGCTTCTTCGCGCAAAGACGATTGTACCGCTCACAGTGCTCTCTTAGCGCCGCTTCTGCCGAAAGAAGCCCGGGAGCGGCTCTTAGCTCCGGAGAGCATCGTACCTTCGTCTTTAGCGTCTTTTGTGGTCTACATCCTAGCAGAAAGCTTTTCCACTCTGTCTGGCAAGGAAAACCTGCAGGAGCACAGAAAACATCTCCCATCATGTTCTGGACGTTGCACGGAGGTCTGCCAAGTGTTTGGCATGAAGGAAAGAAAAGTTGTCCAAAACAGCTTCCAATCGAATATTCATGTGATTGGAAACGTCAGGAAAGTGTAAGGTACTGTTTTCTATCAGTTGGCAAGCTGCGCACACAATCCCAGTGTTGTACGGCTTCCTTCTTCACCTTTCCGATGCTGCCGCTCTCTCCGGCTCCCGGAGCCGAAGAAGCGGCTTCTTCGCGCAAAGACGATTGTACCGCTCACAGTGCTCTCTTAGCGCCGCTTCTGCCGAAAGAAGCCCGGAAGCGGCTCTTAGCTCCGGAAAGCATCGTACCTTCGTCTTTAGCGTCTTTTGTGGTCTACATCCTAGCAGAAAGCTTTTCCACTCTGTCTGGCAAGGAAAACCTGCGGGAGCACAGAAAACATCTCCCATCGTGTTCTGGACGTTGCACGGAGGTCTGCCAAGTGTTTGGCATGAAGGAAAGAAAAGTTGTCCAAAACAGCTTCCAATCGAATATTCATGTGATTGGAAACGTCAGGAAAGTGGTAAGGTACTGTTTTCTATCAGTTGGCAAGCTGCGCACACAATCCCAGTGTTGTACAGCTTCCTTCTTCACCTTTCCGATGCTGCCGCTCTCTCCGGCTCCCGGAGCCGAAGAAGCGGCTTCTTCGCCCAAAGACGATTGTACCGCTCACAGTGCTCTCTTAGCGCCGCTTCTGCCGAAAGAAGCCCGGGAGCGGCTCTTAGCTCCGGAGAGCATCGTACCTTCGTCTTTAGCGTCTTTTGTGGTCTACATCCTAGCAGAAAGCTTTTCCACTCTGTCTGGCAAGGAAAACCTGCGGGAGCACAGAAAACATCTCCCATCGTCTTCTGGACGTTGCACGGAGGTCTGCCAAGTGTTTGGCATGAAGGAAAGAAAAGTTGTCCAAAACAGCTTCCAATCGAATATTCATGCGATTGGAAACGTCAGGAAAGTGGTAAGGTACTGTTTTCTATCAGTTGGCAAGCTGCGCACACAATCCCAGTGTTGTACAGCTTCCTTCTTCACCTTTCCGATGCTGCCGCTCTCTCCGGCTCCCGGAGCCGAAGAAGCGGCTTCTTCGCCCAAAGACGATTGTACCGCTCACAGTGCTCTCTTAGCGCCGCTTCTGCCGAAAGAAGCCCGGGAGCGGCTCTTAGCTCCGGAGAGCATCGTACCTTCGTCTTTAGCGTCTTTTGTGGTCTACATCCTAGCAGAAAGCTTTTCCACTCTGTCTGGCAAGGAAAACCTGCGGGAGCACAGAAAACATCTCCCATCGTCTTCTGGACGTTGCACGGAGGTCTGCCAAGTGTTTGGCATGAAGGAAAGAAAAGTTGTCCAAAACAGCTTCCAATCGAATATTCATGCGATTGGAAACGTCAGGAAAGTGGTAAGGTACTGTTTTCTATCAGTTGGCAAGCTGCGCACACAATCCCAGTGTTGTACAGCTTCCTTCTTCACCTTTCCGATGCTGCCGCTCTCTCCGGCTCCCGGAGCCGAAGAAGCGGCTTCTTCGCGCAAAGACGATTGTACCGCTCACAGTGCTCTCTTAGCGCCGCTTCTGCCGAAAGAAGCCCGGGAGCGGCTCTTAGCTCCGGAGAGCATCGTACCTTCGTCTTTAGCGTCTTTTGTGGTCTACATCCTAGCAGAAAGCTTTTCCACTCTGTCTGGCAAGGAAAACCTGCAGGAGCACAGACAACATCTCCCATCATGTTCTGGACGTTGCACGGAGGTCTGCCAAGTGTTTGGCATGAAGGAAAGAAAAGTTGTCCAAAACAGCTTCCAATCGAATATTCATGTGATTGGAAACGTCAGGAAAGTGGTAAGGTACTGTTTTCTATCAGTTGGCAAGCTGCGCACACAATCCCAGTGTTGTACAGCTTCCTTCTTCACCTTTCCGATGCTGCCGCTCTCTCCGGCTCCCGGAGCCGAAGAAGCGGCTTCTTTGTGCAAAGACGATTGTACCGCTCACAGTGCTCTCTTAGCGCCGCTTCTGCCGAAAGAAGCCCGGCAGCGGCTCTTAGCTCCGGAGAGCATCGTACCTTCGTCTTTAGCGTCTTTTGTGGTCTACATCCTAGCAGAAAGCTTTTCCACTCTGTCTGGCAAGGAAAACCTGCGGGAGCACAGAAAACATCTCCCATCGTCTTCTGGACGTTGCACGGAGGTCTGCCAAATGTTTGGCATGAAGGAAAGAAAAGTTGTCCAAAACAGCTTCCAATCGAATATTCATGTGATTGGAAACGTCAGGAAAGTGGTAAGGTACTGTTTTCTATCATTTGGCAAGCTGCGCACACAATCCCAGTGTTGTACAGCTTCCTTCTTCACCTTTCCGATGCTGCCGCTCTCTCCGGCTCCCGGAGCCGAAGAAGCGGCTTCTTCGCGCAAAGACGATTGTACCGCTCACAGTGCTCTCTTAGCGCCGCTTCTGCCGAAAGAAGCCCGGGAGCGGCTCTTAGCTCCGGAGAGCATCGTACCTTCGTCTTTAGCGTCTTTTGTGGTCTACATCCTAGCAGAAAGCTTTTCCACTCTGTCTGGCAAGGAAAACCTGCGGGAGCACAGAAAACATCTCCCATCGTGTTCTGGACGTTGCACGGAGGTCTGCCAAGTGTTTGGCATGAAGGAAAGAAAAGTTGTCCAAAACAGCTTCCAATCGAATATTCATGTGATTGGAAACGTCAGGAAAGTGGTAAGGTACTGTTTTCTATCAGTTGGCAAGCTGCGCACACAATCCCAGTGTTGTACAGCTTCCTTCTTCACCTTTCCGATGCTGCCACTCTCTCTGGCTCCCGGAGCCGAAGAAGCGGCTTCTTCGCGCAAAGACCATTGTACCGCTCACAGTGCTCTCTTAGCGCCGCTTCTGCCGAAAGAAGCGCGGGAGCGGCTCTTAGCTCCGGAGAGCATCGTACCTTCGTCTTTAGCGTCTTTTGTGGTCTACATCCTAGCAGAAAGCTTTTCCACTCTGTCTGGCAAGGAAAACCTGTGGGAGCACAGAAAACATCTCCCATCGTGTTCTGGACGTTGCACGGAGGTCTGCCAAGTGTTTGGCATGAAGGAAAGAAAAGTTGTCCAAAACAGCTTCCAATCGAATATTCATGTGATTGGAAACGTCAGGAAAGTGGTAAGGTACTGTTTTCTATCAGTTGGCAAGCTGCGCACACAATCCCAGTGTTGTACGGCTTCCTTCTTCACCTTTCCGATGCTGCCGCTCTCTCCGGCTCCCGGAGCCGAAGAAGCGGCTTCTTCGCGCAAAGACGATTGTACCGCTCACAGTGCTCTCTTAGCGCCGCTTCTGCCGAAAGAAGCCCGGGAGCGGCTCTTAGCTCCGGAGAGCATCGTACCTTCGTCCTTAGCGTCTTTTGTGGTCTACATCCTAGCAGAAAGCTTTTCCACTCTGTCTGGCAAGGAAAACCTGCGGGAGCACAGAAAACATCTCCCATCGTGTTCTGGACGTTGCACGGAGGTCTGCCAAGTGTTTGGCATGAAGGAAAGAAAAGTTGTCCAAAACAGCTTCCAATCGAATATTCATGTGATTGGAAACGTCAGGAAAGTGTAAGGTACTGTTTTCTATCAGTTGGCAAGCTGCGCACACAATCCCAGTGTTGTACAGCTTCCTTCTTCACCTTTCCGATGCTGCCGCTCTCTCCGGCTCCCGGAGCCGAAGAAGCGGCTTCTTCGCGCAAAGACGATTGTACCGCTCACAGTGCTCTCTTAGCGCCGCTTCTGCCGAAAGAAGCCCGGGAGCGGCTCTTAGCTCCGGAGAGCATCGTACCTTCGTCTTTAGCGTCTTTTGTGGTCTACATCCTAGCAGAAAGCTTTTCCACTCTGTCTGGCAAGGAAAACCTGCGGGAGCATAGAAAACATCTCCCATCGTGTTCTGGACGTTGCACGGAGGTCTGCCAAGTGTTTGGCATGAAGGAAAGAAAAGTTGTCCAAAACAGCTTCCAATCGAATATTCATGTGATTGGAAACGTCAGGAAAGTGGTAAGGTACTGTTTTCTATCAGTTGGCAAGCTGCGCACACAATCCCAGTGTTGTACAGCTTCCTTCTTCACCTTTCCGATGCTGCCGCTCTCTCCGGCTTCCGGAGCCGAAGAAGCGGCTTCTTCGCGCAAAGACGATTGTACCGCTCACAGTGCTCTCTTAGCGCCGCTTCTGCCGAAAGAAGCCCGGGAGCGGCTCTTAGCTCCGGAGAGCATCGTACCTTCGTCTTTAGCGTCTTTTGTGGTCTACATCCTAGCAGAAAGCTTTTCCACTCTGTCTGGCAAGGAAAACCTGCGGGAGCACAGAAAACATCTCCCATCGTGTTCTGGACGTTGCACGGAGGTCTGCCAAGTGTTTGGCATGAAGGAAAGAAAAGTTGTCCAAAACAGCTTCCAATCGAATATTCATGTGATTGGAAACATCAGGAAAGTGGTAAGGTACTGTTTTCTATCAGTTGGCAAGCTGCGCACACAATCCCAGTGTTGTACAGCTTCCTTCTTCACCTTTCCGATGCTGCCGCTCTCTCCGGCTCCCGGAGCCGAAGAAGCGGCTTCTTCGCGCAAAGACGATTGTACCGCTCACAGTGCTCTCTTAGCGCCGCTTCTGCCGAAAGAAGCCCGGGAGCGGCGCTTAGCTCCGGAGAGCATCGTACCTTCGTCTTTAGCGTCTTTTGTGGTCTACATCCTAGCAGAAAGCTTTTCCACTCTGTCTGGCAAGGAAAACCTGCGGGAGCACAGAAAACATCTCCCATCGTGTTCTGGACGTTGCACGGAGGTCTGCCAATTGTTTGGCATGAAGGAAAGAAAAGTTGTCCAAAACAGCTTCCAATCGAATATTCATGTGATTGGAAACGTCAGGAAAGTGGTAAGGTACTGTTTTCTATCAGTTGGCAAGCTGCGCACACAATCCCAGTGTTGTACAGCTTCCTTCTTCACCTTTCCGATGCTGCCGCTCTCTCCGGCTCCCGGAGCCGAAGAAGCGGCTTCTTAGCGCAAAGACGATTGTACCGCTCACAGTGCTCTCTTAGCGCCGCTTCTGCCGAAAGAAGCCCGGGAGCGGCTCTTAGCTCCGGAGAGCATCGTACCTTCGTCTTTAGCGTCTTTTGTGGTCTACATCCTAGCAGAAAGCTTTTCCACTCTGTCTGGCAAGGAAAACCTGCAGGAGCACAGAAAACATCTCCCATCGTGTTCTGGACGTTGCACGGAGGTCTGCCAAGTGTTTGGCATGAAGGAAAGAAAAGTTGTCCAAAACAGCTTCCAATCGAATATTCATGTGATTGGAAACGTCAGGAAAGTGTAAGGTACTGTTTTCTATCAGTTGGCAAGCTGCGCACACAATCCCAGTGTTGTACGGCTTCCTTCTTCACCTTTCCGATGCTGCCGCTCTCTCCGGCTCCCGGAGCCGAAGAAGTGGCTTCTTCGCGCAAAGACGATTGTACCGCTCACAGTGCTCTCTTAGCGCCGCTTCTGCCGAAAGAAGCCCGGGAGCGGCTCTTAGCTCCGGAGAGCATCGTACCTTCGTCTTTAGCGTCTTTTGTGGTCTACATCCTAGCAGAAAGCTTTTCCACTCTGTCTGGCAAGGAAAACCTGCGGGAGCACAGAAAACATCTCCCATCGTGTTCTGGACGTTGCACGGAGGTCTGCCAAGTGTTTGGCATGAAGGAAAGAAAAGTTGTCCAAAACAGCTTCCAATCGAATATTCATGTGATTGGAAACGTCAGGAAAGTGGTAAGGTACTGTTTTCTATCAGTTGGCAAGCTGCGCACACAATCCCAGTGTTGTACAGCTTCCTTCTTCACCTTTCCGATGCTGCCTCTCTCTCTGGCTCCCGGAGCCGAAGAAGCGGCTTCTTCGCGCAAAGACAATTGTACCGCTCACAGTGCTCTCTTAGCGCCCCTTCTGCCGAAAGAAGCCCGGGAGCGGCTCTTAGCTCCGGAGAGCATCGTACCTTCGTCTTTAGCGTCTTTTGTGGTCTACATCCTAGCAGAAAGCTTTTCCACTCTGTCTGGCAAGGAAAACCTGCGGGAGCACAGAAAACATCTCCCATCGTGTTCTGGACGTTGCACGGAGGTCTGCCAAGTGTTTGGCATGAAGGAAAGAAAAGTTGTCCAAAACAGCTTCCAATCGAATATTCATGTGATTGGAAACGTCAGGAATGTGGTAAGGTACTGTTTTCTATCAGTTGGCAAGCTGCGCACACAATCCCAGTGTTGTACAGCTTCCTTCTTCACCTTTCCGATGCTGCCGCTCTCTCCGGCTCCCGGAGCCGAAGAAGCGGCTTCTTCGCGCAAAGACGATTGTACCGCTCACAGTGCTCTCTTAGCGCCGCTTCTGCCGAAAGAAGCCCGGCAGCGGCTCTTAGCTCCGGAGAGCATCGTACCTTCGTCCTTAGCGTCTTTTGTGGTCTACATCCTAGCAGAAAGCTTTTCCACTCTGTCTGGCAAGGAAAACCTGCGGGAGCACAGAAAACATCTCCCATCGTGTTCTGGACGTTGCACGGAGGTCTGCCAAGTGTTTGGCATGAAGGAAAGAAAAGTTGTCCAAAACAGCTTCCAATCGAATATTCATGTGATTGGAAACGTCAGGAAAGTGTAAGGTACTGTTTTCTATCAGTTGGCAAGCTGCGCACACAATCCCAGTGTTGTACAGCTTCCTTCTTCACCTTTCCGATGCTGCCGCTCTCTCCGGCTCCCGGAGCCGAAGAAGCGGCTTCTTCGCGCAAAGACGATTGTACCGCTCACAGTGCTCTCTTAGCGCCGCTTCTGCCGAAAGAAGCCCGGGAGCGGCTCTTAGCTCCGGAGAGCATCGTACCTTCGTCTTTAGCGTCTTTTGTGGTCTACATCCTAGCAGAAAGCTTTTCCACTCTGTCTGGCAAGGAAAACCTGCGGGAGCATAGAAAACATCTCCCATCGTGTTCTGGACGTTGCACGGAGGTCTGCCAAGTGTTTGGCATGAAGGAAAGAAAAGTTGTCCAAAACAGCTTCCAATCGAATATTCATGTGATTGGAAACGTCAGGAAAGTGGTAAGGTACTGTTTTCTATCAGTTGGCAAGCTGCGCACACAATCCCAGTGTTGTACAGCTTCCTTCTTCACCTTTCCGATGCTGCCGCTCTCTCCGGCTCCCAGAGCCGAAGAAGCGGCTTCTTCGCGCAAAGACGATTGTACCGCTCACAGTGCTCTCTTAGCGCCGCTTCTGCCGAAAGAAGCCCGGGAGCGGCGCTTAGCTCCGGAGAGCATCGTACCTTCGTCTTTAGCGTCTTTTGTGGTCTACATCCTAGCAGAAAGCTTTTCCACTCTGTCTGGCAAGGAAAACCTGCGGGAGCACAGAAAACATCTCCCATCGTGTTCTGGACGTTGCACGGAGGTCTGCCAAGTGTTTGGCATGAAGGAAAGAAAAGTTGTCCAAAACAGCTTCCAATCGAATATTCATGTGATTGGAAACGTCAGGAAAGTGGTAAGGTACTGTTTTCTATCAGTTGGCAAGCTGCTCACACAATCCCAGTGTTGTACAGCTTCCTTCTTCACCTTTCCGATGCTGCCGCTCTCTCCGGCTCCCGGAGCCGAAGAAGCGGCTTCTTCGCGCAAAGACGATTGTACCGCTCACAGGTCTCTATTAGCGCCCCTTCTGCCGAAAGAAGCCCGGGAGCGGCTCTTAGCTCCGGAGAGCATCGTACCTTCGTCTTTAGCGTCTTTTGTGGTCTACATCCTAGCAGAAAGCTTTTCCAATCTGTCTGGCAAGGAAAACCTGCGGGAGCACAGAAAACATCTCCCATCGTGTTCTGGACGTTGCACGGAGGTCTGCCAAGTGTTTGGCATGAAGGAAAGAAAAGTTGTCCAAAACAGCTTCCAATCGAATATTCATGTGATTGGAAAGGTCAGGAAAGTGGTAAGGTACTGTTTTCTATCAGTTGGCAAGCTGCGCACACAATCCCAGTGTTGTACAGCTTCCTTCTTCACCTTTCCGATGCTGCCGCTCTCTCCGGCTCCCGGAGCCGAAGAAGCGGCTTCTTCGCGCAAAGACGATTGTACCGCTCACAGTGCTCTCTTAGCGCCGCTTCTGCCGAAAGAAGCCCGGGAGCGGCTCTTAGCTCCGGAGAGCATCGTACCTTCGTCTTTAGCGTCTTTTGTGGTCTACATCCTAGCAGAAAGCTTTTCCACTCTGTCTGGCAAGGAAAACCTGCGGGAGCACAGAAAACATCTCCCATCGTGTTCTGGACATTGCACGGAGGTCTGCCAAGTGTTTGGCATGAAGGAAAGAAAAGTTGTCCAAAACAGCTTCTTATCGAATATTCATGTGATTGGAAACGTCAGGAAAGTGGTAAGGTACTGTTTTCTATCAGTTGGCAAGCTGCGCACACAATCCCAGTGTTGTACGGCTTCCTTCTTCACCTTTCCGATGCTGCCGCTCCTCCGGCTCCCGGAGCCGAAGAAGCGGCTTCTTCGCGCAAAGACGATTGTACCGCTCACAGTGCTCTCTTAGCGCCGCTTCTGCCTAAAGAAGCCCGGGAGCGGCGCTTAGCTCCGGAGAGCATCGTACCTTCGTCTTTAGCGTCTTTTGTGGTCTACATCCTAGCAGAAAGCTTTTCCACTCTGTCTGGCAAGGAAAACCTGCGGGAGCACAGAAAACATCTCCCATCGTGTTCTGGACGTTGCACGGAGGTCTGCCAAGTGTTTGGCATGAAGGAAAGAAAAGTTGTCCAAAACAGCTTCCAATCGAATATTCATGTGATTGGAAACGTCAGGAAAGTGGTAAGGTACTGTTTTCTATCAGTTGGCAAGCTGCTCACACAATCCCAGTGTTGTACAGCTTCCTTCTTCACCTTTCCGATGCTGCCGCTCTCTCCGACTCCCGGAGCCTAAGAAGCGGCTTCTTCGCGCAAAGACGATTGTACCGCTCACAGTGCTCTATTAGCGCCCCTTCTGCCGAAAGAAGCCCGGGAGCGGCTCTTAGCTCCGGAGAGCATCGTACCTTCGTCTTTAGCGTCTTTTGTGGTCTACATCCTAGCAGAAAGCTTTTCCACTCTGTCTGGCAAGGAAAACCTGCGGGAGCACAGAAAACATCTCCCATCGTGTTCTGGACGTTGCACGGAGGTCTGCCAAGTGTTTGGCATGAAGGAAAGAAAAGTTGTCCAAAACAGCTTCCAATCGAATATTCATGTGATTGGAAAGGTCAGGAAAGTGGTAAGGTACTGTTTTCTATCAGTTGGCAAGCTGCGCACACAATCCCAGTGTTGTACAGCTTCCTTCTTCACCTTTCCGATGCTGCCGCTCTCTCCGGCTCCCGGAGCCGAAGAAGCGGCTTCTTCGCGCAAAGACGATTGTACCGCTCACAGTGCTCTCTTAGCGCCGCTTCTGCCGAAAGAAGCCCGGGAGCGGCTCTTAGCTCCGGAGAGCATCGTACCTTCGTCTTTAGCGTCTTTTGTGGTCTACATCCTAGCAGAAAGCTTTTCCACTCTGTCTGGCAAGGAAAACCTGCGGGAGCACAGAAAACATCTCCCATCGTGTTCTGGACATTGCACGGAGGTCTGCCAAGTGTTTGGCATGAAGGAAAGAAAAGTTGTCCAAAACAGCTTCTTATCGAATATTCATGTGATTGGAAACGTCAGGAAAGTGGTAAGGTACTGTTTTCTATCAGTTGGCAAGCTGCGCACACAATCCCAGTGTTGTACGGCTTCCTTCTTCACCTTTCCGATGCTGCCGCTCCTCCGGCTCCCGGAGCCGAAGAAGCGGCTTCTTCGCGCAAAGACGATTGTACCGCTCACAGTGCTCTCTTAGCGCCGCTTCTGCCTAAAGAAGCCCGGGAGCGGCGCTTAGCTCCGGAGAGCATCGTACCTTCGTCTTTAGTGTCTTTTGTGGTCTACATCCTAGCAGAAAGCTTTTCCACTCTGTCTGGCAAGGAAAACCTGCGGGAGCACAGAAAACATCTCCCATCGTGTTCTGGACGTTGCACGGAGGTCTGCCAAGTGTTTGGCATGAAGGAAAGAAAAGTCGTCCAAAACAGCTTCCAATCGAATATTCATGTGATTGGAAACGTCAGGAAAGTGTAAGGTACTGTTTTCTATCAGTTGGCAAGCTGCGCACACAATCCCAGTGTTGTACAGCTTCCTTCTTCACCTTTCCGATGCTGCCGCTCTCTCCGGCTCCCGGAGCCGAAGAAGCGGCTTCTTCGCGCAAAGACGATTGTACCGCTCACATTGCTCTCTTAGCGCCGCTTCTGCCGAAAGAAGCCCGGGAGCGGCGCTTAGCTCCGGAGAGCATCGTACCTTCGTCTTTAGCGTCTTTTGTGGTCTACATCCTAGCAGAAAGCTTTTCCACTCTGTCTGGCAAGGAAAACCTGCGGGAGCACAGAAAACATCTCCCATCGTCTTCTGGACGTTGCACGGAGGTCTGCCAAGTGTTTGGCATGAAGGAAAGAAAAGTTGTCCAAAACAGCTTCCAATCGAATATTCATGTGATTGGAAACGTCAGGAAAGTGGTAAGGTACTGTTTTCTATCAGTTGGCAAGCTGCGCACACAATCCCAGTGTTGTACAGCTTCCTTCTTCACCTTTCCGATGCTGCCGCTCTCTCCGGCTCCCGGAGCCGAAGAAGCGGCTTCTTCGCGCAAAGACGATTGTACCGCTCACAGTGCTCTCTTAGCGCCGCTTCTGCCGAAAGAAGCCCGGGAGCGGCTCTTAGCTCCGGAGAGCATCGTACCTTCGTCTTTAGCGTCTTTTGTGGTCTACATCCTAGCAGAAAGCTTTTCCACTCTGTCTGGCAAGGAAAACCTGCGGGAGCACAGAAAACATCTCCCATCGTGTTCTGGACGTTGCACGGAGGTCTGCCTAGTGTTTGGCATGAAGGAAAGAAAAGTTGTCCAAAACAGCTTCCAATCGAATATTCATGTGATTGGAAACGTCAGGAAAGTGTAAGGTACTGTTTTCTATCAGTTGGCAAGCTGCGCACACAATCCCAGTGTTGTACAGCTTCCTTCTTCACCTTTCCGATGCTGCCGCTCTCTCCGGCTCCCGGAGCCGAAGAAGCGGCTTCTTCGCGCAAAGACGATTGTACCGCTCACAGTGCTCTCTTAGCGCCGCTTCTGCCGAAAGAAGCCCGGGAGCGGCTCTTAGCTCCGGAGAGCATCGTACCTTCGTCTTTAGCGTCTTTTGTGGTCTACATCCTAGCAGAAAGCTTTTCCACTCTGTCTGGCAAGGAAAACCTGCGGGAGCACAGAAAACATCTCCCATCGTGTTCTGGACGTTGCACGGAGGTCTGCCAAGTGTTTGGCATGAAGGAAAGAAAAGTTGTCCAAAACAGCTTCCAATCGCATATTCATGTGATTGGAAAGGTCAGGAAAGTGGTAAGGTACTGTTTTCTATCAGTTGGCAAGCTGCGCACACAATCCCAGTGTTGTACAGCTTCCTTCTTCACCTTTCCGATGCTGCCGCTCTCTCCGGCTCCCGGAGCCGAAGAAGCGGCTTCTTCGCGCAAAGACGATTGTACCGCTCACAGTGCTCTCTTAGCGCCGCTTCTGCCGAAAGAAGCCCGGGAGCGGCTCTTAGCTCCGGAGAGCATCGTACCTTCGTCTTTAGCGTCTTTTGTGGTCTACATCCTAGCAGAAAGCTTTTCCACTCTGTCTGGCAAGGAAAACCTGCGGGAGCACAGAAAACATCTCCCATCGTGTTCTGGACGTTGCACGGAGGTCTGCCAAGTGTTTGGCATGAAGGAAAGAAAAGTTGTCCAAAACAGCTTCCAATCGAATATTCATGTGATTGGAAACGTCAGGAAAGTGGTAAGGTACTGTTTTCTATCAGTTGGCAAGCTGCGCACACAATCCCAGTGTTGTACGGCTTCCTTCTTCACATTTCCGATGCTGCCGCTCCTCCGGCTCCCAGAGCCGAAGAAGCGGCTTCTTCGCGCAAAGACCATTGTACCGCTCACATTGCTCTCTTAGCGCCGCTTCTGCCGAAAGAAGCCCGGGAGCGGCTCTTAGCTCCGGAGAGCATCGTACCTTCGTCTTTAGCGTCTTTTGTGGTCTGCATCCTAGCAGAAAGCTTTTCCACTCTGTCTGGCAAGGAAAACCTGCGGGAGCACAGAAAACATCTCCCATCGTCTTCTGGACGTTGCACGGAGGTCTGCCAAGTGTTTGGCATGAAGGAAAGAAAAGTTGTCCAAAACAGCTTCCAATCGAATATTCATGTGATTGGAAACGTCAGGAAAGTGGTAAGGTACTCTTTTCTATCAGTTGGCAAGCTGCGCACACAATCCCAGTGTTGTACAGCTTCCTTCTTCACCTTTCCGATGCTGCCGCTCTCTCCGGCTCCCGGAGCCGAAGAAGCGGCTTCTTCGCGCAAAGACGATTGTACCGCTCACAGTGCTCTCTTAGCGCCGCTTCTGCCGAAAGAAGCCCGGGAGCGGCGCTTAGCTCCGGAGAGCATCGTACCTTCGTCTTTAGCGTCTTTTGTGGTCTACATGCTAGCAGAAAGCTTTTCCACTCTGTCTGGCAAGGAAAACCTGCGGGAGCACAGAAAACATCTCCCATCGTCTTCTGGACGTTGCACGGAGGTCTGCCAAGTGTTTGGCATGAAGGAAAGAAAAGTTGTCCAAAACAGCTTCCAATCGAATATTCATGTGATTGGAAACGTCAGGAAAGTGTAAGGTACTGTTTTCTATCAGTTGGCAAGCTGCGCACACAATCCCAGTGTTGTACAGCTTCCTTCTTCACCTTTCCGATGCTGCCGCTCTCTCCGGCTCCCGGAGCCGAAGAAGCGGCTTCTTCGCGCAAAGACGATTGTACCGCTCACAGTGCTCTCTTAGCGCCGCTTCTGCCGAAAGAAGCCCGGGAGCGGCGCTTAGCTCCGGAGAGCATCGTACCTTCGTCTTTAGCGTCTTTTGTGGTCTACATCCTAGCAGAAAGCTTTTCCACTCTGTCTGGCAAGGAAAACCTGCGGGAGCACAGAAAACATCTCCCATCGTGTTCTGGACGTTGCACGGAGGTTTGCCAAGTGTTTGGCATGAAGAAAAGAAAAGTTGTCCAAAACAGCTTCCAATCGAATATTCATGTGATTGGAAACGTCAGGAAAGTGATAAGGTACTGTTTTCTATCAGTTGGCAAGCTGCGCACACAATCCCAGTGTTGTACAGCTTCCTTCTTCACCTTTCCGATGCTGCCGCTCTCTCCGGCTCCCGGAGCCGAAGAAGCGGCTTCTTCGCGCAAAGACGATTGTACCGCTCACAGTGCTCTCTTAGCGCCGCTTCTGCCGAAAGAAGCCCGGGAGCGGCTCTTAGCTCCGGAGAGCATCGTACCTTCGTCTTTAGCGTCTTTTGTGGTCTACATCCTAGCAGAAAGCTTTTCCACTCTGTCTGGCAAGGAAAACCTGCGGGAGCACAGAAAACATCTCCCATCGTGTTCTGGACGTTGCACGAAGGTCTGCCTAGTGTTTGGCATGAAGGAAAGAAAAGTTGTCCAAAACAGCTTCCAATCGAATATTCATGTGATTGGAAACGTCAGGAAAGTGTAAGGTACTGTTTTCTATCAGTTGGCAAGCTGCGCACACCATCCCAGTGTTGTACGGCTTCCTTCTTCACCTTTCCGATGCTGCCGCTCTCTCCGGCTCCCGGAGCCGAAGAAGCGGCTTCTTCGCGCAAAGACGATTGTACCGCTCACAGTGCTCTCTTAGCGCCGCTTCTGCCGAAAGAAGCCCGGGAGCGGCTCTTAGCTCCGGAGAGCATCGTACCTTCGTCTTTAGCGTCTTTTGTGGTCTACATCCTAGCAGAAAGCTTTTCCACTCTGTCTGGCAAGGAAAACCTGCGGGAGCACAGAAAACATCTCCCATCGTGTTCTGGACGTTGCACGGAGGTCTGCCAAGTGTTTGGCATGAAGGAAAGAAAAGTTGTCCAAAACAGCTTCCAATCGAATATTCATGTGATTGGAAACGTCAGGAAAGTGGTAAGGTACTGTTTTCTATCAGTTGGCAAGCTGCGCACACAATCCCAGTGTTGTACAGCTTCCTTCTTCACCTTTCCGATGCTGCCGCTCTCTCCGGCTCCCGGAGCCGAAGAAGCGGCTTCTTCGCGCAAAGACGATTGTACCGCTCACAGTGCTCTCTTAGCGCCGCGTCTGCCGAAAGAAGCCCGGGAGCGGCGCTTAGCTCCGGAGAGCATCGTACCTTCGTCTTTAGCGTCTTTTGTGGTCTACATGCTAGCAGAAAGCTTTTCCACTCTGTCTGGCAAGGAAAACCTGCGGGAGCACAGAAAACATCTCCCATCGTGTTCTGGACGTTGCACGGAGGTCTGCCAAGTGTTTGGCATGAAGGAAAGAAAAGTTGTCCAAAACAGCTTCCAATCGAATATTCATGTGATTGGAAACGTCAGGAAAGATGTAAGGTACTGTTTTCTATCAGTTGGCAAGCTGCGCACACAATCCCAGTGTTGTGCAGCTTCCTTCTTCACCTTTCCGATGCTGCCGCTCTCTCCGGCTCCCGGAGCCGAAGAAGCGGCTTCTTCGCGCAAAGACGATTGTACCGCTCACAGTGCTCTCTTAGCGCCGCTTCTGCCGAAAGAAGCCCGGGAGCGGCTCTTAGCTCCGGAGAGCATCGTACCTTCGTCTTTAGCGTCTTTTGTGGTCTACATCCTAGCAGAAAGCTTTTCCACTCTGTCTGGCAAGGAAAACCTGCGGGAGCACAGAAAACATCTCCCATCGTGTTCTGGACGTTGCACGGAGGTCTGCCAAGTGTTTGGCATGAAGGAAAGAAAAGTTGTCCAAAACAGCTTCCAATCGAATATTCATGTGATTGGAAACGTCAGGAAAGTGGTAAGGTACTGTTTTCTATCAGTTGGCAAGCTGCGCACACAATCCCAGTGTTGTACAGCTTCCTTCTTCACCTTTCCGATGCTGCCGCTCTCTCCGGCTCCCGGAGCCGAAGAAGCGGCTTCTTCGCGCAAAGACGATTGTACCGCTCACAGTGCTCTCTTAGCGCCGCTTCTGCCGAAAGAAGCCCGGGAGCGGCTCTTAGCTCCGGAGAGCATCGTACCTTCGTCTTTAGCGTCTTTTGTGGTCTACATCCTAGCAGAAAGCTTTTCCACTCTGTCTGGCAAGGAAAACCTGCGGGAGCACAGAAAACATCTCCCATCGTGTTCTGGACGTTGCACGGAGGTCTGCCAAGTGTTTGGCATGAAGGAAAGAAAAGTTGTCCAAAACAGCTTCCAATCGAATATTCATGTGATTGGAAACGTCAGGAAAGTGGTAAGGTACTGTTTTCTATCAGTTGGCAAGCTGCGCACACAATCCCAGTGTTGTACGGCTTCCTTCTTCACCTTTCCGATGCTGCCGCTCCTCCGGCTCCCAGAGCCGAAGAAGCGGCTTCTTCGCGCAAAGACGATTGTACCGCTCACATTGCTCTCTTAGCGCCGCTTCTGCCGAAAGAAGCCCGGGAGCGGCGCTTAGCTCCGGAGAGCATCGTACCTTCGTCTTTAGCGTCTTTTGTGGTCTGCATCCTAGCAGAAAGCTTTTCCACTCTGTCTGGCAAGGAAAACCTGCGGGAGCACAGAAAACATCTCCCATCGTATTCTGGACGTTGCACGGAGGTCTGCCAAGTGTTTGGCATGAAGGAAAGAAAAGTTGTCCAAAACAGCTTCCAATCGAATATTCATGTGATTGGAAACGTCAGGAAAGTGGTAAGGTACTGTTTTCTATCAGTTGGCAAGCTGCGCACACAATCCCAGTGTTGTACAGCTTCCTTCTTCACCTTTCCGATGCTGCCGCTCTCTCCGGCTCCCGGAGCCGAAGAAGCGGCTTCTTCGCGCAAAGACCATTGTACCGCTCACAGTGCTCTCTTAGCGCCGCTTCTGCCGAAAGAAGCCCGGGAGCGGCGCTTAGCTCCGGAGAGCATCGTACCTTCGTCTTTAGCGTCTTTTGTGGTCTACATGCTAGCAGAAAGCTTTTCCACTCTGTCTGGCAAGGAAAACCTGCGGGAGCACAGAAAACATCTCCCATCGTCTTCTGGACGTTGCACGGAGGTCTGCCAAGTGTTTGGCATGAAGGAAAGAAAAGTTGTCCAAAACAGCTTCCAATCGAATATTCATGTGATTGGAAACGTCAGGAAAGTGGTAAGGTACTGTTTTCTATCAGTTGGCAAGCTGCGCACACAATCCCAGTGTTGTACAGCTTCCTTCTTCACCTTTCCGATGCTGCCGCTCTCTCCGGCTCCCGGAGCCGAAGAAGCGGCTTCTTCGCGCAAAGACGATTGTACCGCTCACAGTGCTCTCTTAGCGCCACTTCTGCCGAAAGAAGCCCGGGAGCGGCGCTTAGCTCCGGAGAGCATCGTACCTTCGTCTTTAGCGTCTTTTGTGGTCTACATCCTAGCAGAAAGCTTTTCCACTCTGTCTGGCAAGGAAAACCTGCGGGAGCACAGAAAACATCTCCCATCGTCTTCTGGACGTTGCACGGAGGTTTGCCAAGTGTTTGGCATGAAGAAAAGAAAAGTTGTCCAAAACAGCTTCCAATCGAATATTCATGTGATTGGAAACGTCAGGAAAGTGATAAGGTACTGTTTTCTATCAGTTGGCAAGCTGCGCACACAATCCCAGTGTTGTACAGCTTCCTTCTTCACCTTTCCGATGCTGCCGCTCTCTCCGGCTCCCGGAGCCGAAGAAGCGGCTTCTTCGCGCAAAGACGATTGTACCGCTCACAGTGCTCTATTAGCGCCGCTTCTGCCGAAAGAAGCCCGGGAGCGGCTCTTAGCTCCGGAGAGCATCGTACCTTCGTCTTTAGCGTCTTTTGTGGTCTACATCCTAGCAGAAAGCTTTTCCACTCTGTCTGGCAAGGAAAACCTGCGGGAGCACAGAAAACATCTCCCATCGTGTTCTGGACGTTGCACGGAGGTCTGCCAAGTGTTTGGCATGAAGGAAAGAAAAGTTGTCCAAAACAGCTTCTTATCGAATATTCATGTGATTGGAAACGTCAGGAAAGTGGTAAGGTACTGTTTTCTATCAGTTGGCAAGCTGCGCACACAATCCCAGTGTTGTACGGCTTCCTTCTTCACCTTTCCGATGCTGCCGCTCCTCCGGCTCCCGGAGCCGAAGAAGCGGCTTCTTCGCGCAAAGACGATTGTACCGCTCACAGTGCTCTCTTAGCGCCGCTTCTGCCTAAAGAAGCCCGGGAGCGGCGCTTAGCTCCGGAGAGCATCGTACCTTCGTCTTTAGTGTCTTTTGTGGTCTACATCCTAGCAGAAAGCTTTTCCACTCTGTCTGGCAAGGAAAACCTGCGGGAGCACAGAAAACATCTCCTATCGTGTTCTGGACGTTGCACGGAGGTCTGCCAAGTGTTTGGCATGAAGGAAAGAAAAGTTGTCCAAAACAGCTTCCAATCGAATATTCATGTGATTGGAAACGTCAGGAAAGTGTAAGGTACTGTTTTCTATCAGTTGGCAAGCTGCGCACACAATCCCAGTGTTGTACAGCTTCCTTCTTCACCTTTCCGATGCTGCCGCTCTCTCCGGCTCCCGGAGCCGAAGAAGCGGCTTCTTTGCGCAAAGACGATTGTACCGCTCACATTGCTCTCTTAGCGCCGCTTCTGCCGAAAGAAGCCCGGGAGCGGCGCTTAGCTCCGGAGAGCATCGTACATTCGTCTTTAGCGTCTTTTGTGGTCTTCATCCTAGCAGAAAGCTTTTCCAATCTGTCTGGCAAGGAAAACCTGCGGGAGCACAGAAAACATCTCCCATCGTCTTCTGGACGTTGCACGGAGGTCTGCCAAGTGTTTGGCATGAAGGAAAGAAAAGTTGTCCAAAACAGCTTCCAATCGAATATTCATGTGATTGGAAACGTCAGGAAAGTGTAAGGTACTGTTTTCTATCAGTTGGCAAGCTGCGCACACCATCCCAGTGTTGTACAGCTTCCTTCTTCACCTTTCCGATGCTGCCGCTCTCTCCGGCTCCCGGAGCCGAAGAAGCGGCTTCTTCGCGCAAAGACGATTGTACCGCTCACAGTGCTCTCTTAGCGCCGCTTCTGCCGAAAGAAGCCCGGGAGCGGCTCTTAGCTCCGGAGAGCATCGTACCTTCGTCTTTAGCGTCTTTTGTGGTCTACATCCTAGCAGAAAGCTTTTCCACTCTGTCTGGCAAGGAAAACCTGCGGGAGCACAGAAAACATCTCCCATCGTGTTCTGGACGTTGCACGGAGGTCTGCCAAGTGTTTGGCATGAAGGAAAGAAAAGTCGTCCAAAACAGCTTCCAATCGAATATTCATGTGATTGGAAACGTCAGGAAAGTGGTAAGGTACTGTTTTCTATCAGTTGGCAAGCTGCGCACACAATCCCAGTGTTGTACAGCTTCCTTCTTCACCTTTCCGATGCTGCCGCTCTCTCCGGCTCCCGGAGCCGAAGAAGCGGCTTCTTCGCGCAAAGACGATTGTACCGCTCACAGTGCTCTATTAGCGCCGCTTCTGCCGAAAGAAGCCCGGGAGCGGCTCTTAGCTCCGGAGAGCATCGTACCTTCGTCTTTAGCGTCTTTTGTGGTCTACATCCTAGCAGAAAGCTTTTCCACTCTGTCTGGCAAGGAAAACCTGCGGGAGCACAGAAAACATCTCCCATCGTGTTCTGGACGTTGCACGGAGGTCTGCCAAGTGTTTGGCATGAAGGAAAGAAAAGTTGTCCAAAACAGCTTCCAATCGAATATTCATGTGATTGGAAACGTCAGGAAAGTGGTAAGGTACTGTTTTCTATCAGTTGGCAAGCTGCGCACACAATCCCAGTGTTGTACAGCTTCCTTCTTCACCTTTCCGATGCTGCCGCTCTCTCCGGCTCCCAGAGCCGAAGAAGCGGCTTCTTCGCGCAAAGACGATTGTACCGCTCACAGTGCTCTCTTAGCGCCGCTTCTGCCGAAAGAAGCCCGGGAGCGGCTCTTAGCTCCGGAGAGCATCGTACCTTCGTCTTTAGCGTCTTTTGTGGTCTACATCCTAGCAGAAAGCTTTTCCACTCTGTCTGGCAAGGAAAACCTGCGGGAGCACAGAAAACATCTCCCATCGTGTTCTGGACGTTGCACGGAGGTCTGCCAAGTGTTTGGCATGAAGGAAAGAAAAGTTGTCCAAAACAGCTTCCAATCGAATATTCATGTGATTGGAAACGTCAGGAAAGTGGTAAGGTACTGTTTTCTATCAGTTGGCAAGCTGCGCACACAATCCCAGTGTTGTACGGCTTCCTTCTTCACCTTTCCGATGCTGCCGCTCCTCCGGCTCCCAGAGCCGAAGAAGCGGCTTCTTCGCGCAAAGACCATTGTACCGCTCACATTGCTCTCTTAGCGCCGCTTCTGCCGAAAGAAGCCCGGGAGCGGCGCTTAGCTCCGGAGAGCATCGTACCTTCGTCTTTAGCGTCTTTTGTGATCTGCATCCTAGCAGAAAGCTTTTCCACTCTGTCTGGCAAGGAAAACCTACGGGAGCACAGAAAACATCTCCCATCGTGTTCTGGACGTTGCACGGAGGTCTGCCAAGTGTTTGGCATGAAGGAAAGAAAAGTTGTCCAAAACAGCTTCTAATCGAATATTCATGTGAATGGAAACGTCAGGAAAGTGGTAAGGTACTGTTTTCTATCAGTTGGCAAGCTGTGCACACAATCCCAGTGTTTTACAGCTTCCTTCTTCACCTTTCCGATGCTGCCGCTCTCTCCGGCTCCCGGAGCCGAAGAAGCGGCTTCTTCGCGCAAAGACCATTGTACCGCTCACAGTGCTCTCTTAGCGCCGCTTCTGCCGAAAGAAGCCCGGGAGCGGCGCTTAGCTCCGGAGAGCATCGTACCTTCGTCTTTAGTGTCTTTTGTGGTCTACATCCTAGCAGAAAGCTTTTCCACTCTGTCTGGCAAGGAAAACCTGCGGGAGCACAGAAAACATCTCCCATCGTGTTCTGGACGTTGCACGGATGTCTGCCAAGTGTTTGGCATGAAGGAAAGAAAAGTTGTCCAAAACAGCTTCCAATCGAATATTCATGTGATTGGAAACGTCAGGAAAGTGTAAGGTACTGTTTTCTATCAGTTGGCAAGCTGCGCACACAATCCCAGTGTTGTACAGCTTCCTTCTTCACCTTTCCGATGCTGCCACTCTCTCCGGCTCCCGGAGCCGAAGAAGCGGCTTCTTCGCGCAAAGACGATTGTACCGCTCACAGTGCTCTCTTAGCGCCGCTTCTGCCGAAAGAAGCCCGGGAGCGGCTCTTAGCTCCGGAGAGCATCGTACCTTCGTCTTTAGCGTCTTTTGTGGTCTACATCCTAGCAGAAAGCTTTTCCAATCTGTCTGGCAAGGAAAACCTGCGGGAGCACAGAAAACATCTCCTATCGTATTCTGGACGTTGCACGGAGGTCTGCCAAGTGTTTGGCATGAAGGAAAGAAAAGTTGTCCAAAACAGCTTCCAATCGAATATTCATGTGATTGGAAACGTCAGGAAAGTGGTAAGGTACTGTTTTCTATCAGATGGCAAGCTGCGCACACAATCCCAGTGTTGTACAGCTTCCTTCTTCACCTTTCCGATGCTGCCGCTCTCTCCGGCTCCCGGAGCCGAAGAAGCGGCTTCTTCGCGCAAAGACGATTGTACCGCTCACAGTGCTCTCTTAGCGCCGCTTCTGCCGAAAGAAGCCCGGGAGCGGCGCTTAGCTCCGGAGAGCATCGTACCTTCGTCTTTAGCGTCTTTTGTGGTCTACATCCTAGCAGAAAGCTTTTCCACTCTGTCTGGCAAGGAAAACCTGCGGGAGCACAGAAAACATCTCCCATCGTGTTCTGGACGTTGCACGGAGGTTTGCCAAGTGTTTGGCATGAAGAAAAGAAAAGTTGTCCAAAACAGCTTCCAATCGAATATTCATGTGATTGGAAACGTCAGGAAAGTGGTAAGGTACTGTTTTCTATCAGTTGGCAAGCTGCGCACACAATCCCAGTGTTGTACAGCTTCCTTCTTCACCTTTCCGATGCTGCCGCTCTCTCCGGCTCCCGGAGCCGAAGAAGCGGCTTCTTCGCGCAAAGACGATTGTACCGCTCACAGTGCTCTCTTAGCGCCGCTTCTGCCGAAAGAAGCCCGGGAGCGGCTCTTAGCTCCGGAGAGCATCGTACCTTCGTCTTTAGCGTCTTTTGTGGTCTACATCCTAGCAGAAAGCTTTTCCACTCTGTCTGGCAAGGAAAACCTGCGGGAGCACAGAAAACATCTCCCATCGTGTTCTGGACGTTGCACGGAGGTCTGCCAAGTGTTTGGCATGAAGGAAAGAAAAGTTGTCCAAAACAGCTTCCAATCGAATATTCATGTGATTGGAAACGTCAGGAAAGTGGTAAGGTACTGTTTTCTATCAGTTGGCAAGCTGCGCACACCATCCCAGTGTTGTACAGCTTCCTTCTTCACCTTTCCGATGCTGCCGCTCTCTCCGGCTCCCGGAGCCGAAGAAGCGGCTTCTTCGCGCAAAGACGATTGTACCGCTCACAGTGCTCTCTTAGCGCCGCTTCTGCCGAAAGAAGCCCGGGAGCGGCTCTTAGCTCCGGAGAGCATCGTACCTTCGTCTTTAGCGTCTTTTGTGGTCTACATCCTAGCAGAAAGCTTTTCCACTCTGTCTGGCAAGGAAAACCTGCGGGAGCACAGAAAACATCTCCCATCGTGTTCTGGACGTTGCACGGAGGTCTGCCAAGTGTTTGGCATGAAGGAAAGAAAAGTTGTCCAAAACAGCTTCCAATCGAATATTCATGTGATTGGAAACGTCAGGAAAGTGGTAAGGTACTGTTTTCTATCAGTTGGCAAGCTGCGCACACAATCCCAGTGTTGTACAGCTTCCTTCTTCACCTTTCCGATGCTGCCGCTCTCTCCGGCTCCCGGAGCCGAAGAAGCGGCTTCTTCGCGCAAAGACGATTGTACCGCTCACAGTGCTCTATTAGCGCCGCTTCTGCCGAAAGAAGCCCGGGAGCGGCTCTTAGCTCCGGAGAGCATCGTACCTTCGTCTTTAGCGTCTTTTGTGGTCTACATCCTAGCAGAAAGCTTTTCCACTCTGTCTGGCAAGGAAAACCTGCGGGAGCACAGAAAACATCTCCCATCGTGTTCTGGACGTTGCACGGAGGTCTGCCAAGTGTTTGGCATGAAGGAAAGAAAAGTTGTCCAAAACAGCTTCCAATCGAATATTCATGTGATTGGAAACGTCAGGAAAGTGGTAAGGTACTGTTTTCTATCAGTTGGCAAGCTGCGCACACAATCCCAGTGTTGTACAGCTTCCTTCTTCACCTTTCCGATGCTGCCGCTCTCTCCGGCTCCCAGAGCCGAAGAAGCGGCTTCTTCGCGCAAAGACGATTGTACCGCTCACAGTGCTCTCTTAGCGCCGCTTCTGCCGAAAGAAGCCCGGGAGCGGCTCTTAGCTCCGGAGAGCATCGTACCTTCGTCTTTAGCGTCTTTTGTGGTCTACATCCTAGCAGAAAGCTTTTCCACTCTGTCTGGCAAGGAAAACCTGCGGGAGCACAGAAAACATCTCCCATCGTGTTCTGGACGTTGCACGGAGGTCTGCCAAGTGTTTGGCATGAAGGAAAGAAAAGTTGTCCAAAACAGCTTCCAATCGAATATTCATGTGATTGGAAACGTCAGGAAAGTGGTAAGGTACTGTTTTCTATCAGTTGGCAAGCTGCGCACACAATCCCAGTGTTGTACGGCTTCCTTCTTCACCTTTCCGATGCTGCCGCTCCTCCGGCTCCCAGAGCCGAAGAAGCGGCTTCTTCGCGCAAAGACCATTGTACCGCTCACATTGCTCTCTTAGCGCCGCTTCTGCCGAAAGAAGCCCGGGAGCGGCGCTTAGCTCCGGAGAGCATCGTACCTTCGTCTTTAGCGTCTTTTGTGATCTGCATCCTAGCAGAAAGCTTTTCCACTCTGTCTGGCAAGGAAAACCTACGGGAGCACAGAAAACATCTCCCATCGTGTTCTGGACGTTGCACGGAGGTCTGCCAAGTGTTTGGCATGAAGGAAAGAAAAGTTGTCCAAAACAGCTTCTAATCGAATATTCATGTGAATGGAAACGTCAGGAAAGTGGTAAGGTACTGTTTTCTATCAGTTGGCAAGCTGTGCACACAATCCCAGTGTTTTACAGCTTCCTTCTTCACCTTTCCGATGCTGCCGCTCTCTCCGGCTCCCGGAGCCGAAGAAGCGGCTTCTTCGCGCAAAGACCATTGTACCGCTCACAGTGCTCTCTTAGCGCCGCTTCTGCCGAAAGAAGCCCGGGAGCGGCGCTTAGCTCCGGAGAGCATCGTACCTTCGTCTTTAGTGTCTTTTGTGGTCTACATCCTAGCAGAAAGCTTTTCCACTCTGTCTGGCAAGGAAAACCTGCGGGAGCACAGAAAACATCTCCCATCGTGTTCTGGACGTTGCACGGATGTCTGCCAAGTGTTTGGCATGAAGGAAAGAAAAGTTGTCCAAAACAGCTTCCAATCGAATATTCATGTGATTGGAAACGTCAGGAAAGTGTAAGGTACTGTTTTCTATCAGTTGGCAAGCTGCGCACACAATCCCAGTGTTGTACAGCTTCCTTCTTCACCTTTCCGATGCTGCCACTCTCTCCGGCTCCCGGAGCCGAAGAAGCGGCTTCTTCGCGCAAAGACGATTGTACCGCTCACAGTGCTCTCTTAGCGCCGCTTCTGCCGAAAGAAGCCCGGGAGCGGCTCTTAGCTCCGGAGAGCATCGTACCTTCGTCTTTAGCGTCTTTTGTGGTCTACATCCTAGCAGAAAGCTTTTCCAATCTGTCTGGCAAGGAAAACCTGCGGGAGCACAGAAAACATCTCCTATCGTATTCTGGACGTTGCACGGAGGTCTGCCAAGTGTTTGGCATGAAGGAAAGAAAAGTTGTCCAAAACAGCTTCCAATCGAATATTCATGTGATTGGAAACGTCAGGAAAGTGGTAAGGTACTGTTTTCTATCAGATGGCAAGCTGCGCACACAATCCCAGTGTTGTACAGCTTCCTTCTTCACCTTTCCGATGCTGCCGCTCTCTCCGGCTCCCGGAGCCGAAGAAGCGGCTTCTTCGCGCAAAGACGATTGTACCGCTCACAGTGCTCTCTTAGCGCCGCTTCTGCCGAAAGAAGCCCGGGAGCGGCGCTTAGCTCCGGAGAGCATCGTACCTTCGTCTTTAGCGTCTTTTGTGGTCTACATCCTAGCAGAAAGCTTTTCCACTCTGTCTGGCAAGGAAAACCTGCGGGAGCACAGAAAACATCTCCCATCGTGTTCTGGACGTTGCACGGAGGTTTGCCAAGTGTTTGGCATGAAGAAAAGAAAAGTTGTCCAAAACAGCTTCCAATCGAATATTCATGTGATTGGAAACGTCAGGAAAGTGGTAAGGTACTGTTTTCTATCAGTTGGCAAGCTGCGCACACAATCCCAGTGTTGTACAGCTTCCTTCTTCACCTTTCCGATGCTGCCGCTCTCTCCGGCTCCCGGAGCCGAAGAAGCGGCTTCTTCGCGCAAAGACGATTGTACCGCTCACAGTGCTCTCTTAGCGCCGCTTCTGCCGAAAGAAGCCCGGGAGCGGCTCTTAGCTCCGGAGAGCATCGTACCTTCGTCTTTAGCGTCTTTTGTGGTCTACATCCTAGCAGAAAGCTTTTCCACTCTGTCTGGCAAGGAAAACCTGCGGGAGCACAGAAAACATCTCCCATCGTGTTCTGGACGTTGCACGGAGGTCTGCCAAGTGTTTGGCATGAAGGAAAGAAAAGTTGTCCAAAACAGCTTCCAATCGAATATTCATGTGATTGGAAACGTCAGGAAAGTGGTAAGGTACTGTTTTCTATCAGTTGGCAAGCTGCGCACACAATCCCAGTGTTGTACAGCTTCCTTCTTCACCTTTCCCATGCTGCCGCTCTCTCCGGCTCCCGGAGCCGAAGAAGCGGCTTCTTCGCGCAAAGACGATTGTACCGCTCACAGTGCTCTCTTAGCGCCGCTTCTGCCGAAAGAAGCCCGGGAGCGGCTCTTAGCTCCGGAGAGCATCGTACCTTCGTCTTTAGCGTCTTTTGTGGTCTACATCCTAGCAGAAAGCTTTTCCACTCTGTCTGGCAAGGAAAACCTGCGGGAGCACAGAAAACATCTCCCATCGTGTTCTGGACGTTGCACGGAGGTCTGCCAAGTGTTTGGCATGAAGGAAAGAAAAGTTGTCCAAAACAGCTTCCAATCGAATATTCATGTGATTGGAAACGTCAGGAAAGTGGTAAGGTACTGTTTTCTATCAGTTGGCAAGCTGCGCACACAATCCCAGTGTTGTACAGCTTCCTTCTTCACCTTTCCGATGCTGCCGCTCTCTCCGGCTCCCGGAGCCGAAGAAGCGGCTTCTTCGCGCAAAGACGATTGTACCGCTCACAGTGCTCTCTTAGCGCCGCGTCTGCCGAAAGAAGCCCGGGAGCGGCGCTTAGCTCCGGAGAGCATCGTACCTTCGTCTTTAGCGTCTTTTGTGGTCTACATGCTAGCAGAAAGCTTTTCCACTCTGTCTGGCAAGGAAAACCTGCGGGAGCACAGAAAACATCTCCCATCGTGTTCTGGACGTTGCACGGAGGTCTGCCAAGTGTTTGGCATGAAGGAAAGAAAAGTTGTCCAAAACAGCTTCCAATCGAATATTCATGTGATTGGAAACGTCAGGAAAGATGTAAGGTACTGTTTTCTATCAGTTGGCAAGCTGCGCACACAATCCCAGTGTTGTGCAGCTTCCTTCTTCACCTTTCCGATGCTGCCGCTCTCTCCGGCTCCCGGAGCCGAAGAAGCGGCTTCTTCGCGCAAAGACGATTGTACCGCTCACAGTGCTCTCTTAGCGCCGCTTCTGCCGAAAGAAGCCCGGGAGCGGCTCTTAGCTCCGGAGAGCATCGTACCTTCGTCATTAGCGTCTTTTGTGGTCTACATCCTAGCAGAAAGCTTTTCCACTCTGTCTGGCAAGGAAAACCTGCGGGAGCACAGAAAACATCTCCCATCGTGTTCTGGACGTTGCACGGAGGTCTGCCAAGTGTTTGGCATGAAGGAAAGAAAAGTTGTCCAAAACAGCTTCCAATCGAATATTCATGTGATTGGAAACGTCAGGAAAGTGGTAAGGTACTGTTTTCTATCAGTTGGCAAGCTGCGCACACAATCCCAGTGTTGTACAGCTTCCTTCTTCACCTTTCCGATGCTGCCGCTCTCTCCGGCTCCCGGAGCCGAAGAAGCGGCTTCTTCGCGCAAAGACGATTGTACCGCTCACAGTGCTCTCTTAGCGCCGCTTCTGCCGAAAGAAGCCCGGGAGCGGCTCTTAGCTCCGGAGAGCATCGTACCTTCGTCTTTAGCGTCTTTTGTGGTCTACATCCTAGCAGAAAGCTTTTCCACTCTGTCTGGCAAGGAAAACCTGCGGGAGCACAGAAAACATCTCCCATCGTGTTCTGGACGTTGCACGGAGGTCTGCCAAGTGTTTGGCATGAAGGAAAGAAAAGTTGTCCAAAACAGCTTCCAATCGAATATTCATGTGATTGGAAACGTCAGGAAAGTGGTAAGGTACTGTTTTCTATCAGTTGGCAAGCTGCGCACACAATCCCAGTGTTGTACGGCTTCCTTCTTCACCTTTCCGATGCTGCCGCTCCTCCGGCTCCCAGAGCCGAAGAAGCGGCTTCTTCGCGCAAAGACGATTGTACCGCTCACATTGCTCTCTTAGCGCCGCTTCTGCCGAAAGAAGCCCGGGAGCGGCGCTTAGCTCCGGAGAGCATCGTACCTTCGTCTTTAGCGTCTTTTGTGGTCTGCATCCTAGCAGAAAGCTTTTCCACTCTGTCTGGCAAGGAAAACCTGCGGGAGCACAGAAAACATCTCCCATCGTATTCTGGACGTTGCACGGAGGTCTGCCAAGTGTTTGGCATGAAGGAAAGAAAAGTTGTCCAAAACAGCTTCCAATCGAATATTCATGTGATTGGAAACGTCAGGAAAGTGGTAAGGTACTGTTTTCTATCAGTTGGCAAGCTGCGCACACAATCCCAGTGTTGTACAGCTTCCTTCTTCACCTTTCCGATGCTGCCGCTCTCTCCGGCTCCCGGAGCCGAAGAAGCGGCTTCTTCGCGCAAAGACCATTGTACCGCTCACAGTGCTCTCTTAGCGCCGCTTCTGCCGAAAGAAGCCCGGGAGCGGCGCTTAGCTCCGGAGAGCATCGTACCTTCGTCTTTAGCGTCTTTTGTGGTCTACATGCTAGCAGAAAGCTTTTCCACTCTGTCTGGCAAGGAAAACCTGCGGGAGCACAGAAAACATCTCCCATCGTCTTCTGGACGTTGCACGGAGGTCTGCCAAGTGTTTGGCATGAAGGAAAGAAAAGTTGTCCAAAACAGCTTCCAATCGAATATTCATGTGATTGGAAACGTCAGGAAAGTGGTAAGGTACTGTTTTCTATCAGTTGGCAAGCTGCGCACACAATCCCAGTGTTGTACAGCTTCCTTCTTCACCTTTCCGATGCTGCCGCTCTCTCCGGCTCCCGGAGCCGAAGAAGCGGCTTCTTCGCGCAAAGACGATTGTACCGCTCACAGTGCTCTCTTAGCGCCACTTCTGCCGAAAGAAGCCCGGGAGCGGCGCTTAGCTCCGGAGAGCATCGTACCTTCGTCTTTAGCGTCTTTTGTGGTCTACATCCTAGCAGAAAGCTTTTCCACTCTGTCTGGCAAGGAAAACCTGCGGGAGCACAGAAAACATCTCCCATCGTCTTCTGGACGTTGCACGGAGGTTTGCCAAGTGTTTGGCATGAAGAAAAGAAAAGTTGTCCAAAACAGCTTCCAATCGAATATTCATGTGATTGGAAACGTCAGGAAAGTGATAAGGTACTGTTTTCTATCAGTTGGCAAGCTGCGCACACAATCCCAGTGTTGTACAGCTTCCTTCTTCACCTTTCCGATGCTGCCGCTCTCTCCGGCTCCCGGAGCCGAAGAAGCGGCTTCTTCGCGCAAAGACGATTGTACCGCTCACAGTGCTCTATTAGCGCCGCTTCTGCCGAAAGAAGCCCGGGAGCGGCTCTTAGCTCCGGAGAGCATCGTACCTTCGTCTTTAGCGTCTTTTGTGGTCTACATCCTAGCAGAAAGCTTTTCCACTCTGTCTGGCAAGGAAAACCTGCGGGAGCACAGAAAACATCTCCCATCGTGTTCTGGACGTTGCACGGAGGTCTGCCAAGTGTTTGGCATGAAGGAAAGAAAAGTTGTCCAAAACAGCTTCTTATCGAATATTCATGTGATTGGAAACGTCAGGAAAGTGGTAAGGTACTGTTTTCTATCAGTTGGCAAGCTGCGCACACAATCCCAGTGTTGTACGGCTTCCTTCTTCACCTTTCCGATGCTGCCGCTCCTCCGGCTCCCGGAGCCGAAGAAGCGGCTTCTTCGCGCAAAGACGATTGTACCGCTCACAGTGCTCTCTTAGCGCCGCTTCTGCCTAAAGAAGCCCGGGAGCGGCGCTTAGCTCCGGAGAGCATCGTACCTTCGTCTTTAGTGTCTTTTGTGGTCTACATCCTAGCAGAAAGCTTTTCCACTCTGTCTGGCAAGGAAAACCTGCGGGAGCACAGAAAACATCTCCTATCGTGTTCTGGACGTTGCACGGAGGTCTGCCAAGTGTTTGGCATGAAGGAAAGAAAAGTTGTCCAAAACAGCTTCCAATCGAATATTCATGTGATTGGAAACGTCAGGAAAGTGTAAGGTACTGTTTTCTATCAGTTGGCAAGCTGCGCACACAATCCCAGTGTTGTACAGCTTCCTTCTTCACCTTTCCGATGCTGCCGCTCTCTCCGGCTCCCGGAGCCGAAGAAGCGGCTTCTTTGCGCAAAGACGATTGTACCGCTCACATTGCTCTCTTAGCGCCGCTTCTGCCGAAAGAAGCCCGGGAGCGGCGCTTAGCTCCGGAGAGCATCGTACATTCGTCTTTAGCGTCTTTTGTGGTCTTCATCCTAGCAGAAAGCTTTTCCAATCTGTCTGGCAAGGAAAACCTGCGGGAGCACAGAAAACATCTCCCATCGTGTTCTGGATGTTGCACGGAGGTCTGCCAAGTGTTTGGCATGAAGGAAAGAAAAGTTGTCCAAAACAGCTTCCAATCGAATATTCATGTGATTGGAAACGTCAGGAAAGTGTAAGGTACTGTTTTCTATCAGTTGGCAAGCTGCGCACACCATCCCAGTGTTGTACAGCTTCCTTCTTCACCTTTCCGATGCTGCCGCTCTCTCCGGCTCCCGGAGCCGAAGAAGCGGCTTCTTCGCGCAAAGACGATTGTACCGCTCACAGTGCTCTCTTAGCGCCGCTTCTGCCGAAAGAAGCCCGGGAGCGGCTCTTAGCTCCGGAGAGCATCGTACCTTCGTCTTTAGCGTCTTTTGTGGTCTACATCCTAGCAGAAAGCTTTTCCACTCTGTCTGGCAAGGAAAACCTGCGGGAGCACAGAAAACATCTCCCATCGTGTTCTGGACGTTGCACGGAGGTCTGCCAAGTGTTTGGCATGAAGGAAAGAAAAGTTGTCCAAAACAGCTTCCAATCGAATATTCATGTGATTGGAAACGTCAGGAAAGTGGTAAGGTACTGTTTTCTATCAGTTGGCAAGCTGCGCACACAATCCCAGTGTTGTACAGCTTCCTTCTTCACCTTTCCGATGCTGCCGCTCTCTCCGGCTCCCGGAGCCGAAGAAGCGGCTTCTTCGCGCAAAGACGATTGTACCGCTCACAGTGCTCTATTAGCGCCGCTTCTGCCGAAAGAAGCCCGGGAGCGGCTCTTAGCTCCGGAGAGCATCGTACCTTCGTCTTTAGCGTCTTTTGTGGTCTACATCCTAGCAGAAAGCTTTTCCACTCTGTCTGGCAAGGAAAACCTGCGGGAGCACAGAAAACATCTCCCATCGTGTTCTGGACGTTGCACGGAGGTCTGCCAAGTGTTTGGCATGAAGGAAAGAAAAGTTGTCCAAAACAGCTTCCAATCGAATATTCATGTGATTGGAAACGTCAGGAAAGTGGTAAGGTACTGTTTTCTATCAGTTGGCAAGCTGCGCACACAATCCCAGTGTTGTACAGCTTCCTTCTTCACCTTTCCGATGCTGCCGCTCTCTCCGGCTCCCAGAGCCGAAGAAGCGGCTTCTTCGCGCAAAGACGATTGTACCGCTCACAGTGCTCTCTTAGCGCCGCTTCTGCCGAAAGAAGCCCGGGAGCGGCTCTTAGCTCCGGAGAGCATCGTACCTTCGTCTTTAGCGTCTTTTGTGGTCTACATCCTAGCAGAAAGCTTTTCCACTCTGTCTGGCAAGGAAAACCTGCGGGAGCACAGAAAACATCTCCCATCGTGTTCTGGACGTTGCACGGAGGTCTGCCAAGTGTTTGGCATGAAGGAAAGAAAAGTTGTCCAAAACAGCTTCCAATCGAATATTCATGTGATTGGAAACGTCAGGAAAGTGGTAAGGTACTGTTTTCTATCAGTTGGCAAGCTGCGCACACAATCCCAGTGTTGTACGGCTTCCTTCTTCACCTTTCCGATGCTGCCGCTCCTCCGGCTCCCAGAGCCGAAGAAGCGGCTTCTTCGCGCAAAGACCATTGTACCGCTCACATTGCTCTCTTAGCGCCGCTTCTGCCGAAAGAAGCCCGGGAGCGGCGCTTAGCTCCGGAGAGCATCGTACCTTCGTCTTTAGCGTCTTTTGTGATCTGCATCCTAGCAGAAAGCTTTTCCACTCTGTCTGGCAAGGAAAACCTACGGGAGCACAGAAAACATCTCCCATCGTGTTCTGGACGTTGCACGGAGGTCTGCCAAGTGTTTGGCATGAAGGAAAGAAAAGTTGTCCAAAACAGCTTCTAATCGAATATTCATGTGAATGGAAACGTCAGGAAAGTGGTAAGGTACTGTTTTCTATCAGTTGGCAAGCTGTGCACACAATCCCAGTGTTTTACAGCTTCCTTCTTCACCTTTCCGATGCTGCCGCTCTCTCCGGCTCCCGGAGCCGAAGAAGCGGCTTCTTCGCGCAAAGACCATTGTACCGCTCACAGTGCTCTCTTAGCGCCGCTTCTGCCGAAAGAAGCCCGGGAGCGGCGCTTAGCTCCGGAGAGCATCGTACCTTCGTCTTTAGTGTCTTTTGTGGTCTACATCCTAGCAGAAAGCTTTTCCACTCTGTCTGGCAAGGAAAACCTGCGGGAGCACAGAAAACATCTCCCATCGTGTTCTGGACGTTGCACGGATGTCTGCCAAGTGTTTGGCATGAAGGAAAGAAAAGTTGTCCAAAACAGCTTCCAATCGAATATTCATGTGATTGGAAACGTCAGGAAAGTGTAAGGTACTGTTTTCTATCAGTTGGCAAGCTGCGCACACAATCCCAGTGTTGTACAGCTTCCTTCTTCACCTTTCCGATGCTGCCACTCTCTCCGGCTCCCGGAGCCGAAGAAGCGGCTTCTTCGCGCAAAGACGATTGTACCGCTCACAGTGCTCTCTTAGCGCCGCTTCTGCCGAAAGAAGCCCGGGAGCGGCTCTTAGCTCCGGAGAGCATCGTACCTTCGTCTTTAGCGTCTTTTGTGGTCTACATCCTAGCAGAAAGCTTTTCCAATCTGTCTGGCAAGGAAAACCTGCGGGAGCACAGAAAACATCTCCTATCGTATTCTGGACGTTGCACGGAGGTCTGCCAAGTGTTTGGCATGAAGGAAAGAAAAGTTGTCCAAAACAGCTTCCAATCGAATATTCATGTGATTGGAAACGTCAGGAAAGTGGTAAGGTACTGTTTTCTATCAGATGGCAAGCTGCGCACACAATCCCAGTGTTGTACAGCTTCCTTCTTCACCTTTCCGATGCTGCCGCTCTCTCCGGCTCCCGGAGCCGAAGAAGCGGCTTCTTCGCGCAAAGACGATTGTACCGCTCACAGTGCTCTCTTAGCGCCGCTTCTGCCGAAAGAAGCCCGGGAGCGGCGCTTAGCTCCGGAGAGCATCGTACCTTCGTCTTTAGCGTCTTTTGTGGTCTACATCCTAGCAGAAAGCTTTTCCACTCTGTCTGGCAAGGAAAACCTGCGGGAGCACAGAAAACATCTCCCATCGTGTTCTGGACGTTGCACGGAGGTTTGCCAAGTGTTTGGCATGAAGAAAAGAAAAGTTGTCCAAAACAGCTTCCAATCGAATATTCATGTGATTGGAAACGTCAGGAAAGTGGTAAGGTACTGTTTTCTATCAGTTGGCAAGCTGCGCACACAATCCCAGTGTTGTACAGCTTCCTTCTTCACCTTTCCGATGCTGCCGCTCTCTCCGGCTCCCGGAGCCGAAGAAGCGGCTTCTTCGCGCAAAGACGATTGTACCGCTCACAGTGCTCTCTTAGCGCCGCTTCTGCCGAAAGAAGCCCGGGAGCGGCTCTTAGCTCCGGAGAGCATCGTACCTTCGTCTTTAGCGTCTTTTGTGGTCTACATCCTAGCAGAAAGCTTTTCCACTCTGTCTGGCAAGGAAAACCTGCGGGAGCACAGAAAACATCTCCCATCGTGTTCTGGACGTTGCACGGAGGTCTGCCAAGTGTTTGGCATGAAGGAAAGAAAAGTTGTCCAAAACAGCTTCCAATCGAATATTCATGTGATTGGAAACGTCAGGAAAGTGGTAAGGTACTGTTTTCTATCAGTTGGCAAGCTGCGCACACAATCCCAGTGTTGTACAGCTTCCTTCTTCACCTTTCCCATGCTGCCGCTCTCTCCGGCTCCCGGAGCCGAAGAAGCGGCTTCTTCGCGCAAAGACGATTGTACCGCTCACAGTGCTCTCTTAGCGCCGCTTCTGCCGAAAGAAGCCCGGGAGCGGCTCTTAGCTCCGGAGAGCATCGTACCTTCGTCTTTAGCGTCTTTTGTGGTCTACATCCTAGCAGAAAGCTTTTCCACTCTGTCTGGCAAGGAAAACCTGCGGGAGCACAGAAAACATCTCCCATCGTGTTCTGGACGTTGCACGGAGGTCTGCCAAGTGTTTGGCATGAAGGAAAGAAAAGTTGTCCAAAACAGCTTCCAATCGAATATTCATGTGATTGGAAAGGTCAGGAAAGTGGTAAGGTACTGTTTTCTATCAGTTGGCAAGCTGCGCACACAATCCCAGTGTTGTACAGCTTCCTTCTTCACCTTTCCGATGCTGCCGCTCTCTCCGGCTCCCGGAGCCGAAGAAGCGGCTTCTTCGCGCAAAGACGATTGTACCGCTCACAGTGCTCTCTTAGCGCCGCTTCTGCCGAAAGAAGCCCGGGAGCAGCTCTTAGCTCCGGAGAGCATCGTACCTTCGTCTTTAGCGTCTTTTGTGGTCTACATCCTAGCAGAAAGCTTTCCCCTCTGTCGGGCAAGGAAAACCTGCGGGAGCACAGAAAACATCTCCCATCGTGTTCTGGACGTTGCACGGAGGTCTGCCAAGTGTTTGGCATGAAGGAAAGAAAAGTTGTCCAAAACAGCTTCCAATCGAATATTCATGTGATTGGAAACGTCAGGAAAGTGGTAAGGTACTGTTTTCTATCAGTTGGCAAGCTGCGCACACAATCCCAGTGTTGTACAGCTTCCTTCTTCACCTTTCCCATGCTGCCGCTCTCTCCGGCTCCCGGAGCCGAAGAAGCGGCTTCTTCGCGCAAAGACGATTGTACCGCTCACAGTGCTCTCTTAGCGCCGCTTCTGCCGAAAGAAGCCCGGGAGCGGCGCTTAGCTCCGGAGAGCATCGTACCTTCGTCTTTAGCGTCTTTTGTGGTCTACATCCTAGCAGAAAGCTTTTCCACTCTGTCTGGCAAGGAAAACCTGCGGGAGCACAGAAAACATCTCCCATCGTGTTCTGGACGTTGCACGGAGGTTTGCCAAGTGTTTGGCATGAAGGAAAGAAAAGTTGTCCAAAACAGCTTCCAATCGAATATTCATGTGATTGGAAACGTCAGGAAAGTGGTAAGGTACTGTTTTCTATCAGTTGGCAAGCTGCGCACACAATCCCAGTGTTGTACGGCTTCCTTCTTCACCTTTCCGATGCTGCCGCTCCTCCGGCTCCCGGAGCCGAAGAAGCGGCTTCTTCGCGCAAAGACGATTGTACCGCTCACAGTGCTCTCTTAGCGCCGCTTCTGCCGAAAGAAGCCCGGGAGCGGCGCTTAGCTCCGGAGAGCATCGTACCTTCGTCTTTAGCGTCTTTTGTGTTCTACATGCTAGCAGAAAGCTTTTCCACTCTGTCTGGCAAGGAAAACCTGCGGGAGCACAGAAAACATCTCCCATCATGTTCTGGACGTTGCACGGAGGTCTGCCAAGTGTTTGGCATGAAGAAAAGAAAAGTTGTCCAAAACAGCTTCCAATCGAATATTCATGTGATTGGAAACGTCAGGAAAGTGGTAAGGTACTGTTTTCTATCAGTTGGCAAGCTGCGCACACAATCCCAGTGTTGTACAGCTTCCTTCTTCACCTTTCCGATGCTGCCGCTCTCTCCAGCTCCCGGAGCCGAAGAAGCGGCTTCTTCGCGCAAAGACGATTGTACCGCTCACAGTGCTCTCTTAGCGCCGCTTCTGCCGAAAGAAGCCCGGGAGCGGCTCTTAGCTCCGGAGAGCATCGTACCTTCGTCTTTAGCGTCTTTTGTGGTCTACATCCTAGCAGAAAGCTTTTCCACTCTGTCTGGCAAGGAAAACCTGCGGGAGCACAGAAAACATCTCCCATCGTGTTCTGGACGTTGCACGGAGGTCTGCCAAGTGTTTGGCATGAAGGAAAGAAAAGTTGTCCAAAACAGCTTCCAATCGAATATTCATGTGATTGGAAACGTCAGGAAAGTGGTAAGGTACTGTTTTCTATCAGTTGGCAAGCTGCGCACACAATCCCAGTGTTGTACAGCTTCCTTCTTCACCTTTCCGATGCTGCCGCTCTCTCCGGCTCCCGGAGCCGAAGAAGCGGCTTCTTCGCGCAAAGACCATTGTACCGCTCACAGTGCTCTCTTAGCGCCGCTTCTGCCGAAAGAAGCCCGGGAGCGGCGCTTAGCTCCGGAGAGCATCGTACCTTCGTCTTTAGCGTCTTTTGTGGTCTACATCCTAGCAGAAAGCTTTTCCACTCTGTCTGGCAAGGAAAACCTGCGGGAGCACAGAAAACATCTCCCATCGTGTTCTGGACGTTGCACGGAGGTTTGCCAAGTGTTTGGCATGAAGAAAAGAAAAGTTGTCCAAAACAGCTTCCAATCGAATATTCATGTGATTGGAAACGTCAGGAAAGTGATAAGGTACTGTTTTCTATCAGTTGGCAAGCTGCGCACACAATCCCAGTGTTGTACGGCTTCCTTCTTCACCTTTCCGATGCTGCCGCTCCTCCGGCTCCCGGAGCCGAAGAAGCGGCTTCTTCGCGCAAAGACGATTGTACCGCTCACAATGCTCTCTTAGCGCCGCTTCTGCCGAAAGAAGCCCGGGAGCGGCGCTTAGCTCCGGAGAGCATCGTACCTTCGTCTTTAGCGTCTTTTGTGATCTGCATCCTAGCAGAAAGCTTTTCCATTCTGTCTGGCAAGGAAAACCTGCGGGAGCACAGAAAACATCTCCCATCATGTTCTGGACGTTGCACGGAGGTTTGCCAAGTGTTTGGCATGAAGAAAAGAAAAGTTGTCCAAAACAGCTTCCAATCGAATATTCATGTGATTGGAAACGTCAGGAAAGTGGTAAGGTACTGTTTTCTATCAGTTGGCAAGCTGCGCACACAATCCCAGTGTTGTACAGCTTCCTTCTTCACCTTTCCGATGCTGCCGCTCTCTCCAGCTCCCGGAGCCGAAGAAGCGGCTTCTTCGCGCAAAGACGATTGTACCGCTCACAGTGCTCTCTTAGCGCCGCTTCTGCCGAAAGAAGCCCGGGAGCGGCTCTTAGCTCCGGAGAGCATCGTACCTTCGTCTTTAGCGTCTTTTGTGGTCTACATCCTAGCAGAAAGCTTTTCCACTCTGTCTGGCAAGGAAAACCTGCGGGAGCACAGAAAACATCTCCCATCGTGTTCTGGACGTTGCACGGAGGTCTGCCAAGTGTTTGGCATGAAGGAAAGAAAAGTTGTCCAAAACAGCTTCCAATCGAATATTCATGTGATTGGAAACGTCAGGAAAGTGGTAAGGTACTGTTTTCTATCAGTTGGCAAGCTGCGCACACAATCCCAGTGTTGTACAGCTTCCTTCTTCACCTTTCCGATGCTGCCGCTCTCTCCGGCTCCCGGAGCCGAAGAAGCGGCTTCTTCGCGCAAAGACCATTGTACCGCTCACAGTGCTCTCTTAGCGCCGCTTCTGCCGAAAGAAGCCCGGGAGCGGCGCTTAGCTCCGGAGAGCATCGTACCTTCGTCTTTAGCGTCTTTTGTGGTCTACATCCTAGCAGAAAGCTTTTCCACTCTGTCTGGCAAGGAAAACCTGCGGGAGCACAGAAAACATCTCCCATCGTGTTCTGGACGTTGCACGGAGGTTTGCCAAGTGTTTGGCATGAAGAAAAGAAAAGTTGTCCAAAACAGCTTCCAATCGAATATTCATGTGATTGGAAACGTCAGGAAAGTGATAAGGTACTGTTTTCTATCAGTTGGCAAGCTGCGCACACAATCCCAGTGTTGTACGGCTTCCTTCTTCACCTTTCCGATGCTGCCGCTCCTCCGGCTCCCGGAGCCGAAGAAGCGGCTTCTTCGCGCAAAGACGATTGTACCGCTCACAATGCTCTCTTAGCGCCGCTTCTGCCGAAAGAAGCCCGGGAGCGGCTCTTAGCTCCGGAGAGCATCGTACCTTCGTCTTTAGCGTCTTTTGTGGTCTACATCCTAGCAGAAAGCTTTTCCAATCTGTCTGGCAAGGAAAACCTGCGGGAGCACAGAAAACATCTCCTATCGTATTCTGGACGTTGCACGGAGGTCTGCCAAGTGTTTGGCATGAAGGAAAGAAAAGTTGTCCAAAACAGCTTCCAATCGAATATTCATGTGATTGGAAACGTCAGGAAAGTGGTAAGGTACTGTTTTCTATCAGATGGCAAGCTGCGCACACAATCCCAGTGTTGTACAGCTTCCTTCTTCACCTTTCCGATGCTGCCGCTCTCTCCGGCTCCCGGAGCCGAAGAAGCGGCTTCTTCGCGCAAAGACGATTGTACCGCTCACAGTGCTCTCTTAGCGCCGCTTCTGCCGAAAGAAGCCCGGGAGCGGCGCTTAGCTCCGGAGAGCATCGTACCTTCGTCTTTAGCGTCTTTTGTGGTCTACATCCTAGCAGAAAGCTTTTCCACTCTGTCTGGCAAGGAAAACCTGCGGGAGCACAGAAAACATCTCCCATCGTGTTCTGGACGTTGCACGGAGGTTTGCCAAGTGTTTGGCATGAAGAAAAGAAAAGTTGTCCAAAACAGCTTCCAATCGAATATTCATGTGATTGGAAACGTCAGGAAAGTGGTAAGGTACTGTTTTCTATCAGTTGGCAAGCTGCGCACACAATCCCAGTGTTGTACAGCTTCCTTCTTCACCTTTCCGATGCTGCCGCTCTCTCCGGCTCCCGGAGCCGAAGAAGCGGCTTCTTCGCGCAAAGACGATTGTACCGCTCACAGTGCTCTCTTAGCGCCGCTTCTGCCGAAAGAAGCCCGGGAGCGGCTCTTAGCTCCGGAGAGCATCGTACCTTCGTCTTTAGCGTCTTTTGTGGTCTACATCCTAGCAGAAAGCTTTTCCACTCTGTCTGGCAAGGAAAACCTGCGGGAGCACAGAAAACATCTCCCATCGTGTTCTGGACGTTGCACGGAGGTCTGCCAAGTGTTTGGCATGAAGGAAAGAAAAGTTGTCCAAAACAGCTTCCAATCGAATATTCATGTGATTGGAAACGTCAGGAAAGTGGTAAGGTACTGTTTTCTATCAGTTGGCAAGCTGCGCACACAATCCCAGTGTTGTACAGCTTCCTTCTTCACCTTTCCCATGCTGCCGCTCTCTCCGGCTCCCGGAGCCGAAGAAGCGGCTTCTTCGCGCAAAGACGATTGTACCGCTCACAGTGCTCTCTTAGCGCCGCTTCTGCCGAAAGAAGCCCGGGAGCGGCTCTTAGCTCCGGAGAGCATCGTACCTTCGTCTTTAGCGTCTTTTGTGGTCTACATCCTAGCAGAAAGCTTTTCCACTCTGTCTGGCAAGGAAAACCTGCGGGAGCACAGAAAACATCTCCCATCGTGTTCTGGACGTTGCACGGAGGTCTGCCAAGTGTTTGGCATGAAGGAAAGAAAAGTTGTCCAAAACAGCTTCCAATCGAATATTCATGTGATTGGAAACGTCAGGAAAGTGGTAAGGTACTGTTTTCTATCAGTTGGCAAGCTGCGCACACAATCCCAGTGTTGTACAGCTTCCTTCTTCACCTTTCCCATGCTGCCGCTCTCTCCGGCTCCCGGAGCCGAAGAAGCGGCTTCTTCGCGCAAAGACGATTGTACCGCTCACAGTGCTCTCTTAGCGCCGCTTCTGCCGAAAGAAGCCCGGGAGCGGCTCTTAGCTCCGGAGAGCATCGTACCTTCGTCTTTAGCGTCTTTTGTGGTCTACATCCTAGCAGAAAGCTTTCCCCTCTGTCGGGCAAGGAAAACCTGCGGGAGCACAGAAAACATCTCCCATCGTGTTCTGGACGTTGCACGGAGGTCTGCCAAGTGTTTGGCATGAAGGAAAGAAAAGTTGTCCAAAACAGCTTCCAATCGAATATTCATGTGATTGGAAACGTCAGGAAAGTGGTAAGGTACTGTTTTCTATCAGTTGGCAAGCTGCGCGCACAATCCCAGTGTTGTACAGCTTCCTTCTTCACCTTTCCGATGCTGCCGCTCTCTCCGGCTCCCGGAGCCGAAGAAGCGGCTTCTTCGCGCAAAGACGATTGTACCGCTCACAGTGCTCTCTTAGCGCCGCTTCTGCCGAAAGAAGCCCGGGAGCGGCGCTTAGCTCCGGAGAGCATCGTACCTTCGTCTTTAGCGTCTTTTGTGGTCTACATCCTAGCAGAAAGCTTTTCCACTCTGTCTGGCAAGGAAAACCTGCGGGAGCACAGAAAACATCTCCCATCTTGTTCTGGACGTTGCACGGAGGTTTGCCAAGTGTTTGGCATGAAGGAAAGAAAAGTTGTCCAAAACAGCTTCCAATCGAATATTCATGTGATTGGAAAGGTCAGGAAAGTGGTAAGGTACTGTTTTCTATCAGTTGGCAAGCTGCGCACACAATCCCAGTGTTGTACGGCTTCCTTCTTCACCTTTCCGATGCTGCCGCTCCTCCGGCTCCCGGAGCCGAAGAAGCGGCTTCTTCGCGCAAAGACGATTGTACCGCTCACAGTGCTCTCTTAGCGCCGCTTCTGCCGAAAGAAGCCCGGGAGCGGCGCTTAGCTCCGGAGAGCATCGTACCTTCGTCTTTAGCGTCTTTTGTGTTCTACATGCTAGCAGAAAGCTTTTCCACTCTGTCTGGCAAGGAAAACCTGCGGGAGCACAGAAAACATCTCCCATCATGTTCTGGACGTTGCACGGAGGTCTGCCAAGTGTTTGGCATGAAGAAAAGAAAAGTTGTCCAAAACAGCTTCCAATCGAATATTCATGTGATTGGAAACGTCAGGAAAGTGGTAAGGTACTGTTTTCTATCAGTTGGCAAGCTGCGCACACAATCCCAGTGTTGTACAGCTTCCTTCTTCACCTTTCCGATGCTGCCGCTCTCTCCAGCTCCCGGAGCCGAAGAAGCGGCTTCTTCGCGCAAAGACGATTGTACCGCTCACAGTGCTCTCTTAGCGCCGCTTCTGCCGAAAGAAGCCCGGGAGCGGCTCTTAGCTCCGGAGAGCATCGTACCTTCGTCTTTAGCGTCTTTTGTGGTCTACATCCTAGCAGAAAGCTTTTCCACTCTGTCTGGCAAGGAAAACCTGCGGGAGCACAGAAAACATCTCCCATCGTGTTCTGGACGTTGCACGGAGGTCTGCCAAGTGTTTGGCATGAAGGAAAGAAAAGTTGTCCAAAACAGCTTCCAATCGAATATTCATGTGATTGGAAACGTCAGGAAAGTGGTAAGGTACTGTTTTCTATCAGTTGGCAAGCTGCGCACACAATCCCAGTGTTGTACAGCTTCCTTCTTCACCTTTCCGATGCTGCCGCTCTCTCCGGCTCCCGGAGCCGAAGAAGCGGCTTCTTCGCGCAAAGACCATTGTACCGCTCACAGTGCTCTCTTAGCGCCGCTTCTGCCGAAAGAAGCCCGGCAGCGGCGCTTAGCTCCGGAGAGCATCGTACCTTCGTCTTTAGCGTCTTTTGTGGTCTACATCCTAGCAGAAAGCTTTTCCACTCTGTCTGGCAAGGAAAACCTGCGGGAGCACAGAAAACATCTCCCATCGTGTTCTGGACGTTGCACGGAGGTTTGCCAAGTGTTTGGCATGAAGAAAAGAAAAGTTGTCCAAAACAGCTTCCAATCGAATATTCATGTGATTGGAAACGTCAGGAAAGTGATAAGGTACTGTTTTCTATCAGTTGGCAAGCTGCGCACACAATCCCAGTGTTGTACGGCTTCCTTCTTCACCTTTCCGATGCTGCCGCTCCTCCGGCTCCCGGAGCCGAAGAAGCGGCTTCTTCGCGCAAAGACGATTGTACCGCTCACAATGCTCTCTTAGCGCCGCTTCTGCCGAAAGAAGCCCGGGAGCGGCGCTTAGCTCCGGAGAGCATCGTACCTTCGTCTTTAGCGTCTTTTGTGATCTGCATCCTAGCAGAAAGCTTTTCCATTCTGTCTGGCAAGGAAAACCTGCGGGAGCACAGAAAACATCTCCCATCATGTTCTGGACGTTGCACGGAGGTTTGCCAAGTGTTTGGCATGAAGAAAAGAAAAGTTGTCCAAAACAGCTTCCAATCGAATATTCATGTGATTGGAAACGTCAGGAAAGTGGTAAGGTACTGTTTTCTATCAGTTGGCAAGCTGCGCACACAATCCCAGTGTTGTACAGCTTCCTTCTTCACCTTTCCGATGCTGCCGCTCTCTCCAGCTCCCGGAGCCGAAGAAGCGGCTTCTTCGCGCAAAGACGATTGTACCGCTCACAGTGCTCTCTTAGCGCCGCTTCTGCCGAAAGAAGCCCGGGAGCGGCTCTTAGCTCCGGAGAGCATCGTACCTTCGTCTTTAGCGTCTTTTGTGGTCTACATCCTAGCAGAAAGCTTTTCCACTCTGTCTGGCAAGGAAAACCTGCGGGAGCACAGAAAACATCTCCCATCGTGTTCTGGACGTTGCACGGAGGTCTGCCAAGTGTTTGGCATGAAGGAAAGAAAAGTTGTCCAAAACAGCTTCCAATCGAATATTCATGTGATTGGAAACGTCAGGAAAGTGGTAAGGTACTGTTTTCTATCAGTTGGCAAGCTGCGCACACAATCCCAGTGTTGTACGGCTTCCTTCTTCACCTTTCCGATGCTGCCGCTCCTCCGGCTCCCGGAGCCGAAGAAGCGGCTTCTTCGCGCAAAGACGATTGTACCGCTCACAATGCTCTCTTAGCGCCGCTTCTGCCGAAAGAAGCCCGGGAGCGGCGCTTAGCTCCGGAGAGCATCGTACCTTCGTCTTTAGCGTCTTTTGTGATCTGCATCCTAGCAGAAAGCTTTTCCATTCTGTCTGGCAAGGAAAACCTGCGGGAGCACAGAAAACATCTCCCATCGTGTTCTGGACGTTGCACGGAGGTCTGCCAAGTGTTTGGCATGAAGGAAAAAAAAGTTGTCCAAAACAGCTTCCAATCGCATATTCATGTGATTGGAAACGTCAGGAAAGTGTAAGGTACTGTTTTCTATCAGTTGGCAAGCTGCGCACACAATCCCAGTGTTGTACAGCTTCCTTCTTCACCTTTCTGATGCTGCCGCTCTCTCCGGCTCCCGGAGCCGAAGAAGCGGCTTCTTCGCGCAAAGACCATTGTACCGCTCACAGTGCTCTCTTAGCGCCGCTTCTGCCGAAAGAAGCCCGGGAGCGGCTCTTAGCTCCGGAGAGCATCGTACCTTCGTCTTTAGCGTCTTTTGTGGTCTACATCCTAGCAGAAAGCTTTTCCACTCTGTCTGGCAAGGAAAACCTGCGGGAGCACAGAAAACATCTCCCATCGTGTTCTGGACGTTGCACGGAGGTTTGCCAAGTGTTTGGCATGAAGAAAAGAAAAGTTGTCCAAAACAGCTTCCAATCGAATATTCATGTGATTGGAAACGTCAGGAAAGTGGTAAGGTACTGTTTTCTATCAGTTGGAGAGCTGCGCACACAATCCCAGTGTTGTACAGCTTCCTTCTTCACCTTTCCGATGCTGCCGCTCTCTCCGGCTCCCGGAGCCGAAGAAGCGGCTTCTTCGCGCAAAGACGATTGTACCGCTCACAGTGCTCTCTTAGCGCCGCTTCTGCCGAAAGAAGCCCGGGAGCGGCTCTTAGCTCCGGAGAGCATCGTACCTTCGTCTTTAGCGTCTTTTGTGGTCTACATCCTAGCAGAAAGCTTTTCCACTCTGTCTGGCAAGGAAAACCTGCGGGAGCACAGAAAACATCTCCCATCGTGTTCTGGACGTTGCACGGAGGTCTGCCAAGTGTTTGGCATGAAGGAAAGAAAAGTTGTCCAAAACAGCTTCCAATCGAATATTCATGTGATTGGAAACGTCAGGAAAGTGGTAAGGTACTGTTTTCTATCAGTTGGCAAGCTGCGCACACAATCCCAGTGTTGTACAGCTTCCTTCTTCACCTTTCCGATGCTGCCGCTCTCTCCGGCTCCCGGAGCCGAAGAAGCGGCTTCTTCGCGCAAAGACGATTGTACCGCTCACAGTGCTCTCTTAGCGCCGCTTCTGCCGAAAGAAGCCCGGGAGCGGCTCTTAGCTCCGGAGAGCATCGTACCTTCGTCTTTAGCGTCTTTTGTGGTCTACATCCTAGCAGAAAGCTTTTCCACTCTGTCTGGCAAGGAAAACCTGCGGGACACAGAAAACATCTCCCATCGTGTTCTGGACGTTGCACGGAGGTTTGCCAAGTGTTTGGCATGAAGAAAAGAAAAGTTGTCCAAAACAGCTTCCAATCGAATATTCATGTGATTGGAAACGTCAGGAAAGTGGTAAGGTACTGTTTTCTATCAGTTGGCAAGCTGCGCACACAATCCCAGTGTTGTACGGCTTCCTTCTTCACCTTTCCGATGCTGCCGCTCCTCCGGCTCCCGGAGCCGAAGAAGCGGCTTCTTCGCGCAAAGACGATTGTACCGCTCACAATGCTCTGTTAGCGCCGCTTCTGCCGAAAGAAGCCCGGGAGCGGCTCTTAGCTCCGGAGAGCATCGTACCTTCGTCTTTAGCGTCTTTTGTGGTCTACATCCTAGCAGAAAGCTTTTCCACTCTGTCTGGCAAGGAAAACCTGCGGGAGCACAGAAAACATCTCCCATCGTGTTCTGGACGTTGCACGGAGGTCTGCCAAGTGTTTGGCATGAAGGAAAGAAAAGTTGTCCAAAACAGCTTCCAATCGAATATTCATGTGATTGGAAATGTCAGGAAAGTGGTAAGGTACTGTTTTCTATCAGTTGGCAAGCTGCGCACACAATCCCAGTGTTGTACGGCTTCCTTCTTCACCTTTCCGATGCTGCCGCTCTCTCCGGCTCCCGGAGCCGAAGAAGCGGCTTCTTCGCGCAAAGACCATTGTACCGCTCACAGTGCTCTCTTAGCGCCGCTTCTGCCGAAAGAAGCCCGGGAGCGGCGCTTAGCTCCGGAGAGCATCGTACCTTCGTCTTTAGCGTCTTTTGTGGTCTACATCCTAGCAGAAAGCTTTTCCACTCTGTCTGGCAAGGAAAACCTGCGGGAGCACAGAAAACATCTCCCATCGTGTTCTGGACGTTGCACGGAGGTCTGCCAAGTGTTTGCCATGAAGAAAAGAAAAGTTGTCCAAAACAGCTTCCAATCGAATATTCATGTGATTGGAAACGTCAGGAAAGTGATAAGGTACTGTTTTCTATCAGTTGGCAAGCTGCGCACACAATCCCAGTGTTGTACGGCTTCCTTCTTCACCTTTCCGATGCTGCCGCTCCTCCGGCTCCCGGAGCCGAAGAAGCGGCTTCTTCGCGCAAAGACGATTGTACCGCTCACAATGCTCTCTTAGCGCCGCTTCTGCCGAAAGAAGCCCGGGAGCGGCGCTTAGCTCCGGAGAGCATCGTACCTTCGTCTTTAGCGTCTTTTGTGATCTGCATCCTAGCAGAAAGCTTTTCCACTCTGTCTGGCAAGGAAAACCTGCGGGAGCACAGAAAACATCTCCCATCGTGTTCTGGACGTTGCACGGAGGTCTGCCAAGTGTTTGGCATGAAGGAAAGAAAAGTTGTCCAAAACAGCTTCCAATCGCATATTCATGTGATTGGAAACGTCAGGAAAGTGTAAGGTACTGTTTTCTATCAGTTGGCAAGCTGCGCACACAATCCCAGTGTTGTACAGCTTCCTTCTTCACCTTTCCCATGCTGCCGCTCTCTCCGGCTCCCGGAGCCGAAGAAGCGGCTTCTTCGCGCAAAGACCATTGTACCGCTCACAGTGCTCTCTTAGCGCCGCTTCTGCCGAAAGAAGCCCGGGAGCGGCTCTTAGCTCCGGAGAGCATCGTACCTTCGTCTTTAGCGTCTTTTGTGGTCTACATCCTAGCAGAAAGCTTTTCCACTCTGTCTGGCAAGGAAAACCTGCGGGAGCACAGAAAACATCTCCCATCGTGTTCTGGACGTTGCACGGAGGTCTGCCAAGTGTTTGGCATGAAGGAAAGAAAAGTTGTCCAAAACAGCTTCCAATCGAATATTCATGTGATTGGAAACGTCAGGAAAGTGGTAAGGTACTGTTTTCTATCAGTTGGCAAGCTGCGCACACAATCCCAGTGTTGTACAGCTTCCTTCTTCACCTTTCCGATGCTGCCGCTCTCTCCGGCTCCCGGAGCCGAAGAAGCGGCTTCTTCGCGCAAAGACGATTGTACCGCTCACAGTGCTCTCTTAGCGCCGCTTCTGCCGAAAGAGGCCCGGGAGCGGCTCTTAGCTCCGGAGAGCATCGTACCTTCGTCTTTACTGTCTTTTCTGGTCTACATCCTAGCAGAAAGCTTTTCCACTCTGTCTGGCAAGGAAAACCTGCGGGAGCACAGAAAACATCTCCCATCGTGTTCTGGATGTTGCACGGAGGTCTGCCAAGTGTTTGGCATGAAGGAAAGAAAAGTTGTCCAAAACAGCTTCCAATCGAATATTCATGTGATTGGAAACGTCAGGAAAGTGGTAAGGTACTGTTTTCTATCAGTTGGCAAGCTGCGCACACAATCCCAGTGTTGTACAGCTTCCTTCTTCACCTTTCCGATGCTGCCGCTCTCTCCGGCTCCCGGAGCCGAAGAAGCGGCTTCTTCGCGCAAAGACGATTGTACCGCTCACATTGCTCTCTTAGCGCCGCTTCTGCCGAAAGAAGCCCGGGAGCGGCGCTTAGCTCCGGAGAGCATCGTACCTTCGTCTTTAGCGTCTTTTGTGATCTGCATCCTAGCAGAAAGCTTTTCCACTCTGTCTGGCAAGGAAAACCTGCGGGAGCACAGAAAACATCTCCCATCGTGTTCTGGACGTTGCACGGAGGTCTGCCAAGTGTTTGGCATGAAGGAAAGAAAAGTTGTCCAAAACAGCTTCCAATCGCATATTCATGAGTTTGGAAACGTCAGGAAAGTGTAAGGTACTGTTTTCTATCAGTTGGCAAGCTGCGCACACAATCCCAGTGTTGTACAGCTTCCTTCTTCACCTTTCCGATGCTGCCGCTCTCTCCGGCTCCCGGAGCCGAAGAAGCGGCTTCTTCGCGCGAAGACCATTGTACCGCTCACAGTGCTCTCTTAGCGCCGCTTCTGCCGAAAGAAGCCCGGGAGCGGCTCTTAGCTCCGGAGAGCATCGTACCTTCGTCTTTAGCGTCTTTTGTGGTCTACATCCTAGCAGAAAGCTTTTCCACTCTGTCTGGCAAGGAAAACCTGCGGGAGCACAGAAAACATCTCCCATTGTGTTCTGGACGTTGCACGGAGGTCTGCCAAGTGTTTGGCATGAAGGAAAGAAAAGTTGTCCAAAACAGCTTCCAATCGAATATTCATGTGATTGGAAACGTCAGGAAAGTGGTAAGGTACTGTTTTCTATCAGTTGGCAAGCTGCGCACACAATCCCAGTGTTGTACAGCTTCCTTCTTCACCTTTCCGATGCTGCCGCTCTCTCCGGCTCCCGGAGCCGAAGAAGCGGCTTCTTCGCGCAAAGACGATTGTACCGCTCACAGTGCTCTCTTAGCGCCGCTTCTGCCGAAAGAGGCCCGGGAGCGGCTCTTAGCTCCGGAGAGCATCGTACCTTCGTCTTTAGCGTCTTTTGTGGTCTACATCCTAGCAGAAAGCTTTTCCACTCTGTCTGGCAAGGAAAACCTGCGGGAGCACAGAAAACATCTCCCATCGTGTTCTGGACGTTGCACGGAGGTCTGCCAAGTGTTTGGCATGAAGGAAAGAAAAGTTGTCCAAAACAGCTTCCAATCGAATATTCATGTGATTGGAAACGTCAGGAAAGTGGTAAGGTACTGTTTTCTATCAGTTGGCAAGCTGCGCACACAATCCCAGTGTTGTACAGCTTCCTTCTTCACCTTTCCGATGCTGCCGCTCTCTCCGGCTCCCGGAGCCGAAGAAGCGGCTTCTTCGCGCAAAGACGATTGTACCGCTCACATTGCTCTCTTAGCGCCGCTTCTGCCGAAAGAAGCCCGGGAGCGGCGCTTAGCTCCGGAGAGCATCGTACCTTCGTCTTTAGCGTCTTTTGTGGTCTACATCCTAGCAGAAAGCTTTTCCACTCTGTCTGGCAAGGAAAACCTGCGGGAGCACAGAAAACATCTCCCATCGTGTTCTGGACGTTGCACGGAGGTCTGCCAAGTGTTTGGCATGAAGGAAAGAAAAGTTGTCCAAAACAGCTTCCAATCGAATATTCATGTGATTGGAAAGGTCAGGAAAGTGGTAAGGTACTGTTTTCTATCAGTTGGCAAGCTGCGCACACAATCCCAGTGTTGTACAGCTTCCTTCTTCACCTTTCCGATGCTGCCGCTCTCTCCGGCTCCCGGAGCCGAAGAAGCGGCTTCTTCGCGCAAAGACCATTGTACCGCTCACAGTGCTCTCTTAGCGCCGCTTCTGCCGAAAGAAGCCCGGGAGCGGCTCTTAGCTCCGGAGAGCATCGTACCTTCGTCTTTAGCGTCTTTTGTGGTCTACATCCTAGCAGAAAGCTTTTCCACTCTGTCTGGCAAGGAAAACCTGCGGGAGCACAGAAAACATCTCCCATCGTGTTCTGGACGTTGCACGGAGGTCTGCCAAGTGTTTGGCATGAAGAAAAGAAAAGTTGTCCAAAACAGCTTCCAATCGAATATTCATGTGATTGGAAACGTCAGGAAAGTGGTAAGGTACTGTTTTCTATCAGTTGGCAAGCTGCGCACACAATCCCAGTGTTGTACAGCTTCCTTCTTCACCTTTCCGATGCTGCCGCTCTCTCCGGCTCCCGGAGCCGAAGAAGCGGCTTCTTCGCGCAAAGACGATTGTACCGCTCACAGTGCTCTCTTAGCGCCGCTTCTGCCGAAAGAAGCCCGGGAGCGGCGCTTAGCTCCGGAGAGCATCGTACCTTCGTCTTTAGCGTCTTTTGTGGTCTACATCCTAGCAGAAAGCTTTTCCACTCTGTCTGGCAAGGAAAACCTGCGGGAGCACAGAAAACATCTCCCATCGTGTTCTGGACGTTGCACGGAGGTTTGCCAAGTGTTTGGCATGAAGGAAAGAAAAGTTGTCCAAAACAGCTTCCAATCGAATATTCATGTGATTGGAAACGTCAGGAAAGTGATAAGGTACTGTTTTCTATCAGTTGGCAAGCTGCGCACACAATCCCAGTGTTGTACGGCTTCCTTCTTCACCTTTCCGATGCTGCCGCTCCTCCGGCTCCCGGAGCCGAAGAAGCGGCTTCTTCGCGCAAAGACGATTGTACCGCTCACAATGCTCTCTTAGCGCCGCTTCTGCCGAAAGAAGCCCGGGAGCGGCTCTTAGCTCCGGAGAGCATCGTAGCTTCGTCTTTAGCGTCTTTTGTGATCTGCATCCTAGCAGAAAGCTTTTCCACTCTGTCTGGCAAGGAAAACCTGCGGGAGCACAGAAAACATCTCCCATCGTGTTCTGGACGTTGCACGGAGGTCTGCCAAGTGTTTGGCATGAAGGAAAGAAAAGTTGTCCAAAACAGCTTCCAATCGAATATTCATGTGATTGGAAACGTCAGGAAAGTGGTAAGGTACTGTTTTCTATCAGTTGGCAAGCTGCGCACACAATCCCAGTGTAGTACAGCTTCCTTCTTCACCTTTGCGATGCTGCCGCTCTCTCCGGCTCCCGGAGCCGAAGAAGCGGCTTCTTCGCGCAAAGACGATTGTACCGCTCACAGTGCTCTCTTAGCGCCGCTTCTGCCGAAAGAAGCCCGGGAGCGGCTCTTAGCTCCGGAGAGCATCGTACCTTCGTCTTTAGCGTCTTTTGTGGTCTACATCCTAGCAGAAAGCTTTTCCACTCTGTCTGGCAAGGAAAACCTGCGGGAGCACAGAAAACATCTCCCATCGTGTTCTGGACGTTGCACGGAGGTCTGCCAAGTGTTTGCCATGAAGAAAAGAAAAGTTGTCCAAAACAGCTTCCAATCGAATATTCATGTGATTGGAAACGTCAGGAAAGTGATAAGGTACTGTTTTCTATCAGTTGGCAAGCTGCGCACACAATCCCAGTGTTGTACGGCTTCCTTCTTCACCTTTCCGATGCTGCCGCTCCTCCGGCTCCCGGAGCCGAAGAAGCGGCTTCTTCGCGCAAAGACGATTGTACCGCTAACAATGCTCTCTTAGCGCCGCTTCTGCCGAAAGAAGCCCGGGAGCGGCGCTTAGCTCCGGAGAGCATCGTACCTTCGTCTTTAGCGTCTTTTGTGATCTGCATCCTAGCAGAAAGCTTTTCCACTCTGTCTGGCAAGGAAAACCTGCGGGAGCACAGAAAACATCTCCCATCGTGTTCTGGACGTTGCACGGAGGTCTGCCAAGTGTTTGGCATGAAGGAAAGAAAAGTTGTCCAAAACAGCTTCCAATCGCATATTCATGTGATTGGAAACGTCAGGAAAGTGTAAGGTACTGTTTTCTATCAGTTGGCAAGCTGCGCACACAATCCCAGTGTTGTACAGCTTCCTTCTTCACCTTTCCGATGCTGCCGCTCTCTCCGGCTCCCGGAGCCGAAGAAGCGGCTTCTTCGCGCAAAGACGATTGTACCGCTCACAGTGCTCTCTTAGCGCCGCTTCTGCCGAAAGAAGCCCGGGAGCGGCTCTTAGCTCCGGAGAGCATCGTACCTTCGTCTTTAGCGTCTTTTGTGGTCTACATCCTAGCAGAAAGCTTTTCCACTCTGTCTGGCAAGGAAAACCTGCGGGAGCACAGAAAACATCTCCCATCGTGTTCTGGACGTTGCACGGAGGTCTGCCAAGTGTTTGGCATGAAGAAAAGAAAAGTTGTCCAAAACAGCTTCCAATCGAATATTCATGTGATTGGAAACGTCAGGAAAGTGTAAGGTACTGTTTTCTATCAGTTGGCAAGCTGCGCACACAATCCCAGTGTTGTACGGCTTCCTTCTTCACCTTTCCGATGCTGCCGCTCCTCCGGCTCCCGGAGCCGAAGAAGCGGCTTCTTCGCGCAAAGACGATTGTACCGCTCACAGTGCTCTCTTAGCGCCGCTTCTGCCGAAAGAGGCCCGGGAGCGGCTCTTAGCTCCGGAGAGCATCGTACCTTCGTCTTTACTGTCTTTTCTGGTCTACATCCTAGCAGAAAGCTTTTCCACTCTGTCTGGCAAGGAAAACCTGCGGGAGCACAGAAAACATCTCCCATCGTGTTCTGGACGTTGCACGGAGGTCTGCCAAGTGTTTGGCATGAAGGAAAGAAAAGTTGTCCAAAACAGCTTCCAATCGAATATTCATGTGATTGGAAACGTCAGGAAAGTGGTAAGGTACTGTTTTCTATCAGTTGGCAAGCTGCGCACACAATCCCAGTGTTGTACAGCTTCCTTCTTCACCTTTCCCATGCTGCCGCTCTCTCCGGCTCCCGGAGCCGAAGAAGCGGCTTCTTCGCGCAAAGACGATTGTACCGCTCACATTGCTCTCTTAGCGCCGCTTCTGCCGAAAGAAGCCCGGGAGCGGCGCTTAGCTCCGGAGAGCATCGTACCTTCGTCTTTAGCGTCTTTTGTGATCTGCATCCTAGCAGAAAGCTTTTCCACTCTGTCTGGCAAGGAAAACCTGCGGGAGCACAGAAAACATCTCCCATCGTGTTCTGGACGTTGCACGGAGGTCTGCCAAGTGTTTGGCATGAAGGAAAGAAAAGTTGTCCAAAACAGCTTCCAATCGCATATTCATGAGATTGGAAACGTCAGGAAAGTGTAAGGTAATGTTTTCTATCAGTTGGCAAGCTGCGCACACAATCCCAGTGTTGTACAGCTTCCTTCTTCACCTTTCCGATGCTGCCGCTCTCTCCGGCTCCCGGAGCCGAAGAAGCGGCTTCTTCGCGCAAAGACCATTGTACCGCTCACAGTGCTCTCTTAGCGCCGCTTCTGCCGAAAGAAGCCCGGGAGCGGCTCTTAGCTCCGGAGAGCATCGTACCTTCGTCTTTAGCGTCTTTTGTGGTCTACATCCTAGCAGAAAGCTTTTCCACTCTGTCTGGCAAGGAAAACCTGCGGGAGCACAGAAAACATCTCCCATCGTGTTCTGGACGTTGCACGGAGGTCTGCCAAGTGTTTGGCATGAAGGAAAGAAAAGTTGTCCAAAACAGCTTCCAATCGAATATTCATGTGATTGGAAAGGTCAGGAAAGTGGTAAGGTACTGTTTTCTATCAGTTGGCAAGCTGCGCACACAATCCCAGTGTTGTACAGCTTCCTTCTTCACCTTTCCGATGCTGCCGCTCTCTCCGGCTCCCGGAGCCGAAGAAGCGGCTTCTTCGCGCAAAGACGATTGTACCGCTCACAGTGCTCTCTTAGCGCCGCTTCTGCCGAAAGAGGCCCGGGAGCGGCTCTTAGCTCCGGAGAGCATCGTACCTTCGTCTTTAGCGTCTTTTGTGGTCTACATCCTAGCAGAAAGCTTTTCCACTCTGTCTGGCAAGGAAAACCTGCGGGAGCACAGAAAACATCTCCCATCGTGTTCTGGACGTTGCACGGAGGTCTGCCAAGTGTTTGGCATGAAGGAAAGAAAAGTTGTCCAAAACAGCTTCCAATCGAATATTCATGTGATTGGAAACGTCAGGAAAGTGGTAAGGTACTGTTTTCTATCAGTTGGCAAGCTGCGCACACAATCCCAGTGTTGTACAGCTTCCTTCTTCACCTTTCCGATGCTGCCGCTCTCTCCGGCTCCCGGAGCCGAAGAAGCGGCTTCTTCGCGCAAAGACGATTGTACCGCTCACATTGCTCTCTTAGCGCCGCTTCTGCCGAAAGAAGCCCGGGAGCGGCGCTTAGCTCCGGAGAGCATCGTACCTTCGTCTTTAGCGTCTTTTGTGGTCTACATCCTAGCAGAAAGCTTTTCCACTCTGTCTGGCAAGGAAAACCTGCGGGAGCACAGAAAACATCTCCCATCGTGTTCTGGACGTTGCACGGAGGTCTGCCAAGTGTTTGGCATGAAGGAAAGAAAAGTTGTCCAAAACAGCTTCCAATCGAATATTCATGTGATTGGAAAGGTCAGGAAAGTGGTAAGGTACTGTTTTCTATCAGTTGGCAAGCTGCGCACACAATCCCAGTGTTGTACAGCTTCCTTCTTCACCTTTCCGATGCTGCCGCTCTCTCCGGCTCCCGGAGCCGAAGAAGCGGCTTCTTCGCGCAAAGACGATTGTACCGCTCACAGTGCTCTCTTAGCGCCGCTTCTGCCGAAAGAAGCCCGGGAGCGGCTCTTAGCTCCGGAGAGCATCGTACCTTCGTCTTTAGCGTCTTTTGTGGTCTACATCCTAGCAGAAAGCTTTTCCACTCTGTCTGGCAAGGAAAACCTGCGGGAGCACAGAAAACATCTCCCATCGTGTTCTGGACGTTGCACGGAGGTCTGCCAAGTGTTTGGCATGAAGGAAAGAAAAGTTGTCCAAAACAGCTTCCAATCGAATATTCATGTGATTGGAAACGTCAGGAAAGTGGTAAGGTACTGTTTTCTATCAGTTGGCAAGCTGCGCACACAATCCCAGTGTTGTACAGCTTCCTTCTTCACCTTTCCCATGCTGCCGCTCTCTCCGGCTCCCGGAGCCGAAGAAGCGGCTTCTTCGCGCAAAGACGATTGTACCGCTCACAGTGCTCTCTTAGCGCCGCTTCTGCCGAAAGAAGCCCGGGAGCGGCGCTTAGCTCCGGAGAGCATCGTACCTTCGTCTTTAGCGTCTTTTGTGGTCTACATCCTAGCAGAAAGCTTTTCCACTCTGTCTGGCAAGGAAAACCTGCGGGAGCACAGAAAACATCTCCCATCGTGTTCTGGACGTTGCACGGAGGTTTGCCAAGTGTTTGGCATGAAGGAAAGAAAAGTTGTCCAAAACAGCTTCCAATCGAATATTCATGTGATTGGAAACGTCAGGAAAGTGATAAGGTACTGTTTTCTATCAGTTGGCAAGCTGCGCACACAATCCCAGTGTTGTACGGCTTCCTTCTTCACCTTTCCGATGCTGCCGCTCCTCCGGCTCCCGGAGCCGAAGAAGCGGCTTCTTCGCGCAAAGACGATTGTACCGCTCACAATGCTCTCTTAGCGCCGCTTCTGCCGAAAGAAGCCCGGGAGCGGCTCTTAGCTCCGGAGAGCATCGTACCTTCGTCTTTAGCGTCTTTTGTGATCTGCATCCTAGCAGAAAGCTTTTCCACTCTGTCTGGCAAGGAAAACCTGCGGGAGCACAGAAAACATCTCCCATCGTGTTCTGGACGTTGCACGGAGGTCTGCCAAGTGTTTGGCATGAAGGAAAGAAAAGTTGTCCAAAACAGCTTCCAATCGCATATTCATGTGATTGGAAACGTCAGGAAAGTGTAAGGTACTGTTTTCTATCAGTTGGCAAGCTGCGCACACAATCCCAGTGTTGTACAGCTTCCTTCTTCACCTTTCCGATGCTGCCGCTCTCTCCGGCTCCCGGAGCCGAAGAAGCGGCTTCTTCGCGCAAAGACCATTGTACCGCTCACAGTGCTCTCTTAGCGCCGCTTCTGCCGAAAGAAGCCCGGGAGCGGCGCTTAGCTCCGGAGAGCATCGTACCTTCGTCTTTAGCGTCTTTTGTGGTCTACATCCTAGCAGAAAGCTTTTCCACTCTGTCTGGCAAGGAAAACCTGCGGGAGCACAGAAAACATCTCCCATCGTGTTCTGGACGTTGCACGGAGGTCTGCCAAGTGTTTGGCATGAAGGAAAGAAAAGTTGTCCAAAACAGCTTCCAATCGAATATTCATGTGATTGGAAACGTCAGGAAAGTGGTAAGGTACTGTTTTCTATCAGTTGGCAAGCTGCGCACACAATCCCAGTGTTGTACAGCTTCCTTCTTCACCTTTCCGATGCTGCCGCTCTCTCCGGCTCCCGGAGCCGAAGAAGCGGCTTCTTCGCGCAAAGACCATTGTACCGCTCACAGTGCTCTCTTAGCGCCGCTTCTGCCGAAAGAAGCCCGGGAGCGGCTCTTAGCTCCGGAGAGCATCGTACCTTCGTCTTTAGCGTCTTTTGTGGTCTACATCCTAGCAGAAAGCTTTTCCACTCTGTCTGGCAAGGTAAACCTGCGGGAGAACAGAAAACATCTCCCATCGTGTTCTGGACGTTGCACGGAGGTCTGCCAAGTGTTTGGCATGAAGGAAAGAAAAGTTGTCCAAAACAGCTTCCAATCGAATATTCATGTGATTGGAAACGTCAGGAAAGTGGTAAGGTACTGTTTTCTATCAGTTGGCAAGCTGCGCACACAATCCCAGTGTTGTACGGCTTCCTTCTTCACCTTTCCGATGCTGCCGCTCTCTCCGGCTCCCGGAGCCGAAGAAGCGGCTTCTTCGCGCAAAGACGATTGTACCGCTCACAGTGCTCTCTTAGCGCCGCTTCTGCCGAAAGAAGCCCGGGAGCGGCTCTTAGCTCCGGAGAGCATCGTACCTTCGTCTTTAGCGTCTTTTGTGGTCTACATCCTAGCAGAAAGCTTTTCCACTCTGTCTGGCAAGGTAAACCTGCGGGAGAACAGAAAACATCTCCCATCGTGTTCTGGACGTTGCACGGAGGTCTGCCAAGTGTTTGGCATGAAGGAAAGAAAAGTTGTCCAAAACAGCTTCCAATCGAATATTCATGTGATTGGAAACGTCAGGAAAGTGGTAAGGTACAGTTTTCTATCAGTTGGCAAGCTGCGCACACAATCCCAGTGTTCTACAGCTTCCTTCTTCACCTTCCGATGCTGCCGCTCTCTCCGGCTCCCGGAGCCGAAGAAGCGGCTTCTTCGCACAAAGACGATTGTACCGCTCACATTGCTCTTTTAGCGCCGCTTCTGCCGAAAGAAGCCCGGGAGCGGCGCTTAGCTCCGGAGAGCATCGTACCTTCGTCTTTAGCGTCTTTTGTGGTCTACATCCTAGCAGAAAGCTTTTCCGCTCTGTCTGGCAAGGAAAACCTGCGGGAGCACAGAAAACATCTCCCATCGTGTTCTGGACGTTGCACGGAGGTCTGCCAAGTGTTTGGCATGAAGGAAAGAAAAGTTGTCCAAAACAGCTTCCAATCGAATATTCATGTGATTGGAAAGGTCAGGAAAGTGGTAAGGTACTGTTTTCTATCAGTTGGCAAGCTGCGCACACAATCCCAGTGTTGTACAGCTTCCTTCTTCACCTTTCCGATGCTGCCGCTCTCTCCGGCTCCCGGAGCCGAAGAAGCGGCTTCTTCGCGCAAAGACGATTGTACCGCTCACAGTGCTCTCTTAGCGCCGCTTCTGCCGAAAGAAGCCCGGGAGCGGCTCTTAGCTCCGGAGAGCATCGTACCTTCGTCTTTAGCGTCTTTTGTGGTCTACATCCTAGCAGAAAGCTTTTCCACTCTGTCTGGCAAGGAAAACCTGCGGGAGCACAGAAAACATCTCCCATCGTGTTCTGGACGTTGCACTGAGGTCTGCCAAGTGTTTGGCATGAAGGAAAGAAAAGTTGTCCAAAACAGCTTCCAATCGAATATTCATGTGATTGGAAACGTCAGGAAAGTGGTAAGGTACTGTTTTCTATCAGTTGGCAAGCTGCGCACACAATCCCAGTGTTGTACAGCTTCCTTCTTCACCTTTCCGATGCTGCCGCTCTCTCCGGCTCCCGGAGCCGAAGAAGCGGCTTCTTCGCGCAAAGACGATTGTACCGCTCACAGTGCTCTCTTAGCGCCGCTTCTGCCGAAAGAAGCCCGGGAGCGGCTCTTAGCTCCGGAGAGCATCGTACCTTCGTCTTTAGCGTCTTTTGTGGTCTACATCCTAGCAGAAAGCTTTTCCACTCTGTCTGGCAAGGAAAACCTGCGGGAGCACAGAAAACATCTCCCATCGTGTTCTGGACGTTGCACGGAGGTCTGCCAAGTGTTTGGCATGAAGAAAAGAAAAGTTGTCCAAAACAGCTTCCAATCGAATATTCATGTGATTGGAAACGTCAGGAAAGTGGTAAGGTACTGTTTTCTATCAGTTGGCAAGCTGCGCACACAATCCCAGTGTTGTACAGCTTCCTTCTTCACCTTTCCGATGCTGCCGCTCTCTCCGGCTCCCGGAGCCGAAGAAGCGGCTTCTTCGCGCAAAGACGATTGTACCGCTCACAATGCTCTCTTAGCGCCGCTTCTGCCGAAAGAAGCCCGGGAGCGGCGCTTAGCTCCGGAGACCATCGTACCTTCGTCTTTAGCGTCTTTTGTGATCTGCATCCTAGCAGAAAGCTTTTCCACTCTGTCTGGCAAGGAAAACCTGCGGGAGCACAGAAAACATCTCCCATCGTGTTCTGGACGTTGCACGGAGGTCTGCCAAGTGTTTGGCATGAAGGAAAGAAAAGTTGTCCAAAACAGCTTCCAATCGCATATTCATGTGATTGGAAACGTCAGGAATGTGTAAGGTACTGTTTTCTATCAGTTGGCAAGCTGCGCACACAATCCCAGTGTTGTACAGCTTCCTTCTTCACCTTTCCGATGCTGCCGCTCTCTCCGGCTCCCGGAGCCGAAGAAGCGGCTTCTTCGCGCAAAGACGATTGTACCGCTCACAGTGCTCTCTTAGCGCCGCTTCTGCCGAAAGAAGCCCGGGAGCGGCGCTTAGCTCCGGAGAGCATCGTACCTTCGTCTTTAGCGTCTTTTGTGGTCTACATCCTAGCAGAAAGCTTTTCCACTCTGTCTGGCAAGGAAAACCTGCGGGAGCACAGAAAACATCTCCCATCGTGTTCTGGACGTTGCACGGAGGTCTGCCAAGTGTTTGGCATGAAGGAAAGAAAAGTTGTCCAAAACAGCTTCCAATCGAATATTCATGTGATTGGAAACGTCAGGAAAGTGGTAAGGTACTGTTTTCCATCAGTTGGCAAGCTGCGCACACAATCCCAGTGTTGTACAGCTTCCTTCTTCACCTTTCCGATGCTGCCGCTCTCTCCGGCTCCCGGAGCCGAAGAAGCGGCTTCTTCGCGCAAAGACGATTGTACCGCTCACAGTGCTCTCTTAGCGCCGCTTCTGCCGAAAGAAGCCCGGGAGCGGCGCTTAGCTCCGGAGAGCATCGTACCTTCGTCTTTAGCGTCTTTTGTGGTCTACATCCTAGCAGAAAGCTTTTCCACTCTGTCTGGCAAGGAAAACCTGCGGGAGCACAGAAAACATCTCCCATCGTGTTCTGGACGTTGCACGGAGGTCTGCCAAGTGTTTGGCATGAAGGAAAGAAAAGTTGTCCAAAACAGCTTCCAATCGAATATTCATGTGATTGGAAACGTCAGGAAAGTGGTAAGGTACTGTTTTCCATCAGTTGGCAAGCTGCGCACACAATCCCAGTGTTGTACAGCTTCCTTCTTCACCTTTCCGATGCTGCCGCTCTCTCCGGCTCCCGGAGCCGAAGAAGCGGCTTCTTCGCGCAAAGACGATTGTACCGCTCACAGTGCTCTCTTAGCGCCGCTTCTGCCGAAAGAAGCCCGGGAGCGGCGCTTAGCTCCGGAGAGCATCGTACCTTCGTCTTTACTGTCTTTTGTGGTCTACATCCTAGCAGAAAGCTTTTCCACTCTGTCTGGCAAGGAAAACCTGCGGGAGCACAGAAAACATCTCCCATCGTGTTCTGGACGTTGCACGGAGGTCTGCCAAGTGTTTGGCATGAAGGAAAGAAAAGTTGTCCAAAACAGCTTCCAATCGAATATTCATGTGATTGGAAACGTCAGGAAAGTGTAAGGTACTGTTTTCTATCAGTTGGCAAGCTGCGCACACAATCCCAGTGTTGTACAGCTTCCTTCTTCACCTTTCCGATGCTGCCGCTCCTCCGGCTCCCGGAGCCGAAGAAGCCGCTTCTTCGCGCAAAGACGATTGTACCGCTCACAGTGCTCTCTTAGCGCCGCTTCTGCCGAAAGAAGCCCGGGAGTGGCGCTTAGCTCCGGAGAGCATCGTACCTTCGTCTTTAGCGTCTTTTGTGGTCTACATCCTACCAGAAAGCTTTTCCACTCTGTCTGGCAAGGAAAACCTGCGGGAGCACAGAAAACATCTCCCATCGTGTTCTGGACGTTGCACGGAGGTCTGCCAAGTGTTTGGCATGAAGGAAAGAAAAGTTGTCCAAAACAGCTTCCAATCGAATATTCATGTGATTGGAAACGTCAGGAAAGTGGTAAGGTACTGTTTTCTATCAGTTGGCAAGCTGCGCACACAATCCCAGTGTTGTACAGCTTCCTTCTTCACCTTTCCGATGCTGCCGCTCTCTCCGGCTCCCGGAGCCGAAGAAGCGGCTTCTTCGCGCAAAGACGATTGTACCGCTCACAGTGCTCTCTTAGCGCCGCTTCTGCCGAAAGAAGCCCGGGAGCGGCTCTTAGCGCCGGAGAGCATCGTACCTTCGTCTTTAGCGTCTTTTGTGGTCTACATCCTAGCAGAAAGCTTTTCCACTCTGTCTGGCAAGGAAAACCTGCGGGAGCACAGAAAACATCTCCCATCGTGTTCTGGACGTTGCACGGAGGTCTGCCAAGTGTTTGGCATGAAGGAAAGAAAAGTTGTCCAAAACAGCTTCCAATCGAATATTCATGTGATTGGAAACGTCAGGAAAGTGGTAAGGTACTGTTTTCTATCAGTTGGCAAGCTGCGCACACAATCCCAGTGTTGTACAGCTTCCTTCGTCACCTTTCCGATGCTGCCGCTCCTCCGGCTCCCGGAGCCGAAGAAGCGGCTTCTTCGCGCAAAGACGATTGTACCGCTCACAGTGCTCTCTTAGCGCCGCTTCTGCCGAAAGAAGCCCGGGAGCGGCTCTTAGCTCCGGAGAGCATCGTACCTTCGTCTTTAGCGTCTTTTGTGGTCTACATCCTAGCAGAAAGCTTTTCCACTCTGTCTGGCAAGGAAAACCTGCAGGAGCACAGAAAACATCTCCCATCGTGTTCTGGACGTTGCACGGAGGTCTGCCAAGTGTTTGGCATGAAGGAAAGAAAAGTTGTCCAAAACAGCTTCTTATCGAATATTCATGTGATTGGAAACGTCAGGAAAGTGGTAAGGTACTGTTTTCTATCAGTTGGCAAGCTGCGCACACAATCCCAGTGTTGTACAGCTTCCTTCTTCACCTTTCCGATGCTGCCGCTCTCTCCGGCTCCCGGAGCCGAAGAAGCGGCTTCTTCGCGCAATGACGATTGTACCGCTCACAGTGCTCTCTTAGCGCCGCTTCTGCCGAAAGAAGCCCGGGAGCGGCGCTTAGCTCCGGAGAGCATCGTACCTTCGTCTTTAGCGTCTTTTGTGGTCTACATCCTAGCAGAAAGCTTTTCCACTCTGTCTGGCAAGGAAAACCTGCGGGAGCACAGAAAACATCTCCCATCGTGTTCTAGACGTTGCACGGAGGTCTGCCAAGTGTTTGGCATGAAGGAAAGCAAAGTTGTCCAAAACAGCTTCTTATCGAATATTCATGTGATTGGAAACGTCAGGAAAGTGGTAAGGTACTGTTTTCTATCAGTTGGCAAGCTGCGCACACAATCCCAGTGTTGTACAGCTTCCTTCTTCACCTTTCCGATGCTGCCGCTCTCTCCGGCTCCCGGAGCCGAAGAAGCGGCTTCTTCGCGCAAAGACGATTGTACCGCTCACAGTGCTCTCTTAGCGCCGCTTCTGCCGAAAGAAGCCCGGGAGCGGCGCTTAGCTCCGGAGAGCATCGTACCTTCGTCTTTAGCGTCTTTTGTGGTCTACATCCTAGCAGAAAGCTTTTCCACTCTGTCTGGCAAGGAAAACCTGCGGGAGCACAGAAAACATCTCCCATCGTGTTCTGGACGTTGCACGGAGGTTTGCCAAGTGTTTGGCATGAAGAAAAGAAAAGTTGTCCAAAACAGCTTCCAATCGAATATTCATGTGATTGGAAACGTCAGGAAAGTGATAAGGTACTGTTTTCTATCAGTTGGCAAGCTGCGCACACAATCCCAGTGTTGTACAGCTTCCTTCTTCACCTTTCCGATGCTGCCGCTCTCTCCGGCTCCCGGAGCCGAAGAAGCGGCTTCTTCGCGCAAAGACGATTGTACCGCTCACAGTGCTCTCTTAGCGCCGCTTCTGCCGAAAGAAGCCCGGGAGCGGCTCTTAGCTCCGGAGAGCATCGTACCTTCGTCTTTAGCGTCTTTTGTGGTCTACATCCTAGCAGAAAGCTTTTCCACTCTGTCTGGCAAGGAAAACCTGCGGGAGCACAGAAAACATCTCCCATCGTGTTCTGGACGTTGCACGGAGGTCTGCCAAGTGTTTGGCATGAAGGAAAGAAAAGTTGTCCAAAACAGCTTCCAATCGAATATTCATGTGATTGGAAACGTCAGGAAAGTGGTAAGGTACTGTTTTCTATCAGTTGGCAAGCTGCGCACACAATCCCAGTGTTGTACGGCTTCCTTCTTCACCTTTCCGATGCTGCCGCTCTCTCCGGCTCCCGGAGCCGAAGAAGCGGCTTCTTCGCGCAAAGACGATTGTACCGCTCACAGTGCTCTCTTAGCGCCGCTTCTGCCGAAAGAAGCCCGGGAGCGGCTCTTAGCTCCGGAGAGCATCGTACCTTCATCTTTAGCGTCTTTTGTGGTGTACATCCTAGCAGAAAGCTTTTCCACTCTGTCTGGCAAGGAAAACCTGCGGGAGCACAGAAAACATCTCCCATCGTGTTCTGGATGTTGCACGGAGGTCTGCCAAGTGTTTGGCATGAAGGAAAGAAAAGTTGTCCAAAACAGCTTCTTATCGAATATTCATGTGATTGGAAACGTCAGGAAAGTGTAAGGTACTGTTTTCTATCAGTTGGCAAGCTGCGCACACAATCCCAGTGTTGTACAGCTTCCTTCGTCACCTTTCCGATGCTGCCGCTCCTCCGGCTCCCGGAGCCGAAGAAGCGGCTTCTTCGCGCAAAGACCATTGTACCGCTCACAGTGCTCTCTTAGCGCCGCTTCTGCCGAAAGAAGCCCGGGAGCGGCTCTTAGCTCCGGAGAGCATCGTACCTTCGTCTTTAGCGTCTTTTGTGGTCTACATCCTAGCAGAAAGCTTTTCCACTCTGTCTGGCAAGGAAAACCTGCGGGAGCACAGAAAACATCTCCCATCGTGTTCTGGACGTTGCACGGAGGTCTGCCAAGTGTTTGGCATGAAGGAAAGAAAAGAGTTCCAAAACAGCTTCTTATCGAATATTCATGTGATTGGAAACGTCAGGAAAGTGGTCAGGTACTGTTTTCTATCAGTTGGCAAGCTGCGCACACAATCCCAGTGTTGTACAGCTTCCTTCTTCACCTTTCCGATGCTGCCGCTCTCTCCGGCTCCCGGAGCCGAAGAAGCGGCTTCTTCGCGCAAAGACGATTGTACCGCTCACAGTGCTCTCTTAGCGCCGCTTCTGCCGAAAGAAGCCCGGGAGCGGCGCTTAGCTCCGGAGAGCATCGTACCTTCGTCTTTAGCGTCTTTTGTGGTCTACATCCTAGCAGAAAGCTTTTCCACTCTGTCTGGCAAGGAAAACCTGCGGGAGCACAGAAAACATCTCCCATCGTGTTCTGGACGTTGCACGGAGGTTTGCCAAGTGTTTGGCACGAAGAAAAGAAAAGTTGTCCAAAACAGCTTCCAATCGAATATTCATGTGATTGGAAACGTCAGGAAAGTGATAAGGTACTGTTTTCTATCAGTTGGCAAGCTGCGCACACAATCCCAGTGTTGTACGGCTTCCTTCTTCACCTTTCCGATGCTGCCGCTCTCTCCGGCTCCCGGAGCCGAAGAAGCGGCTTCTTCGCGCAAAGACGATTGTACCGCTCACAGTGCTCTCTTAGCGCCGCTTCTGCCGAAAGAAGCCCGGGAGCGGCTCTTAGCTCCGGAGAGCATCGTACCTTCGTCTTTAGCGTCTTTGGTGATCTGCATCCTAGCAGAAAGCTTTTCCACTCTGTCTGGCAAGGAAAACCTGCGGGAGCACAGAAAACATCTCCCATCGTGTTCTGGACGTTGCACGGAGGTCTGCCAAGTGTTTGGCATGAAGGAAAGAAAAGTTGTCCAAAACAGCTTCCAATCGAATATTCATGTGATTGGAAACGTCAGGAAAGTGGTAAGGTACTGTTTTCTATCAGTTGGCAAGCTGCGCACACAATCCCAGTGTTGTACAGCTTCCTTCTTCACCTTTCCGATGCTGCCGCTCTCTCCGGCTCCCGGAGCCGAAGAAGCGGCTTCTTCGCGCAAAGACGATTGTACCGCTCACAGTGCTCTCTTAGCGCCGCTTCTGCCGAAAGAAGCCCGGGAGCGGCGCTTAGCTCCGGAGAGCATCGTACCTTCGTCTTTAGCGTCTTTTGTGGTCTACATCCTAGCAGAAAGCTTTTCCACTCTGTCTGGCAAGGAAAACCTGCGGGAGCACAGAAAACATCTCCCATCGTGTTCTGGACGTTGCACGGAGGTTTGCCAAGTGTTTGGCACGAAGAAAAGAAAAGTTGTCCAAAACAGCTTCCAATCGAATATTCATGTGATTGGAAACGTCAGGAAAGTGATAAGGTACTGTTTTCTATCAGTTGGCAAGCTGCGCACACAATCCCAGTGTTGTACGGCTTCCTTCTTCACCTTTCCGATGCTGCCGCTCCTCCGGCTCCCGGAGCCGAAGAAGCGGCTTCTTCGCGCAAAGACGATTGTACCGCTCACAATGCTCTCTTAGCGCCGCTTCTGCCGAAAGAAGCCCGGGAGCGGCTCTTAGCTCCGGAGAGCATCGTACCTTCGTCTTTAGCGTCTTTGGTGATCTGCATCCTAGCAGAAAGCTTTTCCACTCTGTCTGGCAAGGAAAACCTGCGGGAGCACAGAAAACATCTCCCATCGTGTTCTGGACGTTGCACGGAGGTCTGCCAAGTGTTTGGCATGAAGGAAAGAAAAGTTGTCCAAAACAGCTTCCAATCGCATATTCATGTGATTGGAAAGGTCAGGAAAGTGGTAAGGTACTGTTTTCTATCAGTTGGCAAGCTGCGCACACAATCCCAGTGTTGTACAGCTTCCTTCTTCACCTTTCCGATGCTGCCGCTCTCTCCGGCTCCCGGAGCCGAAGAAGCGGCTTCTTCGCGCAAAGACGATTGTACCGCTCACAGTGCTCTCTTAGCGCCGCTTCTGCCGAAAGAAGCCCGGGAGCGGCTCTTAGCTCCGGAGAGCATCGTACCTTCGTCTTTAGCGTCTTTTGTGGTCTACATCCTAGCAGAAAGCTTTTCCACTCTGTCTGGCAAGGAAAACCTGCGGGAGCACAGAAAACATCTCCCATCGTCTTCTGGACGTTGCACGGAGGTCTGCCAAGTGTTTGGCATGAAGGAAAGAAAAGTTGTCCAAAACAGCTTCCAATCGAATATTCATGTGATTGGAAACGTCAGGAAAGTGGTAAGGTACTGTTTTCTATCAGTTGGCAAGCTGCGCACACAATCCCAGTGTTGTACGGCTTCCTTCTTCACCTTTCCGATGCTGCCGCTCTCTCCGGCTCCCGGAGCCGAACAAGCGGCTTCTTCGCGCAAAGACGATTGTACCGCTCACAGTGCTCTCTTAGCGCCGCTTCTGCCGAAAGAAGCCCGGGAGCGGCTCTTAGCTCCGGAGAGCATCGTACCTTCGTCTTTAGCGTCTTTTGTGGTCTACATCCTAGCAGAAAGCTTTTCCACTCTGTCTGGCAAGGAAAACCTGCAGGAGCACTGAAAACATCTCCCATCGTGTTCTGGACGTTGCACGGAGGTCTGCCAAGTGTTTGGCATGAAGGAAAGAAAAGTTGTCCAAAACAGCTTCTTATCGAATATTCATGTGATTGGAAACGTCAGGAAAGTGGTAAGGTACAGTTTTCTATCAGTTGGCAAGCTGCGCACACAATCCCAGTGTTGTACAGCTTCCTTCTTCACCTTTCCGATGCTGCCGCTCTCTCCGGCTCCCGGAGCCGAAGAAGCGGCTTCTTCGCGCAATGACGATTGTACCGCTCACAGTGCTCTCTTAGCGCCGCTTCTGCCGAAAGAAGCCCGGGAGCGGCTCTTAGCTCCGGAGAGCATCGTACCTTCGTCTTTAGCGTCTTTTGTGGTCTACATCCTAGCAGAAAGCTTTTCCACTCTGTCTGGCAAGGAAAACCTGCGGGAGCACAGAAAACATCTCCCATCGTGTTCTAGATGTTGCACGGAGGTCTGCCAAGTGTTTGGCATGAAGGAAAGCAAAGTTGTCCAAAACAGCTTCTTATCGAATATTCATGTGATTGGAAACGTCAGGAAAGTGGTAAGGTACTGTTTTCTATCAGTTGGCAAGCTGCGCACACAATCCCAGTGTTGTACAGCTTCCTTCTTCACCTTTCCGATGCTGCCGCTCTCTCCGACTCCCGGAGCCGAAGAAGCGGCTTCTTCGCGCAAAGACGATTGTGCCGCTCACAGTGCTCTCTTAGCGCCGCTTCTGCCGAAAGAAGCCCGGGAGCGGCGCTTAGCTCCGGAGAGCATCGTACCTTCGTCTTTAGCGTCTTTTGTGGTCTACATCCTAGCAGAAATCTTTTCCACTCTGTCTGGCAAGGAAAACCTGCGGGAGCACAGAAAACATCTCCCATCGTGTTCTGGACGTTGCACGGAGGTTTGCCAAGTGTTTGGCATGAAGGAAAGAAAAGTTGTCCAAAACAGCTTCCAATCGAATATTCATGTGATTGGAAACGTCAGGAAAGTGATAAGGTACTGTTTTCTATCAGTTGGCAAGCTGCGCACACAATCCCAGTGTTGTACAGCTTCCTTCTTCACCTTTCCGATGCTGCCGCTCTCTCCGGCTCCCGGAGCCGAAGAAGCGGCTTCTTCGCGCAAAGACGATTGTACCGCTCACAGTGCTCTTTAGCGCCGCTTCTGCCGAAAGAAGCCCAGGAGCGGCTCTTAGCTCCGGAGAGCATCGTACCTTCGTCTTTAGCGTCTTTTGTGGTCTACATCCTAGCAGAAAGCTTTTCCACTCTGTCTGGCAAGGAAAACCTGCGGGAGCACAGAAAACATCTCCCATCGTGTTCTGGACGTTGCACGGAGGTCTGCCAAGTGTTTGGCATGAAGGAAAGAAAAGTTGTCCAAAACAGCTTCCAATCGAATATTCATGTGATTGGAAACGTCAGGAAAGTGGTAAGGTACTGTTTTCTATCAGTTGGCAAGCTGCGCACACAATCCCAGTGTTGTACGGCTTCCTTCTTCACCTTTCCGATGCTGCCGCTCTCTCCGGCTCCCGGAGCCGAAGAAGCGGCTTCTTCGCGCAAAGACGATTGTACCGCTCACAGTGCTCTCTTAGCGCCGCTTCTGCCGAAAGAAGCCCGGGAGCGGCTCTTAGCTCCGGAGAGCATCGTACCTTCATCTTTAGCGTCTTTTGTGGTGTACATCCTAGCAGAAAGCTTTTCCACTCTGTCTGGCAAGGAAAACCTGCGGGAGCACAGAAAACATCTCCCATCGTGTTCTGGACGTTGCACGGAGGTCTGCCAAGTGTTTGGCATGAAGGAAAGAAAAGTTGTCCAAAACAGCTTCTTATCGAATATTCATGTGATTGGAAACGTCAGGAAAGTGGTAAGGTACTGTTTTCTATCAGTTGGCAAGCTGCGCACACAATCCCAGTGTTGTACAGCTTCCTTCGTCACCTTTCCGATGCTGCCGCTCCTCCGGCTCCCGGAGCTGAAGAAGCGGCTTCTTCGCGCAAAGACCATTGTACCGCTCACAGTGCTCTCTTAGCGCCGCTTCTGCCGAAAGAAGCCCGGGAGCGGCTCTTAGCTCCGGAGAGCATCGTACCTTCGTCTTTAGCGTCTTTTGTGGTCTACATCCTAGCAGAAAGCTTTTCCACTCTGTCTGGCAAGGAAAACCTGCGGGAGCACAGAAAACATCTGCCATCGTGTTCTGGACGTTGCACGGAGGTCTGCCAAGTGTTTGGCATGAAGGAAAGAAAAGTTGTCCAAAACAGCTTCCAATCGAATATTCATGTGATTGGAAACGTCAGGAAAGTGTAAGGTACTGTTTTCTATCAGTTGGCAAGCTGCGCACACAATCCCAGTGTTGTACGGCTTCCTTCTTCACCTTTCCGATGCTGCCGCTCTCTCCGGCTCCCGGAGCCGAAGAAGCGGCTTCTTCGCGCAAAGACGATTGTACCGCTCACATTGCTCTCTTAGCGCCGCTTCTGCCAAAAGAAGCCCGGGAGCGGCTCTTAGCTCCGGAGAGCATCGTACCTTCGTCTTTAGCGTCTTTTGTTGTCTACATCCTAGCAGAAAGCTTTTCCACTCTGTCTGGCAAGGAAAACCTGCGGGAGCACAGAAAACATCTCCCATCGTGTTCTGGACGTTGCACGGAGGTCTGCCAAGTGTTTGGCATGAAGGAAAGAAAAGTTGTCCAAAACAGCTTCTTATCGAATATTCATGTGATTGGAAACGTCAGGAAAGTGGTAAGGTACTGTTTTCTATCAGTTGGCAAGCTGCGCACACAATCCCAGTGTTGTACAGCTTCCTTCTTCACCTTTCCGATGCTGCCGCTCTCTCCGGCTCCCGGAGCCGAAGAAGCAGCTTCTTCGCGCAAAGACGATTTTACCGCTCACAGTGCTCTCTTAGCGCCGCTTCTGCCGAAAGAAGCCCGGGAGCGGCGCTTAGCTCCGGAGAGCATCGTACCTTCGTCTTTAGCGTCTTTTGTGGTCTACATCCTAGCAGAAAGCTTTTCCACTCTGTCTGGCAAGGAAAACCTGCGGGAGCACAGAAAACATCTCCCATCGTGTTCTGGACGTTGCACGGAGGTCTGCCAAGTGTTTGGCATGAAGGAAAGAAAAGTTGTCCAAAACAGCTTCCAATCGCATATTCATGTGATTGGAAACGTCAGGAAAGTGGTAAGGTACTGTTTTCTATCAGTTGGCAAGCTGCGCACACAATCCCAGTGTTGTACAGCTTCCTTCTTCACCTTTCCGATGCTGCCGCTCTCTCCGCTCGCGGAGCCGAAGAAGCGGCTTCTTTGCGCAAAGACGATTGTACCGCTCACAGTGCTCTCTTAGTGCCGCTTCTGCCGAAAGAAGCCCGGGAGCGGCGCTTAGCTCCGGAGAGCATCGTACCTTCGTCTTTAGCGTCTTTTGTGGTCTACATCCTAGCAGAAAGCTTTTCCACTCTGTCTGGCAAGGAAAACCTGCGGGAGCACAGAAAACATCTGCCATCGTGTTCTGGACATTGCACGGAGGTCTGCCAGGTGTTTGGCATGAAGGAAAGAAAAGTTGTCCAAAACAGCTTCTAATGGCATATTCATGTGATTGGAAACGTCAGGAAAGTGGTAAGGTACTGTTTTCTATCAGTTGGCAAGCTGCGCACACAATCCCAGTGTTGTACGGCTTCCTTCTTCACCTTTCCGATGCTGCCGCTCTCTCCGACTCCCGGAGCCGAAGAAGCGGCTTCTTCGCGCAAAGACGATTGTACCGCTCACATTGCTCTCTTAGCGCCGCTTCTGCCGAAAGAAGCCCGGGAGCGGCTCTTAGCTCCGGAGAGCATCGTACCTTCGTCTTTAGCGTCTTTTGTGGTCTACATCCTAGCAGAAAGCTTTTCCACTCTGTCTGGCAAGGAAAACCTGCGGGAGCACAGAAAACATCTCCCATCGTGTTCTGGACGTTGCACGGAGGTCTGCCAAGTGTTTGGCATGAAGGAAAGAAAAGTTGTCCAAAACAGCTTCTTATCGAATATTCATGTGATTGGAAACGTCAGGAAAGTGGTAAGGTACTGTTTTCTATCAGTTGGCAAGCTGCGCACACAATCCCAGTGTTGTACAACTTCCTTCTTCACCTTTCCGATGCTGCCGCTCTCTCCGGCTCCCGGAGCCGAAGAAGCAGCTTCTTCGCGCAAAGACGATTTTACCGCTCACAGTGCTCTCTTAGCGCCGCTTCTGCCGAAAGAAGCCCGGGAGCGGCGCTTAGCTCCGGAGAGCATCGTACCTTCGTCTTTAGCGTCTTTTGTGGTCTACATCCTAGCAGAAAGCTTTTCCACTCTGTCTGGCAAGGAAAACCTGCGGGAGCACAGAAAACATCTCCCATCGTGTTCTGGACGTTGCACGGAGGTCTGCCAAGTGTTTGGCATGAAGGAAAGAAAAGTTGTCCAAAACAGCTTCCAATCGAATATTCATGTGATTGGAAACGTCAGGAAAGTGGTAAGGTACTGTTTTCTATCAGTTGGCAAGCTGCGCACACAATCCCAGTGTTGTACAGCTTCCTTCTTCACCTTTCCGATGCTGCCGCTCTCTCCGCTCGCGGAGCCGAAGAAGCGGCTTCTTTGCGCAAAGACGATTGTACCGCTCACAGTGCTCTCTTAGTGCCGCTTCTGCCGAAAGAAGCCCGGGAGCGGCGCTTAGCTCCGGAGAGCATCGTACCTTCGTCTTTAGCGTCTTTTGTGGTCTACATCCTAGCAGAAAGCTTTTCCACTCTGTCTGGCAAGGAAAACCTGCGGGAGCACAGAAAACATCTGCCATCGTGTTCTGGACGTTGCACGGAGGTCTGCCAGGTGTTTGGCATGAAGGAAAGAAAAGTTGTCCAAAACAGCTTCTAATGGCATATTCATGTGATTGGAAACGTCAGGAAAGTGGTAAGGTACTGTTTTCTATCAGTTGGCAAGCTGCGCACAGAATCCCAGTGTTGTACGGCTTCCTTCTTCACCTTTCCGATGCTGCCGCTCTCTCCGACTCCCGGAGCCGAAGAAGCGGCTTCTTCGCGCAAAGACGATTGTACCGCTCACATTGCTCTCTTAGCGCCGCTTCTGCCGAAAGAAGCCCGGGAGCGGCTCTTAGCTCCGGAGAGCATCGTACCTTCGTCTTTAGCGTCTTTTGTGGTCTACATCCTACCAGAAAGCTTTTCCACTCTGTCTGGCAAGGAAAACCTGCGGGAGCACAGAAAACATCTCCCATCGTGTTCTAGACGTGGCACGGAGGTCTGCCAAGTGTTTGGCATGAAGGAAAGAAAAGTTGTCCAAAACAGCTTCCAATCGAATATTCATGTGATTGGAAACGTCAGGAAAGTGGTAAGGTACTGTTTTCTATCAGTTGGCAAGCTGCGCACACAATCCCAGTGTTGTACAGCTTCCTTCTTCACCTTTCCGATGCTGCCGCTCCTCCGGCTCCCGGAGCCGAAGAAGCGGCTTCTTCGCGCAAAGACGATTGTACCGCTCACAATGCTCTTTAGCGCCGCTTCTGCCGAAAGAAGCCCGGGAGCGGCTCTTAGCTCCGGAGAGCATCGTACCTTCGTCTTTAGCGTCTTTGGTGATCTGCATCCTAGCAGAAAGCTTTTCCACTCTGTCTGGCAAGGAAAACCTGCGGGAGCACAGAAAACATCTCCCATCGTGTTCTGGACGTTGCACGGAGGTCTGCCAAGTGTTTGGCATGAAGGAAAGAAAAGTTGTCCAAAACAGCTTCCAATCGCATATTCATGTGATTGGAAACGTCAGGAAAGTGGTAAGGTACTGTTTTCTATCAGTTGGCAAGCTGCGCACACAATCCCAGTGTTGTACAGCTTCCTTCTTCACCTTTCCGATGCTGCCGCTCTCTCCGGCTCCCGGAGCCGAAGAAGCGGCTTCTTCGCGCAAAGACGATTGTACCGCTCACAGTGCTCTCTTAGCGCCGCTTCTGCCGAAAGAAGCCCGGGAGCGGCGCTTAGCTCCGGAGAGCATCGTACCTTCGTCTTTACTGTCTTTTGTGGTCTACATCCTAGCAGAAAGCTTTTCCACTCTGTCTGGCAAGGAAAACCTGCGGGAGCACAGAAAACATCTCCCATCGTGTTCTGGACGTTGCACGGAGGTCTGCCAAGTGTTTGGCATGAAGGAAAGGAAAGTTGTCCAAAACAGATTCTTATCGAATATTCATGTGATTGGAAACGTCAGGAAAGTGGTAAGGTACTGTTTTCTATCAGTTGGCAAGCGGCGCACACAATCCCAGTGTTGTACGGCTTCCTTCTTCACCTTTCCGATGCTGCCGCTCCTCCGGCTCCCGGAGCCGAAGAAGCCGCTTCTTCGCGCAAAGACGATTGTACCGCTCACAGTGCTCTCTTAGCGCCGCTTCTGCCGAAAGAAGCCCGGGAGCGGCGCTTAGCTCCGGAGAGCATCGTACCTTCGTCTTTAGCGTCTTTTGTGGTCTGCATCCTAGCAGAAAGCTTTTCCACTCTGTCTGGCAAGGAAAACCTGCGGGAGCACAGAAAACATCTCCCATCGTGTTCTGGACGTTGCACGGAGGTCTGCCAAGTGTTTGGCATGAAGGAAAGAAAAGTTGTCCAAAACAGCTTCCAATCGCATATTCATGTGATTGGAAACGTCAGGAAAGTGGTAAGGTACTGTTTTCTATCAGTTGGCAAGCTGCGCACACAATCCCAGTGTTGTACAGCTTCCTTCTTCACCTTTCCGATGCTGCCGCTCTCTCCGGCTCCCGGAGCCGAAGAAGCGGCTTCTTCGCGCAAAGACGATTGTACCGCTCACAGTGCTCTCTTAGCGCCGCTTCTGCCGAAAGAAGCCCGGGAGCGGCGCTTAGCTCCGGAGAGCATCGTACCTTCGTCTTTACTGTCTTTTGTGGTCTACATCCTAGCAGAAAGCTTTTCCACTCTGTCTGGCAAGGAAAACCTGCGGGAGCACAGAAAACATCTCCCATCGTGTTCTGGACGTTGCACGGAGGTCTGCCAAGTGTTTGGCATGAAGGAAAGGAAAGTTGTCCAAAACAGATTCTTATCGAATATTCATGTGATTGGAAACGTCAGGAAAGTGGTAAGGTACTGTTTTCTATCAGTTGGCAAGCGGCGCACACAATCCCAGTGTTGTACGGCTTCCTTCTTCACCTTTCCGATGCTGCCGCTCCTCCGGCTCCCGGAGCCGAAGAAGCCGCTTCTTCGCGCAAAGACGATTGTACCGCTCACAGTGCTCTCTTAGCGCCGCTTCTGCCGAAAGAAGCCCGGGAGCGGCGCTTAGCTCCGGAGAGCATCGTACCTTCGTCTTTAGCGTCTTTTGTGGTCTGCATCCTAGCAGAAAGCTTTTCCACTCTGTCTGGCAAGGAAAACCTGCGGGAGCACAGAAAACATCTCCCATCGTGTTCTGGACGTTGCACGGAGGTCTGCCAAGTGTTTGGCATGAAGGAAAGAAAAGTTGTCCAAAACAGCTTCCAATCGCATATTCATGTGATTGGAAACGTCAGGAAAGTGTAAGGTACTGTTTTCTATCAGTTGGCAAGCTGCGCACACAATCCCAGTGTTGTACGGCTTCCTTCTTCACCTTTCCGATGCTGCCGCTCCTCCGGCTCCCGGAGCCGAAGAAGCGGCTTCTTCGCGCAAAGACGATTGTACCGCTCACAATGCTCTCTTAGCGCCGCTTCTGCCGAAAGAAGCCCGGGAGCGGCTCTTAGCTCCGGAGAGCATCGTACCTTCGTCTTTAGCGTCTTTGGTGATCTGCATCCTAGCAGAAAGCTTTTCCACTCTGTCTGGCAAGGAAAACCTGCGGGAGCACAGAAAACATCTCCCATCGTGTTCTGGACGTTGCACGGAGGTCTGCCAAGTGTTTGGCATGAAGGAAAGAAAAGTTGTCCAAAACAGCTTCCTATCGCATATTCATGTGATTGGAAACGTCACGAAAGTGGTAAGGTACTGTTTTCTATCAGTTGGCAAGCTGCGCACACAATCCCAGTGTTGTACAGCTTCCTTCTTCACCTTTCCGATGCTGCCGCTCTCTCCGGCTCCCGGAGCCGAAGAAGCGGCTTCTTCGCGCAAAGACGATTGTACCGCTCACAGTGCTCTCTTAGCGCCGCTTCTGCCGAAAGAAGCCCGGGAGCGGCGCTTAGCTCCGGAGAGCATCGTACCTTCGTCTTTACTGTCTTTTGTGGTCTACATCCTAGCAGAAAGCTTTTCCACTCTGTCTGGCAAGGAAAACCTGCGGGAGCACAGAAAACATCTCCCATCGTGTTCTGGACGTTGCACGGAGGTCTGCCAAGTGTTTGGCATGAAGGAAAGGAAAGTTGTCCAAAACAGATTCTTATCGAATATTCATGTGATTGGAAACGTCAGGAAAGTGGTAAGGTACTGTTTTCTATCAGTTGGCAAGCGGCGCACACAATCCCAGTGTTGTACGGCTTCCTTCTTCACCTTTCCGATGCTGCCGCTCCTCCGGCTCCCGGAGCCGAAGAAGCCGCTTCTTCGCGCAAAGACGATTGTACCGCTCACAGTGCTCTCTTAGCGCCGCTTCTGCCGAAAGAAGCCCGGGAGCGGCGCTTAGCTCCGGAGAGCATCGTACCTTCGTCTTTAGCGTCTTTTGTGGTCTGCATCCTAGCAGAAAGCTTTTCCACTCTGTCTGGCAAGGAAAACCTGCGGGAGCACAGAAAACATCTCCCATCGTGTTCTGGACGTTGCACGGAGGTCTGCCAAGTGTTTGGCATGAAGGAAAGAAAAGTTGTCCAAAACAGCTTCCAATCGCATATTCATGTGATTGGAAACGTCAGGAAAGTGTAAGGTACTGTTTTCTATCAGTTGGCAAGCTGCGCACACAATCCCAGTGTTGTACGGCTTCCTTCTTCACCTTTCCGATGCTGCCGCTCTCTCCGGCTCCCGGAGCCGAAGAAGCGGCTTCTTCGCGTAAAGACCATTGTACCGCTCACAGTGCTCTCTTAGCGCCGCTTCTGCCGAAAGAAGCCCGGGAGCGGCGCTTAGCTCCGGAGAGCATCGTACCTTCGTCTTTAGCGTCTTTTGTGGTCTACATCCTAGCAGAAAGCTTTTCCACTCTGTCTGGCAAGGAAAACCTGCGGGAGCACAGAAAACATCTCCCATCGTGTTCTGGACGTTGCACGGAGGTCTGCCAAGTGTTTGGCATGAAGGAAAGAAAAGTTGTCCAAAACAGCTTCCAATCGAATATTCATGTGATTGGAAACGTCAGGAAAGTGGTAAGGTACTGTTTTCTATCAGTTGGCAAGCTGCGCACACAATCCCAGTGTTGTACAGCTTCCTTCTTCACCTTTCCGATGCTGCCGCTCTCTCCGGCTCCCGGAGCCGAAGAAGCGGCTTCTTCGCGCAAAGACGATTGTACCGCTCACAGTGCTCTCTTAGCGCCGCTTCTGCCGAAAGAAGCCCGGGAGCGGCTCTTAGCTCCGGAGAGCATCGTACCTTCGTCTTTAGCGTCTTTTGTGGTCTACATCCTAGCAGAAAGCTTTTCCACTCTGTCTGGCAAGGAAAACCTGCGGGAGCACAGAAAACATCTCCCATCGTGTTCTGGACGTTGCACGGAGGTCTGCCAAGTGTTTGGCATGAAGGAAAGAAAAGTTGTCCAAAACAGCTTCCAATCGAATATTCATGTGATTGGAAACGTCAGGAAAGTGGTAAGGTACTGTTTTCTATCAGTTGGCAAGCTGCGCACACAATCCCAGTGTTGTACAGCTTCCTTCTTCACCTTTCCGATGCTGCCGCTCTCTCCGGCTCCCGGAGCCGAAGAAGCGGCTTCTTCGCGCAAAGACCATTGTACTGCTCACAGTGCTCTCTTAGCGCCGCTTCTGCCGAAAGAAGCCCGGGAGCGGCGCTTAGCTCCGGAGAGCATCGTACCTTCGTCTTTAGCGTCTTTTGTGGTCTACATCCTAGCAGAAAGCTTTTCCACTCTGTCTGGCAAGGAAAACCTGCGGGAGCACAGAAAACATCTCCCATCGTGTTCTGGACGTTGCACGGAGGTTTGCCAAGTGTTTGGCATGAAGAAAAGAAAAGTTGTCCAAAACAGCTTCCAATCGAATATTCATGTGATTGGAAACGTCAGGAAAGTGATAAGGTACTGTTTTCTATCAGTTGGCAAGCTGCGCACACAATCCCAGTGTTGTACAGCTTCCTTCTTCACCTTTCCGATGCTGCCGCTCTCTCCGGCTCCCGGAGCCGAAGAAGCGGCTTCTTCGCGCAAAGACGATTGTACCGCTCACAGTGCTCTCTTAGCGCCGCTTCTGCCGAAAGAAGCCCGGGAGCGGCTCTTAGCTCCGGAGAGCATCGTACCTTCGTCTTTAGCGTCTTTTGTGGTCTACATCCTAGCAGAAAGCTTTTCCACTCTGTCTGGCAAGGAAAACCTGCGGGAGCACAGAAAACATCTCCCATCGTGTTCTGGACGTTGCACGGAGGTCTGCCAAGTGTTTGGCATGAAGGAAAGAAAAGTTGTCCAAAACAGCTTCCAATCGAATATTCATGTGATTGGAAACGTCAGGAAAGTGGTAAGGTACTGTTTTCTATCAGTTGGCAAGCTGCGCACACAATCCCAGTGTTGTACGGCTTCCTTCTTCACCTTTCCGATGCTGCCGCTCTCTCCGGCTCCCGGAGCCGAAGAAGCGGCTTCTTCGCGCAAAGACGATTGTACCGCTCACAGTGCTCTCTTAGCGCCGCTTCTGCCGAAAGAAGCCCGGGAGCGGCTCTTAGCTCCGGAGAGCATCGTACCTTCATCTTTAGCGTCTTTTGTGGTGTACATCCTAGCGGAAAGCTTTTCCACTCTGTCTGGCAAGGAAAACCTGCGGGAGCACAGAAAACATCTCCCATCGTGTTCTGGATGTTGCACGGAGGTCTGCCAAGTGTTTGGCATGAAGGAAAGAAAAGTTGTCCAAAACAGCTTCTTATCGAATATTCATGTGATTGGAAACGTCAGGAAAGTGTAAGGTACTGTTTTCTATCAGTTGGCAAGCTGCGCACACAATCCCAGTGTTGTACAGCTTCCTTCGTCACCTTTCCGATGCTGCCGCTCCTCCGGCTCCCGGAGCCGAAGAAGCGGCTTCTTCGCGCAAAGACCATTGTACCGCTCACAGTGCTCTCTTAGCGCCGCTTCTGCCGAAAGAAGCCCGGGAGCGGCTCTTAGCTCCGGAGAGCATCGTACCTTCGTCTTTAGCGTCTTTTGTGGTCTACATCCTAGCAGAAAGCTTTTCCACTCTGTCTGGCAAGGAAAACCTGCGGGAGCACAGAAAACATCTCCCATCGTGTTCTGGACGTTGCACGGAGGTCTGCCAAGTGTTTGGCATGAAGGAAAGAAAAGAGTTCCAAAACAGCTTCTTATCGAATATTCATGTGATTGGAAACGTCAGGAAAGTGGTCAGGTACTGTTTTCTATCAGTTGGCAAGCTGCGCACACAATCCCAGTGTTGTACAGCTTCCTTCTTCACCTTTCCGATGCTGCCGCTCTCTCCGGCTCCCGGAGCCGAAGAAGCGGCTTCTTCGCGCAAAGACGATTGTACCGCTCACAGTGCTCTCTTAGCGCCGCTTCTGCCGAAAGAAGCCCGGGAGCGGCGCTTAGCTCCGGAGAGCATCGTACCTTCGTCTTTACTGTCTTTTGTGGTCTACATCCTAGCAGAAAGCTTTTCCACTCTGTCTGGCAAGGAAAACCTGCGGGAGCACAGAAAACATCTCCCATCGTGTTCTGGACGTTGCACGGAGGTCTGCCAAGTGTTTGGCATGAAGGAAAGAAAAGTTGTCCAAAACAGCTTCCAATCGAATATTCATGTGATTGGAAACGTCAGGAAAGTGTAAGGTACTGTTTTCTATCAGTTGGCAAGCTGCGCACACAATCCCAGTGTTGTACAGCTTCCTTCTTCACCTTTCCGATGCTGCCGCTCTCTCCGGCTCCCGGAGCCGAAGAAGCGGCTTCTTCGCGCAAAGACGATTGTACCGCTCACAGTGCTCTCTTAGCGCCGCTTCTGCCGAAAGAAGCCCGGGAGCGGCTCTTAGCTCCGGAGAGCATCGTACCTTCGTCTTTAGCGTCTTTTGTGGTCTACATCCTAGCAGAAAGCTTTTCCAATCTGTCTGGCAAGGAAAACCTGCGGGAGCACAGAAAACATCTCCCATCGTGTTCTGGACGTTGCACGGAGGTCTGCCAAGTGTTTGGCATGAAGGAAAGAAAAGTTGTCCAAAACAGCTTCCAATCGAATATTCATGTGATTGGAAACGTCAGGAAAGTGGTAAGGTACTGTTTTCTATCAGTTGGCAAGCTGCGCACACAATCCCAGTGTTGTACAGCTTCCTTCTTCACCTTTCCGATGCTGCCGCTCTCTCCGGCTCCCGGAGCCGAAGAAGCGGCTTCTTCGCGCAAAGACGATTGTACCGCTCACAGTGCTCTCTTAGCGCCGCTTCTGCCGAAAGAAGCCCGGGAGCGGCGCTTAGCTCCGGAGAGCATCGTACCTTCGTCTTTAGCGTCTTTTGTGGTCTACATCCTAGCAGAAAGCTTTTCCACTCTGTCTGGCAAGGAAAACCTGCGGGAGCACAGAAAACATCTCCCATCGTGTTCTGGACGTTGCACGGAGGTTTGCCAAGTGTTTGGCACGAAGAAAAGAAAAGTTGTCCAAAACAGCTTCCAATCGAATATTCATGTGATTGGAAACGTCAGGAAAGTGATAAGGTACTGTTTTCTATCAGTTGGCAAGCTGCGCACACAATCCCAGTGTTGTACGGCTTCCTTCTTCACCTTTCCGATGCTGCCGCTCCTCCGGCTCCCGGAGCCGAAGAAGCGGCTTCTTCGCGCAAAGACGATTGTACCGCTCACAATGCTCTCTTAGCGCCGCTTCTGCCGAAAGAAGCCCGGGAGCGGCTCTTAGCTCCGGAGAGCATCGTACCTTCGTCTTTAGCGTCTTTGGTGATCTGCATCCTAGCAGAAAGCTTTTCCACTCTGTCTGGCAAGGAAAACCTGCGGGAGCACAGAAAACATCTCCCATCGTGTTCTGGACGTTGCACGGAGGTCTGCCAAGTGTTTGGCATGAAGGAAAGAAAAGTTGTCCAAAACAGCTTCCAATCGCATATTCATGTGATTGGAAACGTCAGGAAAGTGGTAAGGTACTGTTTTCTATCAGTTGGCAAGCTGCGCACACAATCCCAGTGTTGTACAGCTTCCTTCTTCACCTTTCCGATGCTGCCGCTCTCTCCGGCTCCCGGAGCCGAAGAAGCGGCTTCTTCGCGCAAAGACGATTGTACCGCTCACAGTGCTCTCTTAGCGCCGCTTCTGCCGAAAGAAGCCCGGGAGCGGCTCTTAGCTCCGGAGAGCATCGTACCTTCGTCTTTAGCGTCTTTTGTGGTCTACATCCTAGCAGAAAGCTTTTCCACTCTGTCTGGCAAGGAAAACCTGCGGGAGCACAGAAAACATCTCCCATCGTGTTCTGGACGTTGCACGGAGGTCTGCCAAGTGTTTGGCATGAAGGAAAGAAAAGTTGTCCAAAACAGCTTCCAATCGAATATTCATGTGATTGGAAACGTCAGGAAAGTGTAAGGTACTGTTTTCTATCAGTTGGCAAGCTGCGCACACAATCCCAGTGTTGTACGGCTTCCTTCTTCACCTTTCCGATGCTGCCGCTCTCTCCGGCTCCCGGAGCCGAAGAAGCGGCTTCTTCGCGCAAAGACGATTGTACCGCTCACAGTGCTCTCTTAGCGCCGCTTCTGCCGAAAGAAGCCCGGGAGCGGCTCTTAGCTCCGGAGAGCATCGTACCTTCGTCTTTAGCGTCTTTTGTGGTCTACATCCTAGCAGAAAGCTTTTCCACTCTGTCTGGCAAGGAAAACCTGCAGGAGCACAGAAAACATCTCCCATCGTGTTCTGGACGTTGCACGGAGGTCTGCCAAGTGTTTGGCATGAAGGAAAGAAAAGTTGTCCAAAACAGCTTCTTATCGAATATTCATGTGATTGGAAACGTCAGGAAAGTGGTAAGGTACTGTTTTCTATCAGTTGGCAAGCTGCGCACACAATCCCAGTGTTGTACAGCTTCCTTCTTCACCTTTCCGATGCTGCCGCTCTCTCCGGCTCCCGGAGCCGAAGAAGCGGCTTCTTCGCGCAATGACGATTGTACCGCTCACAGTGCTCTCTTAGCGCCGCTTCTGCCGAAAGAAGCCCGGGAGCGGCGCTTAGCTCCGGAGAGCATCGTACCTTCGTCTTTAGCGTCTTTTGTGGTCTACATCCTAGCAGAAAGCTTTTCCACTCTGTCTGGCAAGGAAAACCTGCGGGAGCACAGAAAACATCTCCCATCGTGTTCTAGACGTTGCACGGAGGTCTGCCAAGTGTTTGGCATGAAGGAAAGAAAAGTTGTCCAAAACAGCTTCTTATCGAATATTCATGTGATTGGAAACGTCAGGAAAGTGGTAAGGTACTGTTTTCTATCAGTTGGCAAGCTGCGCACACAATCCCAGTGTTGTACAGCTTCCTTCTTCACCTTTCCGATGCTGCCGCTCTCTCCGACTCCCGGAGCCGAAGAAGCGGCTTCTTCGCGCAAAGACGATTGTACCGCTCACAGTGCTCTCTTAGCGCCGCTTCTGCCGAAAGAAGCCCGGGAGCGGCGCTTAGCTCCGGAGAGCATCGTACCTTCGTCTTTAGCGTCTTTTGTGGTCTACATCCTAGCAGAAATCTTTTCCACTCTGTCTGGCAAGGAAAACCTGCGGGAGCACAGAAAACATCTCCCATCGTGTTCTGGACGTTGCACGGAGGTTTGCCAAGTGTTTGGCATGAAGGAAAGAAAAGTTGTCCAAAACAGCTTCCAATCGAATATTCATGTGATTGGAAACGTCAGGAAAGTGATAAGGTACTGTTTTCTATCAGTTGGCAAGCTGCGCACACAATCCCAGTGTTGTACAGCTTCCTTCTTCACCTTTCCGATGCTGCCGCTCTCTCCGGCTCCCGGAGCCGAAGAAGCGGCTTCTTCGCGCAAAGACGATTGTACCGCTCACAGTGCTCTTTAGCGCCGCTTCTGCCGAAAGAAGCCCGGGAGCGGCTCTTAGCTCCGGAGAGCATCGTACCTTCGTCTTTAGCGTCTTTTGTGGTCTACATCCTAGCAGAAAGCTTTTCCACTCTGTCTGGCAAGGAAAACCTGCGGGAGCACAGAAAACATCTCCCATCGTGTTCTGGACGTTGCACGGAGGTCTGCCAAGTGTTTGGCATGAAGGAAAGAAAAGTTGTCCAAAACAGCTTCCAATCGAATATTCATGTGATTGGAAACGTCAGGAAAGTGGTAAGGTACTGTTTTCTATCAGTTGGCAAGCTGCGCACACAATCCCAGTGTTGTACGGCTTCCTTCTTCACCTTTCCGATGCTGCCGCTCTCTCCGGCTCCCGGAGCCGAAGAAGCGGCTTCTTCGCGCAAAGACGATTGTACCGCTCACAGTGCTCTCTTAGCGCCGCTTCTGCCGAAAGAAGCCCGGGAGCGGCTCTTAGCTCCGGAGAGCATCGTACCTTCATCTTTAGCGTCTTTTGTGGTGTACATCCTAGCAGAAATCTTTTCCACTCTGTCTGGCAAGGAAAACCTGCGGGAGCACAGAAAACATCTCCCATCGTGTTCTGGACGTTGCACGGAGGTCTGCCAAGTGTTTGGCATGAAGGAAAGAAAAGTTGTCCAAAACAGCTTCTTATCGAATATTCATGTGATTGGAAACGTCAGGAAAGTGGTAAGGTACTGTTTTCTATCAGTTGGCAAGCTGCGCACAAAATCCCAGTGTTGTACAGCTTCCTTCTTCACCTTTCCGATGCTGCCGCTCTCTCCGGCTCCCGGAGCCGAAGAAGCGGCTTCTTCGCGCAAAGACGATTGTACCGCTCACAGTGCTCTCTTAGCGCCGCTTCTGCCGAAAGAAGCCCGGGAGCGGCGCTTAGCTCCGGAGAGCATCGTACCTTCGTCTTTAGCGTCTTTTGTGGTCTACATCCTAGCAGAAAGCTTTTCCACTCTGTCTGGCAAGGAAAACCTGCGGGAGCACAGAAAACATCTCCCATCGTGTTCTGGACGTTGCACGGAGGTCTGCCAAGTGTTTGGCATGAAGGAAAGAAAAGTTGTCCAAAACAGCTTCCAATCGCATATTCATGTGATTGGAAACGTCAGGAAAGTGGTAAGGTACTGTTTTCTATCAGTTGGCAAGCTGCGCACACAATCCCAGTGTTGTACAGCTTCCTTCTTCACCTTTCCGATGCTGCCGCTCTCTCCGCTCGCGGAGCCGAAGAAGCGGCTTCTTTGCGCAAAGACGATTGTACCGCTCACAGTGCTCTCTTAGTGCCGCTTCTGCCGAAAGAAGCCCGGGAGCGGCGCTTAGCTCCGGAGAGCATCGTACCTTCGTCTTTAGCGTCTTTTGTGGTCTACATCCTAGCAGAAAGCTTTTCCACTCTGTCTGGCAAGGAAAACCTGCGGGAGCACAGAAAACATCTGCCATCGTGTTCTGGACATTGCACGGAGGTCTGCCAGGTGTTTGGCATGAAGGAAAGAAAAGTTGTCCAAAACAGCTTCTAATGGCATATTCATGTGATTGGAAACGTCAGGAAAGTGGTAAGGTACTGTTTTCTATCAGTTGGCAAGCTGCGCACACAATCCCAGTGTTGTACGGCTTCCTTCTTCACCTTTCCGATGCTGCCGCTCTCTCCGACTCCCGGAGCCGAAGAAGCGGCTTCTTCGCGCAAAGACGATTGTACCGCTCACATTGCTCTCTTAGCGCCGCTTCTGCCGAAAGAAGCCCGGGAGCGGCTCTTAGCTCCGGAGAGCATCGTACCTTCGTCTTTAGCGTCTTTTGTGGTCTACATCCTAGCAGAAAGCTTTTCCACTCTGTCTGGCAAGGAAAACCTGCGGGAGCACAGAAAACATCTCCCATCGTGTTCTGGACGTTGCACGGAGGTCTGCCAAGTGTTTGGCATGAAGGAAAGAAAAGTTGTCCAAAACAGCTTCTTATCGAATATTCATGTGATTGGAAACGTCAGGAAAGTGGTAAGGTACTGTTTTCTATCAGTTGGCAAGCTGCGCACACAATCCCAGTGTTGTACAGCTTCCTTCTTCACCTTTCCGATGCTGCCGCTCTCTCCGGCTCCCGGAGCCGAAGAAGCAGCTTCTTCGCGCAAAGACGATTTTACCGCTCACAGTGCTCTCTTAGCGCCGCTTCTGCCGAAAGAAGCCCGGGAGCGGCGCTTAGCTCCGGAGAGCATCGTACCTTCGTCTTTAGCGTCTTTTGTGGTCTACATCCTAGCAGAAAGCTTTTCCACTCTGTCTGGCAAGGAAAACCTGCGGGAGCACAGAAAACATCTCCCATCGTGTTCTGGACGTTGCACGGAGGTCTGCCAAGTGTTTGGCATGAAGGAAAGAAAAGTTGTCCAAAACAGCTTCCAATCGAATATTCATGTGATTGGAAACGTCAGGAAAGTGGTAAGGTACTGTTTTCTATCAGTTGGCAAGCTGCGCACACAATCCCAGTGTTGTACAGCTTCCTTCTTCACCTTTCCGATGCTGCCGCTCTCTCCGCTCGCGGAGCCGAAGAAGCGGCTTCTTTGCGCAAAGACGATTGTACCGCTCACAGTGCTCTCTTAGTGCCGCTTCTGCCGAAAGAAGCCCGGGAGCGGCGCTTAGCTCCGGAGAGCATCGTACCTTCGTCTTTAGCGTCTTTTGTGGTCTACATCCTAGCAGAAAGCTTTTCCACTCTGTCTGGCAAGGAAAACCTGCGGGAGCACAGAAAACATCTGCCATCGTGTTCTGGACATTGCACGGAGGTCTGCCAGGTGTTTGGCATGAAGGAAAGAAAAGTTGTCCAAAACAGCTTCTAATGGCATATTCATGTGATTGGAAACGTCAGGAAAGTGGTAAGGTACTGTTTTCTATCAGTTGGCAAGCTGCGCACAGAATCCCAGTGTTGTACGGCTTCCTTCTTCACCTTTCTGATGCTGCCGCTCTCTCCGACTCCCGGAGCCGAAGAAGCGGCTTCTTCGCGCAAAGACGATTGTACCGCTCACATTGCTCTCTTAGCGCCGCTTCTGCCGAAAGAAGCCCGGGAGCGGCTCTTAGCTCCGGAGAGCATCGTACCTTCGTCTTTAGCGTCTTTTGTGGTCTACATCCTAGCAGAAAGCTTTTCCACTCTGTCTGGCAAGGAAAACCTGCGGGAGCACAGAAAACATCTCCCATCGTGTTCTGGACGTTGCACGGAGGTCTGCCAAGTGTTTGGCATGAAGGAAAGAAAAGTTGTCCAAAACAGCTTCCAATCGCATATTCATGTGATTGGAAACGTCAGGAAAGTGGTAAGGTACTGTTTTCTATCAGTTGGCAAGCTGCGCACACAATCCCAGTGTTGTACAGCTTCCTTCTTCACCTTTCCGATGCTGCCGCTCTCTCCGGCTCCCGGAGCCGAAGAAGCGGCTTCTTCGCGCAAAGACGATTGTACCGCTCACAGTGCTCTCTTAGCGCCGCTTCTGCCGAAAGAAGCCCGGGAGCGGCGCTTAGCTCCGGAGAGCATCGTACCTTCGTCTTTACTGTCTTTTGTGGTCTACATCCTAGCAGAAAGCTTTTCCACTCTGTCTGGCAAGGAAAACCTGCGGGAGCACAGAAAACATCTCCCATCGTGTTCTGGACGTTGCACGGAGGTCTGCCAAGTGTTTGGCATGAAGGAAAGGAAAGTTGTCCAAAACAGATTCTTATCGAATATTCATGTGATTGGAAACGTCAGGAAAGTGGTAAGGTACTGTTTTCTATCAGTTGGCAAGCGGCGCACACAATCCCAGTGTTGTACGGCTTCCTTCTTCACCTTTCCGATGCTGCCGCTCCTCCGGCTCCCGGAGCCGAAGAAGCCGCTTCTTCGCGCAAAGACGATTGTACCGCTCACAGTGCTCTCTTAGCGCCGCTTCTGCCGAAAGAAGCCCGGGAGCGGCGCTTAGCTCCGGAGAGCATCGTACCTTCGTCTTTAGCGTCTTTTGTGGTCTGCATCCTAGCAGAAAGCTTTTCCACTCTGTCTGGCAAGGAAAACCTGCGGGAGCACAGAAAACATCTCCCATCGTGTTCTGGACGTTGCACGGAGGTCTGCCAAGTGTTTGGCATGAAGGAAAGAAAAGTTGTCCAAAACAGCTTCCAATCGCATATTCATGTGATTGGAAACGTCAGGAAAGTGGTAAGGTACTGTTTTCTATCAGTTGGCAAGCTGCGCACACAATCCCAGTGTTGTACAGCTTCCTTCTTCACCTTTCCGATGCTGCCGCTCTCTCCGGCTCCCGGAGCCGAAGAAGCGGCTTCTTCGCGCAAAGACGATTGTACCGCTCACAGTGCTCTCTTAGCGCCGCTTCTGCCGAAAGAAGCCCGGGAGCGGCGCTTAGCTCCGGAGAGCATCGTACCTTCGTCTTTACTGTCTTTTGTGGTCTACATCCTAGCAGAAAGCTTTTCCACTCTGTCTGGCAAGGAAAACCTGCGGGAGCACAGAAAACATCTCCCATCGTGTTCTGGACGTTGCACGGAGGTCTGCCAAGTGTTTGGCATGAAGGAAAGGAAAGTTGTCCAAAACAGATTCTTATCGAATATTCATGTGATTGGAAACGTCAGGAAAGTGGTAAGGTACTGTTTTCTATCAGTTGGCAAGCGGCGCACACAATCCCAGTGTTGTACGGCTTCCTTCTTCACCTTTCCGATGCTGCCGCTCCTCCGGCTCCCGGAGCCGAAGAAGCGGCTTCTTTGCGCAAAGACGATTGTACCGCTCACAGTGCTCTCTTAGCGCCGCTTCTGCCGAAAGAAGCCCGGGAGCGGCGCTTAGCTCCGGAGAGCATCGTACCTTCGTCTTTAGCGTCTTTTGTGGTCTGCATCCTAGCAGAAAGCTTTTCCACTCTGTCTGGCAAGGAAAACCTGCGGGAGCACAGAAAACATCTCCCATCGTGTTCTGGACGTTGCACGGAGGTCTGCCAAGTGTTTGGCATGAAGGAAAGAAAAGTTGTCCAAAACAGCTTCCAATCGCATATTCATGTGATTGGAAACGTCAGGAAAGTGTAAGGTACTGTTTTCTATCAGTTGGCAAGCTGCGCACACAATCCCAGTGTTGTACGGCTTCCTTCTTCACCTTTCCGATGCTGCCGCTCCTCCGGCTCCCGGAGCCGAAGAAGCGGCTTCTTCGCGCAAAGACGATTGTACCGCTCACAATGCTCTCTTAGCGCCGCTTCTGCCGAAAGAAGCCCGGGAGCGGCTCTTAGCTCCGGAGAGCATCGTACCTTCGTCTTTAGCGTCTTTGGTGATCTGCATCCTAGCAGAAAGCTTTTCCACTCTGTCTGGCAAGGAAAACCTGCGGGAGCACAGAAAACATCTCCCATCGTGTTCTGGACGTTGCACGGAGGTCTGCCAAGTGTTTGGCATGAAGGAAAGAAAAGTTGTCCAAAACAGCTTCCTATCGCATATTCATGTGATTGGAAACGTCAGGAAAGTGGTAAGGTACTGTTTTCTATCAGTTGGCAAGCTGCGCACACAATCCCAGTGTTGTACAGCTTCCTTCTTCACCTTTCCGATGCTGCCGCTCTCTCCGGCTCCCGGAGCCGAAGAAGCGGCTTCTTCGCGCAAAGACGATTGTACCGCTCACAGTGCTCTCTTAGCGCCGCTTCTGCCGAAAGAAGCCCGGGAGCGGCGCTTAGCTCCGGAGAGCATCGTACCTTCGTCTTTACTGTCTTTTGTGGTCTACATCCTAGCAGAAAGCTTTTCCACTCTGTCTGGCAAGGAAAACCTGCGGGAGCACAGAAAACATCTCCCATCGTGTTCTGGACGTTGCACGGAGGTCTGCCAAGTGTTTGGCATGAAGGAAAGGAAAGTTGTCCAAAACAGATTCTTATCGAATATTCATGTGATTGGAAACGTCAGGAAAGTGGTAAGGTACTGTTTTCTATCAGTTGGCAAGCGGCGCACACAATCCCAGTGTTGTACGGCTTCCTTCTTCACCTTTCCGATGCTGCCGCTCCTCCGGCTCCCGGAGCCGAAGAAGCCGCTTCTTCGCGCAAAGACGATTGTACCGCTCACAGTGCTCTCTTAGCGCCGCTTCTGCCGAAAGAAGCCCGGGAGCGGCGCTTAGCTCCGGAGAGCATCGTACCTTCGTCTTTAGCGTCTTTTGTGGTCTGCATCCTAGCAGAAAGCTTTTCCACTCTGTCTGGCAAGGAAAACCTGCGGGAGCACAGAAAACATCTCCCATCGTGTTCTGGACGTTGCACGGAGGTCTGCCAAGTGTTTGGCATGAAGGAAAGAAAAGTTGTCCAAAACAGCTTCCAATCGCATATTCATGTGATTGGAAATGTCAGGAAAGTGTAAGGTACTGTTTTCTATCAGTTGGCAAGCTGCGCACACAATCCCAGTGTTGTACGGCTTCCTTCTTCACCTTTCCGATGCTGCCGCTCTCTCCGGCTCCCGGAGCCGAAGAAGCGGCTTCTTCGCGTAAAGACCATTGTACCGCTCACAGTGCTCTCTTAGCGCCGCTTCTGCCGAAAGAAGCCCGGGAGCGGCGCTTAGCTCCGGAGAGCATCGTACCTTCGTCTTTAGCGTCTTTTGTGGTCTACATCCTACCAGAAAGCTTTTCCACTCTGTCTGGCAAGGAAAACCTGCGGGAGCACAGAAAACATCTCCCATCGTGTTCTGGACGTTGCACGGAGGTCTGCCAAGTGTTTGGCATGAAGGAAAGAAAAGTTGTCCAAAACAGCTTCCAATCGAATATTCATGTGATTGGAAACGTCAGGAAAGTGGTAAGGTACTGTTTTCTATCAGTTGGCAAGCTGCGCACACAATCCCAGTGTTGTACAGCTTCCTTCTTCACCTTTCCGATGCTGCCGCTCTCTCCGGCTCCCGGAGCCGAAGAAGCGGCTTCTTCGCGCAAAGACGATTGTACCGCTCACAGTGCTCTCTTAGCGCCGCTTCTGCCGAAAGAAGCCCGGGAGCGGCTCTTAGCTCCGGAGAGCATCGTACCTTCGTCTTTAGCGTCTTTTGTGGTCTACATCCTAGCAGAAAGCTTTTCCACTCTGTCTGGCAAGGAAAACCTGCGGGAGCACAGAAAACATCTCCCATCGTGTTCTGGACGTTGCACGGAGGTCTGCCAAGTGTTTGGCATGAAGGAAAGAAAAGTTGTCCAAAACAGCTTCCAATCGAATATTCATGTGAATGGAAACGTCAGGAAAGTGGTAAGGTACTGTTTTCTATCAGTTGGCAAGCTGCGCACACAATCCCAGTGTTGTACAGCTTCCTTCTTCACCTTTCCGATGCTGCCGCTCTCTCCGGCTCCCGGAGCCGAAGAAGCGGCTTCTTCGCGCAAAGACCATTGTACCGCTCACAGTGCTCTCTTAGCGCCGCTTCTGCCGAAAGAAGCCCGGGAGCGGCGCTTAGCTCCGGAGAGCATCGTACCTTCGTCTTTAGCGTCTTTTGTGGTCTACATCCTAGCAGAAAGCTTTTCCACTCTGTCTGGCAAGGAAAACCTGCGGGAGCACAGAAAACAACTCCCATCGTGTTCTGGACGTTGCACGGAGGTTTGCCAAGTGTTTGGCATGAAGAAAAGAAAAGTTGTCCAAAACAGCTTCCAATCGAATATTCATGTGATTGGAAACGTCAGGAAAGTGATAAGGTACTGTTTTCTATCAGTTGGCAAGCTGCGCACACAATCCCAGTGTTGTACAGCTTCCTTCTTCACCTTTCCGATGCTGCCGCTCTCTCCGGCTCCCGGAGCCAAAGAAGCGGCTTCTTCGCGCAAAGACGATTGTACCGCTCACAGTGCTCTCTTAGCGCCGCTTCTGCCGAAAGAAGCCCGGGAGCGGCTCTTAGCTCCGGAGAGCATCGTACCTTCGTCTTTAGCGTCTTTTGTGGTCTACATCCTAGCAGAAAGCTTTTCCACTCTGTCTGGCAAGGAAAACCTGCGGGAGCACAGAAAACATCTCCCATCGTGTTCTGGACGTTGCACGGAGGTCTGCCAAGTGTTTGGCATGAAGGAAAGAAAAGTTGTCCAAAACAGCTTCCAATCGAATATTCATGTGATTGGAAACGTCAGGAAAGTGGTAAGGTACTGTTTTCTATCAGTTGGCAAGCTGCGCACACAATCCCAGTGTTGTACGGCTTCCTTCTTCACCTTTCCGATGCTGCCGCTCTCTCCGGCTCCCGGAGCCGAAGAAGCGGCTTCTTCGCGCAAAGACGATTGTACCGCTCACAGTGCTCTCTTAGCGCCGCTTCTGCCGAAAGAAGCCCGGGAGCGGCTCTTAGCTCCGGAGAGCATCGTACCTTCATCTTTAGCGTCTTTTGTGGTGTACATCCTAGCAGAAAGCTTTTCCACTCTGTCTGGCAAGGAAAACCTGCGGGAGCACAGAAAACATCTCCCATCGTGTTCTGGATGTTGCACGGAGGTCTGCCAAGTGTTTGGCATGAAGGAAAGAAAAGTTGTCCAAAACAGCTTCTTATCGAATATTCATGTGATTGGAAACGTCAGGAAAGTGTAAGGTACTGTTTTCTATCAGTTGGCAAGCTGCGCACACAATCCCAGTGTTGTACAGCTTCCTTCGTCACCTTTCCGATGCTGCCGCTCCTCCGGCTCCCGGAGCCGAAGAAGCGGCTTCTTCGCGCAAAGACGATTGTACCGCTCACAGTGCTCTCTTAGCGCCGCTTCTGCCGAAAGAAGCCCGGGAGCGGCTCTTAGCTCCGGAGAGCATCGTACCTTCGTCTTTAGCGTCTTTTGTGGTCTACATCCTAGCAGAAAGCTTTTCCACTCTGTCTGGCAAGGAAAACCTGCGGGAGCACAGAAAACATCTCCCATCGTGTTCTGGACGTTGCACGGAGGTCTGCCAAGTGTTTGGCATGAAGGAAAGAAAAGAGTTCCAAAACAGCTTCTTATCGAATATTCATGTGATTGGAAACGTCAGGAAAGTGGTCAGGTACTGTTTTCTATCAGTTGGCAAGCTGCGCACACAATCCCAGTGTTGTACAGCTTCCTTCTTCACCTTTCCGATGCTGCCGCTCTCTCCGGCTCCCGGAGCCGAAGAAGCGGCTTCTTCGCGCAAAGACGATTGTACCGCTCACAGTGCTCTCTTAGCGCCGCTTCTGCCGAAAGAAGCCCGGGAGCGGCGCTTAGCTCCGGAGAGCATCGTACCTTCGTCTTTACTGTCTTTTGTGGTCTACATCCTAGCAGAAAGCTTTTCCACTCTGTCTGGCAAGGAAAACCTGCGGGAGCACAGAAAACATCTCCCATCGTGTTCTGGACGTTGCACGGAGGTCTGCCAAGTGTTTGGCATGAAGGAAAGAAAAGTTGTCCAAAACAGCTTCCAATCGAATATTCATGTGATTGGAAACGTCAGGAAAGTGTAAGGTACTGTTTTCTATCAGTTGGCAAGCTGCGCACACAATCCCAGTGTTGTACAGCTTCCTTCTTCACCTTTCCGATGCTGCCGCTCTCTCCGGCTCCCGGAGCCGAAGAAGCGGCTTCTTCGCGCAAAGACGATTGTACCGCTCACAGTGCTCTCTTAGCGCCGCTTCTGCCGAAAGAAGCCCGGGAGCGGCTCTTAGCTCCGGAGAGCATCGTACCTTCGTCTTTAGCGTCTTTTGTGGTCTACATCCTAGCAGAAAGCTTTTCCAATCTGTCTGGCAAGGAAAACCTGCGGGAGCACAGAAAACATCTCCCATCGTGTTCTGGACGTTGCACGGAGGTCTGCCAAGTGTTTGGCATGAAGGAAAGAAAAGTTGTCCAAAACAGCTTCCAATCGAATATTCATGTGATTGGAAACGTCAGGAAAGTGGTAAGGTACTGTTTTCTATCAGTTGGCAAGCTGCGCACACAATCCCAGTGTTGTACAGCTTCCTTCTTCACCTTTCCGATGCTGCCGCTCTCTCCGGCTCCCAGAGCCGAAGAAGCGGCTTCTTCGCGCAAAGACGATTGTACCGCTCACAGTGCTCTCTTAGCGCCGCTTCTGCCGAAAGAAGCCCGGGAGCGGCGCTTAGCTCCGGAGAGCATCGTACCTTCGTCTTTAGCGTCTTTTGTGGTCTACATCCTAGCAGAAAGCTTTTCCACTCTGTCTGGCAAGGAAAACCTGCGGGAGCACAGAAAACATCTCCCATCGTGTTCTGGACGTTGCACGGAGGTTTGCCAAGTGTTTGGCACGAAGAAAAGAAAAGTTGTCCAAAACAGCTTCCAATCGAATATTCATGTGATTGGAAACGTCAGGAAAGTGATAAGGTACTGTTTTCTATCAGTTGGCAAGCTGCGCACACAATCCCAGTGTTGTACGGCTTCCTTCTTCACCTTTCCGATGCTGCCGCTCCTCCGGCTCCCGGAGCCGAAGAAGCGGCTTCTTCGCGCAAAGACGATTGTACCGCTCACAATGCTCTCTTAGCGCCGCTTCTGCCGAAAGAAGCCCGGGAGCGGCTCTTAGCTCCGGAGAGCATCGTACCTTCGTCTTTAGCGTCTTTGGTGATCTGCATTCTAGCAGAAAGCTTTTCCACTCTGTCTGGCAAGGAAAACCTGCGGGAGCACAGAAAACATCTCCCATCGTGTTCTGGACGTTGCACGGAGGTCTGCCAAGTGTTTGGCATGAAGGAAAGAAAAGTTGTCCAAAACAGCTTCCAATCGAATATTCATGTGATTGGAAACGTCAGGAAAGTGATAAGGTACTGTTTTCTATCAGTTGGCAAGCTGCGCACACAATCCCAGTGTTGTACAGCTTCCTTCTTCACCTTTCCGATGCTGCCGCTCTCTCCGGCTCCCGGAGCCGAAGAAGCGGCTTCTTCGCGCAAAGACGATTGTACCGCTCACAGTGCTCTTTAGCGCCGCTTCTGCCGAAAGAAGCCCGGGAGCGGCTCTTAGCTCCGGAGAGCATCGTACCTTCGTCTTTAGCGTCTTTTGTGGTCTACATCCTAGCAGAAAGCTTTTCCACTCTGTCTGGCAAGGAAAACCTGCGGGAGCACAGAAAACATCTCCCATCGTCTTCTGGACGTTGCACGGAGGTCTGCCAAGTGTTTGGCATGAAGGAAAGAAAAGTTGTCCAAAACAGCTTCCAATCGAATATTCATGTGATTGGAAACGTCAGGAAAGTGGTAAGGTACTGTTTTCTATCAGTTGGCAAGCTGCGCACACAATCCCAGTGTTGTACGGCTTCCTTCTTCACCTTTCCGATGCTGCCGCTCTCTCCGGCTCCCGGAGCCGAAGAAGCGGCTTCTTCGCGCAAAGACGATTGTACCGCTCACAGTGCTCTCTTAGCGCCGCTTCTGCCGAAAGAAGCCCGGGAGCGGCTCTTAGCTCCGGAGAGCATCGTACCTTCATCTTTAGCGTCTTTTGTGGTGTACATCCTAGCAGAAATCTTTTCCACTCTGTCTGGCAAGGAAAACCTGCGGGAGCACAGAAAACATCTCCCATCGTGTTCTGGACGTTGCACGGAGGTCTGCCAAGTGTTTGGCATGAAGGAAAGAAAAGTTGTCCAAAACAGCTTCTTATCGAATATTCATGTGATTGGAAACGTCAGGAAAGTGGTAAGGTACTGTTTTCTATCAGTTGGCAAGCTGCGCACAAAATCCCAGTGTTGTACAGCTTCCTTCTTCACCTTTCCGATGCTGCCGCTCTCTCCGGCTCCCGGAGCCGAAGAAGCGGCTTCTTCGCGCAAAGACGATTGTACCGCTCACAGTGCTCTCTTAGCGCCGCTTCTGCCGAAAGAAGCCCGGGAGCGGCGCTTAGCTCCGGAGAGCATCGTACCTTCGTCTTTAGCGTCTTTTGTGGTCTACATCCTAGCAGAAAGCTTTTCCACTCTGTCTGGCAAGGAAAACCTGCGGGAGCACAGAAAACATCTCCCATCGTGTTCTGGACGTTGCACGGAGGTCTGCCAAGTGTTTGGCATGAAGGAAAGAAAAGTTGTCCAAAACAGCTTCCAATCGCATATTCATGTGATTGGAAACGTCAGGAAAGTGGTAAGGTACTGTTTTCTATCAGTTGGCAAGCTGCGCACACAATCCCAGTGTTGTACAGCTTCCTTCTTCACCTTTCCGATGCTGCCGCTCTCTCCGCTCGCGGAGCCGAAGAAGCGGCTTCTTTGCGCAAAGACGATTGTACCGCTCACAGTGCTCTCTTAGTGCCGCTTCTGCCGAAAGAAGCCCGGGAGCGGCGCTTAGCTCCGGAGAGCATCGTACCTTCGTCTTTAGCGTCTTTTGTGGTCTACATCCTAGCAGAAAGCTTTTCCACTCTGTCTGGCAAGGAAAACCTGCGGGAGCACAGAAAACATCTGCCATCGTGTTCTGGACATTGCACGGAGGTCTGCCAGGTGTTTGGCATGAAGGAAAGAAAAGTTGTCCAAAACAGCTTCTAATGGCATATTCATGTGATTGGAAACGTCAGGAAAGTGGTAAGGTACTGTTTTCTATCAGTTGGCAAGCTGCGCACAGAATCCCAGTGTTGTACGGCTTCCTTCTTCACCTTTCCGATGCTGCCGCTCTCTCCGACTCCCGGAGCCGAAGAAGCGGCTTCTTCGCGCAAAGACGATTGTACCGCTCACATTGCTCTCTTAGCGCCGCTTCTGCCGAAAGAAGCCCGGGAGCGGCTCTTAGCTCCGGAGAGCATCGTACCTTCGTCTTTAGCGTCTTTTGTGGTCTACATCCTAGCAGAAAGCTTTTCCACTCTGTCTGGCAAGGAAAACCTGCGGGAGCACAGAAAACATCTCCCATCGTGTTCTGGACGTTGCACGGAGGTCTGCCAAGTGTTTGGCATGAAGGAAAGAAAAGTTGTCCAAAACAGCTTCCAATCGAATATTCATGTGATTGGAAACGTCAGGAAAGTGGTAAGGTACTGTTTTCTATCAGTTGGCAAGCTGCGCACACAATCCCAGTGTTGTACAGCTTCCTTCTTCACCTTTCCGATGCTGCCGCTCTCTCCGGCTCCCGGAGCCGAAGAAGCAGCTTCTTCGCGCAAAGACGATTTTACCGCTCACAGTGCTCTCTTAGCGCCGCTTCTGCCGAAAGAAGCCCGGGAGCGGCGCTTAGCTCCGGAGAGCATCGTACCTTCGTCTTTAGCGTCTTTTGTGGTCTACATCCTAGCAGAAAGCTTTTCCACTCTGTCTGGCAAGGAAAACCTGCGGGAGCACAGAAAACATCTCCCATCGTGTTCTGGACGTTGCACGGAGGTCTGCCAAGTGTTTGGCATGAAGGAAAGAAAAGTTGTCCAAAACAGCTTCCAATCGAATATTCATGTGATTGGAAACGTCAGGAAAGTGGTAAGGTACTGTTTTCTATCAGTTGGCAAGCTGCGCACACAATCCCAGTGTTGTACAGCTTCCTTCTTCACCTTTCCGATGCTGCCGCTCTCTCCGCTCGCGGAGCCGAAGAAGCGGCTTCTTTGCGCAAAGACGATTGTACCGCTCACAGTGCTCTCTTAGTGCCGCTTCTGCCGAAAGAAGCCCGGGAGCGGCGCTTAGCTCCGGAGAGCATCGTACCTTCGTCTTTAGCGTCTTTTGTGGTCTACATCCTAGCAGAAAGCTTTTCCACTCTGTCTGGCAAGGAAAACCTGCGGGAGCACAGAAAACATCTGCCATCGTGTTCTGGACATTGCACGGAGGTCTGCCAGGTGTTTGGCATGAAGGAAAGAAAAGTTGTCCAAAACAGCTTCTAATGGCATATTCATGTGATTGGAAACGTCAGGAAAGTGGTAAGGTACTGTTTTCTATCAGTTGGCAAGCTGCGCACAGAATCCCAGTGTTGTACGGCTTCCTTCTTCACCTTTCTGATGCTGCCGCTCTCTCCGACTCCCGGAGCCGAAGAAGCGGCTTCTTCGCGCAAAGACGATTGTACCGCTCACATTGCTCTCTTAGCGCCGCTTCTGCCGAAAGAAGCCCGGGAGCGGCTCTTAGCTCCGGAGAGCATCGTACCTTCGTCTTTAGCGTCTTTTGTGGTCTACATCCTAGCAGAAAGCTTTTCCACTCTGTCTGGCAAGGAAAACCTGCGGGAGCACAGAAAACATCTCCCATCGTGTTCTGGACGTTGCACGGAGGTCTGCCAAGTGTTTGGCATGAAGGAAAGAAAAGTTGTCCAAAACAGCTTCCAATCGCATATTCATGTGATTGGAAACGTCAGGAAAGTGGTAAGGTACTGTTTTCTATCAGTTGGCAAGCTGCGCACACAATCCCAGTGTTGTACAGCTTCCTTCTTCACCTTTCCGATGCTGCCGCTCTCTCCGGCTCCCGGAGCCGAAGAAGCGGCTTCTTCGCGCAAAGACGATTGTACCGCTCACAGTGCTCTCTTAGCGCCGCTTCTGCCGAAAGAAGCCCGGGAGCGGCGCTTAGCTCCGGAGAGCATCGTACCTTCGTCTTTACTGTCTTTTGTGGTCTACATCCTAGCAGAAAGCTTTTCCACTCTGTCTGGCAAGGAAAACCTGCGGGAGCACAGAAAACATCTCCCATCGTGTTCTGGACGTTGCACGGAGGTCTGCCAAGTGTTTGGCATGAAGGAAAGGAAAGTTGTCCAAAACAGATTCTTATCGAATATTCATGTGATTGGAAACGTCAGGAAAGTGGTAAGGTACTGTTTTCTATCAGTTGGCAAGCGGCGCACACAATCCCAGTGTTGTACGGCTTCCTTCTTCACCTTTCCGATGCTGCCGCTCCTCCGGCTCCCGGAGCCGAAGAAGCCGCTTCTTCGCGCAAAGACGATTGTACCGCTCACAGTGCTCTCTTAGCGCCGCTTCTGCCGAAAGAAGCCCGGGAGCGGCGCTTAGCTCCGGAGAGCATCGTACCTTCGTCTTTAGCGTCTTTTGTGGTCTGCATCCTAGCAGAAAGCTTTTCCACTCTGTCTGGCAAGGAAAACCTGCGGGAGCACAGAAAACATCTCCCATCGTGTTCTGGACGTTGCACGGAGGTCTGCCAAGTGTTTGGCATGAAGGAAAGAAAAGTTGTCCAAAACAGCTTCCAATCGCATATTCATGTGATTGGAAACGTCAGGAAAGTGGTAAGGTACTGTTTTCTATCAGTTGGCAAGCTGCGCACACAATCCCAGTGTTGTACAGCTTCCTTCTTCACCTTTCCGATGCTGCCGCTCTCTCCGGCTCCCGGAGCCGAAGAAGCGGCTTCTTCGCGCAAAGACGATTGTACCGCTCACAGTGCTCTCTTAGCGCCGCTTCTGCCGAAAGAAGCCCGGGAGCGGCGCTTAGCTCCGGAGAGCATCGTACCTTCGTCTTTACTGTCTTTTGTGGTCTACATCCTAGCAGAAAGCTTTTCCACTCTGTCTGGCAAGGAAAACCTGCGGGAGCACAGAAAACATCTCCCATCGTGTTCTGGACGTTGCACGGAGGTCTGCCAAGTGTTTGGCATGAAGGAAAGGAAAGTTGTCCAAAACAGATTCTTATCGAATATTCATGTGATTGGAAACGTCAGGAAAGTGGTAAGGTACTGTTTTCTATCAGTTGGCAAGCGGCGCACACAATCCCAGTGTTGTACGGCTTCCTTCTTCACCTTTCCGATGCTGCCGCTCCTCCGGCTCCCGGAGCCGAAGAAGCCGCTTCTTCGCGCAAAGACGATTGTACCGCTCACAGTGCTCTCTTAGCGCCGCTTCTGCCGAAAGAAGCCCGGGAGCGGCGCTTAGCTCCGGAGAGCATCGTACCTTCGTCTTTAGCGTCTTTTGTGGTCTGCATCCTAGCAGAAAGCTTTTCCACTCTGTCTGGCAAGGAAAACCTGCGGGAGCACAGAAAACATCTCCCATCGTGTTCTGGACGTTGCACGGAGGTCTGCCAAGTGTTTGGCATGAAGGAAAGAAAAGTTGTCCAAAACAGCTTCCAATCGCATATTCATGTGATTGGAAACGTCAGGAAAGTGTAAGGTACTGTTTTCTATCAGTTGGCAAGCTGCGCACACAATCCCAGTGTTGTACGGCTTCCTTCTTCACCTTTCCGATGCTGCCGCTCCTCCGGCTCCCGGAGCCGAAGAAGCGGCTTCTTCGCGCAAAGACGATTGTACCGCTCACAATGCTCTCTTAGCGCCGCTTCTGCCGAAAGAAGCCCGGGAGCGGCTCTTAGCTCCGGAGAGCATCGTACCTTCGTCTTTAGCGTCTTTGGTGATCTGCATCCTAGCAGAAAGCTTTTCCACTCTGTCTGGCAAGGAAAACCTGCGGGAGCACAGAAAACATCTCCCATCGTGTTCTGGACGTTGCACGGAGGTCTGCCAAGTGTTTGGCATGAAGGAAAGGAAAGTTGTCCAAAACAGCTTCCTATCGCATATTCATGTGATTGGAAACGTCAGGAAAGTGGTAAGGTACTGTTTTCTATCAGTTGGCAAGCTGCGCACACAATCCCAGTGTTGTACAGCTTCCTTCTTCACCTTTCCGATGCTGCCGCTCTCTCCGGCTCCCGGAGCCGAAGAAGCGGCTTCTTCGCGCAAAGACGATTGTACCGCTCACAGTGCTCTCTTAGCGCCGCTTCTGCCGAAAGAAGCCCGGGAGCGGCGCTTAGCTCCGGAGAGCATCGTACCTTCGTCTTTACTGTCTTTTGTGGTCTACATCCTAGCAGAAAGCTTTTCCACTCTGTCTGGCAAGGAAAACCTGCGGGAGCACAGAAAACATCTCCCATCGTGTTCTGGACGTTGCACGGAGGTCTGCCAAGTGTTTGGCATGAAGGAAAGGAAAGTTGTCCAAAACAGATTCTTATCGAATATTCATGTGATTGGAAACGTCAGGAAAGTGGTAAGGTACTGTTTTCTATCAGTTGGCAAGCGGCGCACACAATCCCAGTGTTGTACGGCTTCCTTCTTCACCTTTCCGATGCTGCCGCTCCTCCGGCTCCCGGAGCCGAAGAAGCCGCTTCTTCGCGCAAAGACGATTGTACCGCTCACAGTGCTCTCTTAGCGCCGCTTCTGCCGAAAGAAGCCCGGGAGCGGCGCTTAGCTCCGGAGAGCATCGTACCTTCGTCTTTAGCGTCTTTTGTGGTCTGCATCCTAGCAGAAAGCTTTTCCACTCTGTCTGGCAAGGAAAACCTGCGGGAGCACAGAAAACATCTCCCATCGTGTTCTGGACGTTGCACGGAGGTCTGCCAAGTGTTTGGCATGAAGGAAAGAAAAGTTGTCCAAAACAGCTTCCAATCGCATATTCATGTGATTGGAAATGTCAGGAAAGTGTAAGGTACTGTTTTCTATCAGTTGGCAAGCTGCGCACACAATCCCAGTGTTGTACGGCTTCCTTCTTCACCTTTCCGATGCTGCCGCTCTCTCCGGCTCCCGGAGCCGAAGAAGCGGCTTCTTCGCGTAAAGACCATTGTACCGCTCACAGTGCTCTCTTAGCGCCGCTTCTGCCGAAAGAAGCCCGGGAGCGGCGCTTAGCTCCGGAGAGCATCGTACCTTCGTCTTTAGCGTCTTTTGTGGTCTACATCCTACCAGAAAGCTTTTCCACTCTGTCTGGCAAGGAAAACCTGCGGGAGCACAGAAAACATCTCCCATCGTGTTCTGGACGTTGCACGGAGGTCTGCCAAGTGTTTGGCATGAAGGAAAGAAAAGTTGTCCAAAACAGCTTCCAATCGAATATTCATGTGATTGGAAACGTCAGGAAAGTGGTAAGGTACTGTTTTCTATCAGTTGGCAAGCTGCGCACACAATCCCAGTGTTGTACAGCTTCCTTCTTCACCTTTCCGATGCTGCCGCTCTCTCCGGCTCCCGGAGCCGAAGAAGCGGCTTCTTCGCGCAAAGACGATTGTACCGCTCACAGTGCTCTCTTAGCGCCGCTTCTGCCGAAAGAAGCCCGGGAGCGGCTCTTAGCTCCGGAGAGCATCGTACCTTCGTCTTTAGCGTCTTTTGTGGTCTACATCCTAGCAGAAAGCTTTTCCACTCTGTCTGGCAAGGAAAACCTGCGGGAGCACAGAAAACATCTCCCATCGTGTTCTGGACGTTGCACGGAGGTCTGCCAAGTGTTTGGCATGAAGGAAAGAAAAGTTGTCCAAAACAGCTTCCAATCGAATATTCATGTGAATGGAAACGTCAGGAAAGTGGTAAGGTACTGTTTTCTATCAGTTGGCAAGCTGCGCACACAATCCCAGTGTTGTACAGCTTCCTTCTTCACCTTTCCGATGCTGCCGCTCTCTCCGGCTCCCGGAGCCGAAGAAGCGGCTTCTTCGCGCAAAGACCATTGTACCGCTCACAGTGCTCTCTTAGCGCCGCTTCTGCCGAAAGAAGCCCGGGAGCGGCGCTTAGCTCCGGAGAGCATCGTACCTTCGTCTTTAGCGTCTTTTGTGGTCTACATCCTAGCAGAAAGCTTTTCCACTCTGTCTGGCAAGGAAAACCTGCGGGAGCACAGAAAACAACTCCCATCGTGTTCTGGACGTTGCACGGAGGTTTGCCAAGTGTTTAGCATGAAGAAAAGAAAAGTTGTCCAAAACAGCTTCCAATCGAATATTCATGTGATTGGAAACGTCAGGAAAGTGATAAGGTACTGTTTTCTATCAGTTGGCAAGCTGCGCACACAATCCCAGTGTTGTACAGCTTCCTTCTTCACCTTTCCGATGCTGCCGCTCTCTCCGGCTCCCGGAGCCGAAGAAGCGGCTTCTTCGCGCAAAGACGATTGTACCGCTCACAGTGCTCTCTTAGCGCCGCTTCTGCCGAAAGAAGCCCGGGAGCGGCTCTTAGCTCCGGAGAGCATCGTACCTTCGTCTTTAGCGTCTTTTGTGGTCTACATCCTAGCAGAAAGCTTTTCCACTCTGTCTGGCAAGGAAAACCTGCGGGAGCACAGAAAACATCTCCCATCGTGTTCTGGACGTTGCACGGAGGTCTGCCAAGTGTTTGGCATGAAGGAAAGAAAAGTTGTCCAAAACAGCTTCCAATCGAATATTCATGTGATTGGAAACGTCAGGAAAGTGGTAAGGTACTGTTTTCTATCAGTTGGCAAGCTGCGCACACAATCCCAGTGTTGTACGGCTTCCTTCTTCACCTTTCCGATGCTGCCGCTCTCTCCGGCTCCCGGAGCCGAAGAAGCGGCTTCTTCGCGCAAAGACGATTGTACCGCTCACAGTGCTCTCTTAGCGCCGCTTCTGCCGAAAGAAGCCCGGGAGCGGCTCTTAGCTCCGGAGAGCATCGTACCTTCATCTTTAGCGTCTTTTGTGGTGTACATCCTAGCAGAAAGCTTTTCCACTCTGTCTGGCAAGGAAAACCTGCGGGAGCACAGAAAACATCTCCCATCGTGTTCTGGATGTTGCACGGAGGTCTGCCAAGTGTTTGGCATGAAGGAAAGAAAAGTTGTCCAAAACAGCTTCTTATCGAATATTCATGTGATTGGAAACGTCAGGAAAGTGTAAGGTACTGTTTTCTATCAGTTGGCAAGCTGCGCACACAATCCCAGTGTTGTACAGCTTCCTTCGTCACCTTTCCGATGCTGCCGCTCCTCCGGCTCCCGGAGCCGAAGAAGCGGCTTCTTCGCGCAAAGACGATTGTACCGCTCACAGTGCTCTCTTAGCGCCGCTTCTGCCGAAAGAAGCCCGGGAGCGGCTCTTAGCTCCGGAGAGCATCGTACCTTCGTCTTTAGCGTCTTTTGTGGTCTACATCCTAGCAGAAAGCTTTTCCACTCTGTCTGGCAAGGAAAACCTGCGGGAGCACAGAAAACATCTCCCATCGTGTTCTGGACGTTGCACGGAGGTCTGCCAAGTGTTTGGCATGAAGGAAAGAAAAGAGTTCCAAAACAGCTTCTTATCGAATATTCATGTGATTGGAAACGTCAGGAAAGTGGTCAGGTACTGTTTTCTATCAGTTGGCAAGCTGCGCACACAATCCCAGTGTTGTACAGCTTCCTTCTTCACCTTTCCGATGCTGCCGCTCTCTCCGGCTCCCGGAGCCGAAGAAGCGGCTTCTTCGCGCAAAGACGATTGTACCGCTCACAGTGCTCTCTTAGCGCCGCTTCTGCCGAAAGAAGCCCGGGAGCGGCGCTTAGCTCCGGAGAGCATCGTACCTTCGTCTTTACTGTCTTTTGTGGTCTACATCCTAGCAGAAAGCTTTTCCACTCTGTCTGGCAAGGAAAACCTGCGGGAGCACAGAAAACATCTCCCATCGTGTTCTGGACGTTGCACGGAGGTCTGCCAAGTGTTTGGCATGAAGGAAAGAAAAGTTGTCCAAAACAGCTTCCAATCGAATATTCATGTGATTGGAAACGTCAGGAAAGTGGTAAGGTACTGTTTTCTATCAGTTGGCAAGCTGCGCACACAATCCCAGTGTTGTACAGCTTCCTTCTTCACCTTTCCGATGCTGCCGCTCTCTCCGGCTCCCAGAGCCGAAGAAGCGGCTTCTTCGCGCAAAGACGATTGTACCGCTCACAGTGCTCTCTTAGCGCCGCTTCTGCCGAAAGAAGCCCGGGAGCGGCGCTTAGCTCCGGAGAGCATCGTACCTTCGTCTTTAGCGTCTTTTGTGGTCTACATCCTAGCAGAAAGCTTTTCCACTCTGTCTGGCAAGGAAAACCTGCGGGAGCACAGAAAACATCTCCCATCGTGTTCTGGACGTTGCACGGAGGTTTGCCAAGTGTTTGGCACGAAGAAAAGAAAAGTTGTCCAAAACAGCTTCCAATCGAATATTCATGTGATTGGAAACGTCAGGAAAGTGATAAGGTACTGTTTTCTATCAGTTGGCAAGCTGCGCACACAATCCCAGTGTTGTACGGCTTCCTTCTTCACCTTTCCGATGCTGCCGCTCCTCCGGCTCCCGGAGCCGAAGAAGCGGCTTCTTCGCGCAAAGACGATTGTACCGCTCACAATGCTCTCTTAGCGCCGCTTCTGCCGAAAGAAGCCCGGGAGCGGCTCTTAGCTCCGGAGAGCATCGTACCTTCGTCTTTAGCGTCTTTGGTGATCTGCATTCTAGCAGAAAGCTTTTCCACTCTGTCTGGCAAGGAAAACCTGCGGGAGCACAGAAAACATCTCCCATCGTGTTCTGGACGTTGCACGGAGGTCTGCCAAGTGTTTGGCATGAAGGAAAGAAAAGTTGTCCAAAACAGCTTCCAATCGAATATTCATGTGATTGGAAACGTCAGGAAAGTGATAAGGTACTGTTTTCTATCAGTTGGCAAGCTGCGCACACAATCCCAGTGTTGTACAGCTTCCTTCTTCACCTTTCCGATGCTGCCGCTCTCTCCGGCTCCCGGAGCCGAAGAAGCGGCTTCTTCGCGCAAAGACGATTGTACCGCTCACAGTGCTCTTTAGCGCCGCTTCTGCCGAAAGAAGCCCGGGAGCGGCTCTTAGCTCCGGAGAGCATCGTACCTTCGTCTTTAGCGTCTTTTGTGGTCTACATCCTAGCAGAAAGCTTTTCCACTCTGTCTGGCAAGGAAAACCTGCGGGAGCACAGAAAACATCTCCCATCGTGTTCTGGACGTTGCACGGAGGTCTGCCAAGTGTTTGGCATGAAGGAAAGAAAAGTTGTCCAAAACAGCTTCCAATCGAATATTCATGTGATTGGAAACGTCAGGAAAGTGGTAAGGTACTGTTTTCTATCAGTTGGCAAGCTGCGCACACAATCCCAGTGTTGTACGGCTTCCTTCTTCACCTTTCCGATGCTGCCGCTCTCTCCGGCTCCCGGAGCCGAAGAAGCGGCTTCTTCGCGCAAAGACGATTGTACCGCTCACAGTGCTCTCTTAGCGCCGCTTCTGCCGAAAGAAGCCCGGGAGCGGCTCTTAGCTCCGGAGAGCATCGTACCTTCATCTTTAGCGTCTTTTGTGGTGTACATCCTAGCAGAAATCTTTTCCACTCTGTCTGGCAAGGAAAACCTGCGGGAGCACAGAAAACATCTCCCATCGTGTTCTGGACGTTGCACGGAGGTCTGCCAAGTGTTTGGCATGAAGGAAAGAAAAGTTGTCCAAAACAGCTTCTTATCGAATATTCATGTGATTGGAAACGTCAGGAAAGTGGTAAGGTACTGTTTTCTATCAGTTGGCAAGCTGCGCACAAAATCCCAGTGTTGTACAGCTTCCTTCTTCACCTTTCCGATGCTGCCGCTCTCTCCGGCTCCCGGAGCCGAAGAAGCGGCTTCTTCGCGCAAAGACGATTGTACCGCTCACAGTGCTCTCTTAGCGCCGCTTCTGCCGAAAGAAGCCCGGGAGCGGCGCTTAGCTCCGGAGAGCATCGTACCTTCGTCTTTAGCGTCTTTTGTGGTCTACATCCTAGCAGAAAGCTTTTCCACTCTGTCTGGCAAGGAAAACCTGCGGGAGCACAGAAAACATCTCCCATCGTGTTCTGGACGTTGCACGGAGGTCTGCCAAGTGTTTGGCATGAAGGAAAGAAAAGTTGTCCAAAACAGCTTCCAATCGCATATTCATGTGATTGGAAACGTCAGGAAAGTGGTAAGGTACTGTTTTCTATCAGTTGGCAAGCTGCGCACACAATCCCAGTGTTGTACAGCTTCCTTCTTCACCTTTCCGATGCTGCCGCTCTCTCCGCTCGCGGAGCCGAAGAAGCGGCTTCTTTGCGCAAAGACGATTGTACCGCTCACAGTGCTCTCTTAGTGCCGCTTCTGCCGAAAGAAGCCCGGGAGCGGCGCTTAGCTCCGGAGAGCATCGTACCTTCGTCTTTAGCGTCTTTTGTGGTCTACATCCTAGCAGAAAGCTTTTCCACTCTGTCTGGCAAGGAAAACCTGCGGGAGCACAGAAAACATCTGCCATCGTGTTCTGGACATTGCACGGAGGTCTGCCAGGTGTTTGGCATGAAGGAAAGAAAAGTTGTCCAAAACAGCTTCTAATGGCATATTCATGTGATTGGAAACGTCAGGAAAGTGGTAAGGTACTGTTTTCTATCAGTTGGCAAGCTGCGCACAGAATCCCAGTGTTGTACGGCTTCCTTCTTCACCTTTCCGATGCTGCCGCTCTCTCCGACTCCCGGAGCCGAAGAAGCGGCTTCTTCGCGCAAAGACGATTGTACCGCTCACATTGCTCTCTTAGCGCCGCTTCTGCCGAAAGAAGCCCGGGAGCGGCTCTTAGCTCCGGAGAGCATCGTACCTTCGTCTTTAGCGTCTTTTGTGGTCTACATCCTAGCAGAAAGCTTTTCCACTCTGTCTGGCAAGGAAAACCTGCGGGAGCACAGAAAACATCTCCCATCGTGTTCTGGACGTTGCACGGAGGTCTGCCAAGTGTTTGGCATGAAGGAAAGAAAAGTTGTCCAAAACAGCTTCTTATCGAATATTCATGTGATTGGAAACGTCAGGAAAGTGGTAAGGTACTGTTTTCTATCAGTTGGCAAGCTGCGCACACAATCCCAGTGTTGTACAGCTTCCTTCTTCACCTTTCCGATGCTGCCGCTCTCTCCGGCTCCCAGAGCCGAAGAAGCAGCTTCTTCGCGCAAAGACGATTTTACCGCTCACAGTGCTCTCTTAGCGCCGCTTCTGCCGAAAGAAGCCCGGGAGCGGCGCTTAGCTCCGGAGAGCATCGTACCTTCGTCTTTAGCGTCTTTTGTGGTCTACATCCTAGCAGAAAGCTTTTCCACTCTGTCTGGCAAGGAAAACCTGCGGGAGCACAGAAAACATCTCCCATCGTGTTCTGGACGTTGCACGGAGGTCTGCCAAGTGTTTGGCATGAAGGAAAGAAAAGTTGTCCAAAACAGCTTCCAATCGAATATTCATGTGATTGGAAACGTCAGGAAAGTGGTAAGGTACTGTTTTCTATCAGTTGGCAAGCTGCGCACACAATCCCAGTGTTGTACAGCTTCCTTCTTCACCTTTCCGATGCTGCCGCTCTCTCCGCTCGCGGAGCCGAAGAAGCGGCTTCTTTGCGCAAAGACGATTGTACCGCTCACAGTGCTCTCTTAGTGCCGCTTCTGCCGAAAGAAGCCCGGGAGCGGCGCTTAGCTCCGGAGAGCATCGTACCTTCGTCTTTAGCGTCTTTTGTGGTCTACATCCTAGCAGAAAGCTTTTCCACTCTGTCTGGCAAGGAAAACCTGCGGGAGCACAGAAAACATCTGCCATCGTGTTCTGGACATTGCACGGAGGTCTGCCAGGTGTTTGGCATGAAGGAAAGAAAAGTTGTCCAAAACAGCTTCTAATGGCATATTCATGTGATTGGAAACGTCAGGAAAGTGGTAAGGTACTGTTTTCTATCAGTTGGCAAGCTGCGCACAGAATCCCAGTGTTGTACGGCTTCCTTCTTCACCTTTCTGATGCTGCCGCTCTCTCCGACTCCCGGAGCCGAAGAAGCGGCTTCTTCGCGCAAAGACGATTGTACCGCTCACATTGCTCTCTTAGCGCCGCTTCTGCCGAAAGAAGCCCGGGAGCGGCTCTTAGCTCCGGAGAGCATCGTACCTTCGTCTTTAGCGTCTTTTGTGGTCTACATCCTAGCAGAAAGCTTTTCCACTCTGTCTGGCAAGGAAAACCTGCGGGAGCACAGAAAACATCTCCCATCGTGTTCTGGACGTTGCACGGAGGTCTGCCAAGTGTTTGGCATGAAGGAAAGAAAAGTTGTCCAAAACAGCTTCCAATCGCATATTCATGTGATTGGAAACGTCAGGAAAGTGGTAAGGTACTGTTTTCTATCAGTTGGCAAGCTGCGCACACAATCCCAGTGTTGTACAGCTTCCTTCTTCACCTTTCCGATGCTGCCGCTCTCTCCGGCTCCCGGAGCCGAAGAAGCGGCTTCTTCGCGCAAAGACGATTGTACCGCTCACAGTGCTCTCTTAGCGCCGCTTCTGCCGAAAGAAGCCCGGGAGCGGCGCTTAGCTCCGGAGAGCATCGTACCTTCGTCTTTAGCGTCTTTTGTGGTCTACATCCTAGCAGAAAGCTTTTCCACTCTGTCTGGCAAGGAAAACCTGCGGGAGCACAGAAAACATCTCCCATCGTGTTCTGGACGTTGCACGGAGGTCTGCCAAGTGTTTGGCATGAAGGAAAGGAAAGTTGTCCAAAACAGATTCTTATCGAATATTCATGTGATTGGAAACGTCAGGAAAGTGGTAAGGTACTGTTTTCTATCAGTTGGCAAGCGGCGCACACAATCCCAGTGTTGTACGGCTTCCTTCTTCACCTTTCCGATGCTGCCGCTCCTCCGGCTCCCGGAGCCGAAGAAGCCGCTTCTTCGCGCAAAGACGATTGTACCGCTCACAGTGCTCTCTTAGCGCCGCTTCTGCCGAAAGAAGCCCGGGAGCGGCGCTTAGCTCCGGAGAGCATCGTACCTTCGTCTTTAGCGTCTTTTGTGGTCTGCATCCTAGCAGAAAGCTTTTCCACTCTGTCTGGCAAGGAAAACCTGCGGGAGCACAGAAAACATCTCCCATCGTGTTCTGGACGTTGCACGGAGGTCTGCCAAGTGTTTGGCATGAAGGAAAGAAAAGTTGTCCAAAACAGCTTCCAATCGCATATTCATGTGATTGGAAACGTCAGGAAAGTGGTAAGGTACTGTTTTCTATCAGTTGGCAAGCTGCGCACACAATCCCAGTGTTGTACAGCTTCCTTCTTCACCTTTCCGATGCTGCCGCTCTCTCCGGCTCCCGGAGCCGAAGAAGCGGCTTCTTCGCGCAAAGACGATTGTACCGCTCACAGTGCTCTCTTAGCGCCGCTTCTGCCGAAAGAAGCCCGGGAGCGGCGCTTAGCTCCGGAGAGCATCGTACCTTCGTCTTTACTGTCTTTTGTGGTCTACATCCTAGCAGAAAGCTTTTCCACTCTGTCTGGCAAGGAAAACCTGCGGGAGCACAGAAAACATCTCCCATCGTGTTCTGGACGTTGCACGGAGGTCTGCCAAGTGTTTGGCATGAAGGAAAGGAAAGTTGTCCAAAACAGATTCTTATCGAATATTCATGTGATTGGAAACGTCAGGAAAGTGGTAAGGTACTGTTTTCTATCAGTTGGCAAGCGGCGCACACAATCCCAGTGTTGTACGGCTTCCTTCTTCACCTTTCCGATGCTGCCGCTCCTCCGGCTCCCGGAGCCGAAGAAGCCGCTTCTTCGCGCAAAGACGATTGTACCGCTCACAGTGCTCTCTTAGCGCCGCTTCTGCCGAAAGAAGCCCGGGAGCGGCGCTTAGCTCCGGAGAGCATCGTACCTTCGTCTTTAGCGTCTTTTGTGGTCTGCATCCTAGCAGAAAGCTTTTCCACTCTGTCTGGCAAGGAAAACCTGCGGGAGCACAGAAAACATCTCCCATCGTGTTCTGGACGTTGCACGGAGGTCTGCCAAGTGTTTGGCATGAAGGAAAGAAAAGTTGTCCAAAACAGCTTCCAATCGCATATTCATGTGATTGGAAACGTCAGGAAAGTGTAAGGTACTGTTTTCTATCAGTTGGCAAGCTGCGCACACAATCCCAGTGTTGTACGGCTTCCTTCTTCACCTTTCCGATGCTGCCGCTCCTCCGGCTCCCGGAGCCGAAGAAGCGGCTTCTTCGCGCAAAGACGATTGTACCGCTCACAATGCTCTCTTAGCGCCGCTTCTGCCGAAAGAAGCCCGGGAGCGGCTCTTAGCTCCGGAGAGCATCGTACCTTCGTCTTTAGCGTCTTTGGTGATCTGCATCCTAGCAGAAAGCTTTTCCACTCTGTCTGGCAAGGAAAACCTGCGGGAGCACAGAAAACATCTCCCATCGTGTTCTGGACGTTGCACGGAGGTCTGCCAAGTGTTTGGCATGAAGGAAAGAAAAGTTGTCCAAAACAGCTTCCTATCGCATATTCATGTGATTGGAAACGTCAGGAAAGTGGTAAGGTACTGTTTTCTATCAGTTGGCAAGCTGCGCACACAATCCCAGTGTTGTACAGCTTCCTTCTTCACCTTTCCGATGCTGCCGCTCTCTCCGGCTCCCGGAGCCGAAGAAGCGGCTTCTTCGCGCAAAGACGATTGTACCGCTCACAGTGCTCTCTTAGCGCCGCTTCTGCCGAAAGAAGCCCGGGAGCGGCGCTTAGCTCCGGAGAGCATCGTACCTTCGTCTTTACTGTCTTTTGTGGTCTACATCCTAGCAGAAAGCTTTTCCACTCTGTCTGGCAAGGAAAACCTGCGGGAGCACAGAAAACATCTCCCATCGTGTTCTGGACGTTGCACGGAGGTCTGCCAAGTGTTTGGCATGAAGGAAAGGAAAGTTGTCCAAAACAGATTCTTATCGAATATTCATGTGATTGGAAACGTCAGGAAAGTGGTAAGGTACTGTTTTCTATCAGTTGGCAAGCGGCGCACACAATCCCAGTGTTGTACGGCTTCCTTCTTCACCTTTCCGATGCTGCCGCTCCTCCGGCTCCCGGAGCCGAAGAAGCCGCTTCTTCGCGCAAAGACGATTGTACCGCTCACAGTGCTCTCTTAGCGCCGCTTCTGCCGAAAGAAGCCCGGGAGCGGCGCTTAGCTCCGGAGAGCATCGTACCTTCGTCTTTAGCGTCTTTTGTGGTCTGCATCCTAGCAGAAAGCTTTTCCACTCTGTCTGGCAAGGAAAACCTGCGGGAGCACAGAAAACATCTCCCATCGTGTTCTGGACGTTGCACGGAGGTCTGCCAAGTGTTTGGCATGAAGGAAAGAAAAGTTGTCCAAAACAGCTTCCAATCGCATATTCATGTGATTGGAAATGTCAGGAAAGTGTAAGGTACTGTTTTCTATCAGTTGGCAAGCTGCGCACACAATCCCAGTGTTGTACGGCTTCCTTCTTCACCTTTCCGATGCTGCCGCTCTCTCCGGCTCCCGGAGCCGAAGAAGCGGCTTCTTCGCGTAAAGACCATTGTACCGCTCACAGTGCTCTCTTAGCGCCGCTTCTGCCGAAAGAAGCCCGGGAGCGGCGCTTAGCTCCGGAGAGCATCGTACCTTCGTCTTTAGCGTCTTTTGTGGTCTACATCCTACCAGAAAGCTTTTCCACTCTGTCTGGCAAGGAAAACCTGCGGGAGCACAGAAAACATCTCCCATCGTGTTCTGGACGTTGCACGGAGGTCTGCCAAGTGTTTGGCATGAAGGAAAGAAAAGTTGTCCAAAACAGCTTCCAATCGAATATTCATGTGATTGGAAACGTCAGGAAAGTGGTAAGGTACTGTTTTCTATCAGTTGGCAAGCTGCGCACACAATCCCAGTGTTGTACAGCTTCCTTCTTCACCTTTCCGATGCTGCCGCTCTCTCCGGCTCCCGGAGCCGAAGAAGCGGCTTCTTCGCGCAAAGACGATTGTACCGCTCACAGTGCTCTCTTAGCGCCGCTTCTGCCGAAAGAAGCCCGGGAGCGGCTCTTAGCTCCGGAGAGCATCGTACCTTCGTCTTTAGCGTCTTTTGTGGTCTACATCCTAGCAGAAAGCTTTTCCACTCTGTCTGGCAAGGAAAACCTGCGGGAGCACAGAAAACATCTCCCATCGTGTTCTGGACGTTGCACGGAGGTCTGCCAAGTGTTTGGCATGAAGGAAAGAAAAGTTGTCCAAAACAGCTTCCAATCGAATATTCATGTGAATGGAAACGTCAGGAAAGTGGTAAGGTACTGTTTTCTATCAGTTGGCAAGCTGCGCACACAATCCCAGTGTTGTACAGCTTCCTTCTTCACCTTTCCGATGCTGCCGCTCTCTCCGGCTCCCGGAGCCGAAGAAGCGGCTTCTTCGCGCAAAGACCATTGTACCGCTCACAGTGCTCTCTTAGCGCCGCTTCTGCCGAAAGAAGCCCGGGAGCGGCGCTTAGCTCCGGAGAGCATCGTACCTTCGTCTTTAGCGTCTTTTGTGGTCTACATCCTAGCAGAAAGCTTTTCCACTCTGTCTGGCAAGGAAAACCTGCGGGAGCACAGAAAACAACTCCCATCGTGTTCTGGACGTTGCACGGAGGTTTGCCAAGTGTTTGGCATGAAGAAAAGAAAAGTTGTCCAAAACAGCTTCCAATCGAATATTCATGTGATTGGAAACGTCAGGAAAGTGATAAGGTACTGTTTTCTATCAGTTGGCAAGCTGCGCACACAATCCCAGTGTTGTACAGCTTCCTTCTTCACCTTTCCGATGCTGCCGCTCTCTCCGGCTCCCGGAGCCGAAGAAGCGGCTTCTTCGCGCAAAGACGATTGTACCGCTCACAGTGCTCTCTTAGCGCCGCTTCTGCCGAAAGAAGCCCGGGAGCGGCTCTTAGCTCCGGAGAGCATCGTACCTTCGTCTTTAGCGTCTTTTGTGGTCTACATCCTAGCAGAAAGCTTTTCCACTCTGTCTGGCAAGGAAAACCTGCGGGAGCACAGAAAACATCTCCCATCGTGTTCTGGACGTTGCACGGAGGTCTGCCAAGTGTTTGGCATGAAGGAAAGAAAAGTTGTCCAAAACAGCTTCCAATCGAATATTCATGTGATTGGAAACGTCAGGAAAGTGGTAAGGTACTGTTTTCTATCAGTTGGCAAGCTGCGCACACAATCCCAGTGTTGTACGGCTTCCTTCTTCACCTTTCCGATGCTGCCGCTCTCTCCGGCTCCCGGAGCCGAAGAAGCGGCTTCTTCGCGCAAAGACGATTGTACCGCTCACAGTGCTCTCTTAGCGCCGCTTCTGCCGAAAGAAGCCCGGGAGCGGCTCTTAGCTCCGGAGAGCATCGTACCTTCATCTTTAGCGTCTTTTGTGGTGTACATCCTAGCAGAAAGCTTTTCCACTCTGTCTGGCAAGGAAAACCTGCGGGAGCACAGAAAACATCTCCCATCGTGTTCTGGATGTTGCACGGAGGTCTGCCAAGTGTTTGGCATGAAGGAAAGAAAAGTTGTCCAAAACAGCTTCTTATCGAATATTCATGTGATTGGAAACGTCAGGAAAGTGTAAGGTACTGTTTTCTATCAGTTGGCAAGCTGCGCACACAATCCCAGTGTTGTACAGCTTCCTTCGTCACCTTTCCGATGCTGCCGCTCCTCCGGCTCCCGGAGCCGAAGAAGCGGCTTCTTCGCGCAAAGACGATTGTACCGCTCACAGTGCTCTCTTAGCGCCGCTTCTGCCGAAAGAAGCCCGGGAGCGGCTCTTAGCTCCGGAGAGCATCGTACCTTCGTCTTTAGCGTCTTTTGTGGTCTACATCCTAGCAGAAAGCTTTTCCACTCTGTCTGGCAAGGAAAACCTGCGGGAGCACAGAAAACATCTCCCATCGTGTTCTGGACGTTGCACGGAGGTCTGCCAAGTGTTTGGCATGAAGGAAAGAAAAGAGTTCCAAAACAGCTTCTTATCGAATATTCATGTGATTGGAAACGTCAGGAAAGTGGTCAGGTACTGTTTTCTATCAGTTGGCAAGCTGCGCACACAATCCCAGTGTTGTACAGCTTCCTTCTTCACCTTTCCGATGCTGCCGCTCTCTCCGGCTCCCGGAGCCGAAGAAGCGGCTTCTTCGCGCAAAGACGATTGTACCGCTCACAGTGCTCTCTTAGCGCCGCTTCTGCCGAAAGAAGCCCGGGAGCGGCGCTTAGCTCCGGAGAGCATCGTACCTTCGTCTTTACTGTCTTTTGTGGTCTACATCCTAGCAGAAAGCTTTTCCACTCTGTCTGGCAAGGAAAACCTGCGGGAGCACAGAAAACATCTCCCATCGTGTTCTGGACGTTGCACGGAGGTCTGCCAAGTGTTTGGCATGAAGGAAAGAAAAGTTGTCCAAAACAGCTTCCAATCGAATATTCATGTGATTGGAAACGTCAGGAAAGTGTAAGGTACTGTTTTCTATCAGTTGGCAAGCTGCGCACACAATCCCAGTGTTGTACAGCTTCCTTCTTCACCTTTCCGATGCTGCCGCTCTCTCCGGCTCCCGGAGCCGAAGAAGCGGCTTCTTCGCGCAAAGACGATTGTACCGCTCACAGTGCTCTCTTAGCGCCGCTTCTGCCGAAAGAAGCCCGGGAGCGGCTCTTAGCTCCGGAGAGCATCGTACCTTCGTCTTTAGCGTCTTTTGTGGTCTACATCCTAGCAGAAAGCTTTTCCAATCTGTCTGGCAAGGAAAACCTGCGGGAGCACAGAAAACATCTCCCATCGTGTTCTGGACGTTGCACGGAGGTCTGCCAAGTGTTTGGCATGAAGGAAAGAAAAGTTGTCCAAAACAGCTTCCAATCGAATATTCATGTGATTGGAAACGTCAGGAAAGTGGTAAGGTACTGTTTTCTATCAGTTGGCAAGCTGCGCACACAATCCCAGTGTTGTACAGCTTCCTTCTTCACCTTTCCGATGCTGCCGCTCTCTCCGGCTCCCAGAGCCGAAGAAGCGGCTTCTTCGCGCAAAGACGATTGTACCGCTCACAGTGCTCTCTTAGCGCCGCTTCTGCCGAAAGAAGCCCGGGAGCGGCGCTTAGCTCCGGAGAGCATCGTACCTTCGTCTTTAGCGTCTTTTGTGGTCTACATCCTAGCAGAAAGCTTTTCCACTCTGTCTGGCAAGGAAAACCTGCGGGAGCACAGAAAACATCTCCCATCGTGTTCTGGACGTTGCACGGAGGTTTGCCAAGTGTTTGGCACGAAGAAAAGAAAAGTTGTCCAAAACAGCTTCCAATCGAATATTCATGTGATTGGAAACGTCAGGAAAGTGATAAGGTACTGTTTTCTATCAGTTGGCAAGCTGCGCACACAATCCCAGTGTTGTACGGCTTCCTTCTTCACCTTTCCGATGCTGCCGCTCCTCCGGCTCCCGGAGCCGAAGAAGCGGCTTCTTCGCGCAAAGACGATTGTACCGCTCACAATGCTCTCTTAGCGCCGCTTCTGCCGAAAGAAGCCCGGGAGCGGCTCTTAGCTCCGGAGAGCATCGTACCTTCGTCTTTAGCGTCTTTGGTGATCTGCATTCTAGCAGAAAGCTTTTCCACTCTGTCTGGCAAGGAAAACCTGCGGGAGCACAGAAAACATCTCCCATCGTGTTCTGGACGTTGCACGGAGGTCTGCCAAGTGTTTGGCATGAAGGAAAGAAAAGTTGTCCAAAACAGCTTCCAATCGCATATTCATGTGATTGGAAACGTCAGGAAAGTGGTAAGGTACTGTTTTCTATCAGTTGGCAAGCTGCGCACACAATCCCAGTGTTGTACGGCTTCCTTCTTCACCTTTCCGATGCTGCCGCTCTCTCCGGCTCCCGGAGCCGAAGAAGCGGCTTCTTCGCGCAAAGACGATTGTACCGCTCACAGTGCTCTCTTAGCGCCGCTTCTGACGAAAGAAGCCCGGGAGCGGCTCTTAGCTCCGGAGAGCATCGTACCTTCGTCTTTAGCGTCTTTTGTGGTCTACATCCTAGCAGAAAGCTTTTCCACTCTGTCTGGCAAGGAAAACCTGCGGGAGCACAGAAAACATCTCCCATCGTGTTCTGGACGTTGCACGGAGGTCTGCCAAGTGTTTGGCATGAAGGAAAGAAAAGTTGTCCAAAACAGCTTCCAATCGAATATTCATGTGATTGGAAACGTCAGGAAAGTGTAAGGTACTGTTTTCTATCAGTTGGCAAGCTGCGCACACAATCCCAGTGTTGTACGGCTTCCTTCTTCACCTTTCCGATGCTGCCGCTCTCTCCGGCTCCCGGAGCCGAAGAAGCGGCTTCTTCGCGCAAAGACGATTGTACCGCTCACAGTGCTCTCTTAGCGCCGCTTCTGCCGAAAGAAGCCCGGGAGCGGCTCTTAGCTCCGGAGAGCATCGTACCTTCGTCTTTAGCGTCTTTTGTGGTCTACATCCTAGCAGAAAGCTTTTCCACTCTGTCTGGCAAGGAAAACCTGCAGGAGCACAGAAAACATCTCCCATCGTGTTCTGGACGTTGCACGGAGGTCTGCCAAGTGTTTGGCATGAAGGAAAGAAAAGTTGTCCAAAACAGCTTCTTATCGAATATTCATGTGATTGGAAACGTCAGGAAAGTGGTAAGGTACTGTTTTCTATCAGTTGGCAAGCTGCGCACACAATCCCAGTGTTGTACGGCTTCCTTCTTCACCTTTCCGATGCTGCCGCTCTCTCCGGCTCCCGGAGCCGAAGAAGCGGCTTCTTCGCGCAATGACGATTGTACCGCTCACAGTGCTCTCTTAGCGCCGCTTCTGCCGAAAGAAGCCCGGGAGCGGCGCTTAGCTCCGGAGAGCATCGTACCTTCGTCTTTAGCGTCTTTTGTGGTCTACATCCTAGCAGAAAGCTTTTCCACTCTGTCTGGCAAGGAAAACCTGCGGGAGCACAGAAAACATCTCCCATCGTGTTCTAGACGTTGCACGGAAGTCTGCCAAGTGTTTGGCATGAAGGAAAGAAAAGTTGTCCAAAACAGCTTCTTATCGAATATTCATGTGATTGGAAACGTCAGGAAAGTGGTAAGGTACTGTTTTCTATCAGTTGGCAAGCTGCGCACACAATCCCAGTGTTGTACAGCTTCCTTCTTCACCTTTCCGATGCTGCCGCTCTCTCCGACTCCCGGAGCCGAAGAAGCGGCTTCTTTGCGCAAAGACGATTGTACCGCTCACAGTGCTCTCTTAGTGCCGCTTCTGCCGAAAGAAGCCCGGGAGCGGCGCTTAGCTCCGGAGAGCATCGTACCTTCGTCTTTAGCGTCTTTTGTTGTCTACATCCTAGCAGAAATCTTTTCCACTCTGTCTGGCAAGGAAAACCTGCGGGAGCACAGAAAACATCTCCCATCGTGTTCTGGACGTTGCACGGAGGTCTGCCAAGTGTTTGGCATGAAGGAAAGAAAAGTTGTCCAAAACAGCTTCCAATCGAATATTCATGTGATTGGAAACGTCAGGAAAGTGATAAGGTACTGTTTTCTATCAGTTGGCAAGCTGCGCACACAATCCCAGTGTTGTACAGCTTCCTTCTTCACCTTTCCGATGCTGCCGCTCTCTCCGGCTCCCGGAGCCGAAGAAGCGGCTTCTTCGCGCAAAGACGATTGTACCGCTCACAGTGCTCTCTTAGCGCCGCTTCTGCCGAAAGAAGCCCGGGAGCGGCGCTTAGCTCCGGAGAGCATCGTACCTTCGTCTTTAGCGTCTTTTGTGGTCTACATCCTAGCAGAAAGCTTTTCCACTCTGTCTGGCAAGGAAAACCTGCGGGAGCACAGAAAACATCTCCCATCGTGTTCTGGACGTTGCACGGAGGTTTGCCAAGTGTTTGGCACGAAGAAAAGAAAAGTTGTCCAAAACAGCTTCCAATCGAATATTCATGTGATTGGAAACGTCAGGAAAGTGATAAGGTACTGTTTTCTATCAGTTGGCAAGCTGCGCACACAATCCCAGTGTTGTACGGCTTCCTTCTTCACCTTTCCGATGCTGCCGCTCCTCCGGCTCCCGGAGCCGAAGAAGCGGCTTCTTCGCGCAAAGACGATTGTACCGCTCACAATGCTCTCTTAGCGCCGCTTCTGCCGAAAGAAGCCCGGGAGCGGCTCTTAGCTCCGGAGAGCATCGTACCTTCGTCTTTAGCGTCTTTGGTGATCTGCATCCTAGCAGAAAGCTTTTCCACTCTGTCTGGCAAGGAAAACCTGCGGGAGCACAGAAAACATCTCCCATCGTGTTCTGGACGTTGCACGGAGGTCTGCCAAGTGTTTGGCATGAAGGAAAGAAAAGTTGTCCAAAACAGCTTCCAATCGCATATTCATGTGATTGGAAACGTCAGGAAAGTGGTAAGGTACTGTTTTCTATCAGTTGGCAAGCTGCGCACACAATCCCAGTGTTGTACAGCTTCCTTCTTCACCTTTCCGATGCTGCCGCTCTCTCCGGCTCCCGGAGCCGAAGAAGCGGCTTCTTCGCGCAAAGACGATTGTACCGCTCACAGTGCTCTCTTAGCGCCGCTTCTGCCGAAAGAAGCCCGGGAGCGGCTCTTAGCTCCGGAGAGCATCGTACCTTCGTCTTTAGCGTCTTTTGTGGTCTACATCCTAGCAGAAAGCTTTTCCACTCTGTCTGGCAAGGAAAACCTGCGGGAGCACAGAAAACATCTCCCATCGTGTTCTGGACGTTGCACGGAGGTCTGCCAAGTGTTTGGCATGAAGGAAAGAAAAGTTGTCCAAAACAGCTTCCAATCGAATATTCATGTGATTGGAAACGTCAGGAAAGTGTAAGGTACTGTTTTCTATCAGTTGGCAAGCTGCGCACACAATCCCAGTGTTGTACGGCTTCCTTCTTCACCTTTCCGATGCTGCCGCTCTCTCCGGCTCCCGGAGCCGAAGAAGCGGCTTCTTCGCGCAAAGACGATTGTACCGCTCACAGTGCTCTCTTAGCGCCGCTTCTGCCGAAAGAAGCCCGGGAGCGGCTCTTAGCTCCGGAGAGCATCGTACCTTCGTCTTTAGCGTCTTTTGTGGTCTACATCCTAGCAGAAAGCTTTTCCACTCTGTCTGGCAAGGAAAACCTGCAGGAGCACAGAAAACATCTCCCATCGTGTTCTGGACGTTGCACGGAGGTCTGCCAAGTGTTTGGCATGAAGGAAAGAAAAGTTGTCCAAAACAGCTTCTTATCGAATATTCATGTGATTGGAAACGTCAGGAAAGTGGTAAGGTACTGTTTTCTATCAGTTGGCAAGCTGCGCACACAATCCCAGTGTTGTACAGCTTCCTTCTTCACCTTTCCGATGCTGCCGCTCTCTCCGGCTCCCGGAGCCGAAGAAGCGGCTTCTTCGCGCAATGACGATTGTACCGCTCACAGTGCTCTCTTAGCGCCGCTTCTGCCGAAAGAAGCCCGGGAGCGGCGCTTAGCTCCGGAGAGCATCGTACCTTCGTCTTTAGCGTCTTTTGTGGTCTACATCCTAGCAGAAAGCTTTTCCACTCTGTCTGGCAAGGAAAACCTGCGGGAGCACAGAAAACATCTCCCATCGTGTTCTAGACGTTGCACGGAGGTCTGCCAAGTGTTTGGCATGAAGGAAAGAAAAGTTGTCCAAAACAGCTTCTTATCGAATATTCATGTGATTGGAAACGTCAGGAAAGTGGTAAGGTACTGTTTTCTATCAGTTGGCAAGCTGCGCACACAATCCCAGTGTTGTACAGCTTCCTTCTTCACCTTTCCGATGCTGCCGCTCTCTCCGACTCCCGGAGCCGAAGAAGCGGCTTCTTCGCGCAAAGACGATTGTACCGCTCACAGTGCTCTCTTAGCGCCGCTTCTGCCGAAAGAAGCCCGGGAGCGGCGCTTAGCTCCGGAGAGCATCGTACCTTCGTCTTTAGCGTCTTTTGTGGTCTACATCCTAGCAGAAATCTTTTCCACTCTGTCTGGCAAGGAAAACCTGCGGGAGCACAGAAAACATCTCCCATCGTGTTCTGGACGTTGCACGGAGGTTTGCCAAGTGTTTGGCATGAAGGAAAGAAAAGTTGTCCAAAACAGCTTCCAATCGAATATTCATGTGATTGGAAACGTCAGGAAAGTGATAAGGTACTGTTTTCTATCAGTTGGCAAGCTGCGCACACAATCCCAGTGTTGTACAGCTTCCTTCTTCACCTTTCCGATGCTGCCGCTCTCTCCGGCTCCCGGAGCCGAAGAAGCGGCTTCTTCGCGCAAAGACGATTGTACCGCTCACAGTGCTCTTTAGCGCCGCTTCTGCCGAAAGAAGCCCGGGAGCGGCTCTTAGCTCCGGAGAGCATCGTACCTTCGTCTTTAGCGTCTTTTGTGGTCTACATCCTAGCAGAAAGCTTTTCCACTCTGTCTGGCAAGGAAAACCTGCGGGAGCACAGAAAACATCTCCCATCGTGTTCTGGACGTTGCACGGAGGTCTGCCAAGTGTTTGGCATGAAGGAAAGAAAAGTTGTCCAAAACAGCTTCCAATCGAATATTCATGTGATTGGAAACGTCAGGAAAGTGGTAAGGTACTGTTTTCTATCAGTTGGCAAGCTGCGCACACAATCCCAGTGTTGTACGGCTTCCTTCTTCACCTTTCCGATGCTGCCGCTCTCTCCGGCTCCCGGAGCCGAAGAAGCGGCTTCTTCGCGCAAAGACGATTGTACCGCTCACAGTGCTCTCTTAGCGCCGCTTCTGCCGAAAGAAGCCCGGGAGCGGCTCTTAGCTCCGGAGAGCATCGTACCTTCATCTTTAGCGTCTTTTGTGGTGTACATCCTAGCAGAAAGCTTTTCCACTCTGTCTGGCAAGGAAAACCTGCGGGAGCACAGAAAACATCTCCCATCGTGTTCTGGACGTTGCACGGAGGTCTGCCAAGTGTTTGGCATGAAGGAAAGAAAAGTTGTCCAAAACAGCTTCCAATCGAATATTCATGTGATTGGAAACGTCAGGAAAGTGGTAAGGTACTGTTTTCTATCAGTTGGCAAGCTGCGCACACAATCCCAGTGTTGTACAGCTTCCTTCTTCACCTTTCCGATGCTGCCGCTCTCTCCGGCTCCCGGAGCCGAAGAAGCAGCTTCTTCGCGCAAAGACGATTTTACCGCTCACAGTGCTCTCTTAGCGCCGCTTCTGCCGAAAGAAGCCCGGGAGCGGCGCTTAGCTCCGGAGAGCATCGTACCTTCGTCTTTAGCGTCTTTTGTGGTCTACATCCTAGCAGAAAGCTTTTCCACTCTGTCTGGCAAGGAAAACCTGCGGGAGCACAGAAAACATCTCCCATCGTGTTCTGGACGTTGCACGGAGGTCTGCCAAGTGTTTGGCATGAAGGAAAGAAAAGTTGTCCAAAACAGCTTCCAATCGAATATTCATGTGATTGGAAACGTCAGGAAAGTGGTAAGGTACTGTTTTCTATCAGTTGGCAAGCTGCGCACACAATCCCAGTGTTGTACAGCTTCCTTCTTCACCTTTCCGATGCTGCCGCTCTCTCCGCTCGCGGAGCCGAAGAAGCGGCTTCTTTGCGCAAAGACGATTGTACCGCTCACAGTGCTCTCTTAGTGCCGCTTCTGCCGAAAGAAGCCCGGGAGCGGCGCTTAGCTCCGGAGAGCATCGTACCTTCGTCTTTAGCGTCTTTTGTGGTCTACATCCTAGCAGAAAGCTTTTCCACTCTGTCTGGCAAGGAAAACCTGCGGGAGCACAGAAAACATCTGCCATCGTGTTCTGGACATTGCACGGAGGTCTGCCAGGTGTTTGGCATGAAGGAAAGAAAAGTTGTCCAAAACAGCTTCTAATGGCATATTCATGTGATTGGAAACGTCAGGAAAGTGGTAAGGTACTGTTTTCTATCAGTTGGCAAGCTGCGCACAGAATCCCAGTGTTGTACGGCTTCCTTCTTCACCTTTCTGATGCTGCCGCTCTCTCCGACTCCCGGAGCCGAAGAAGCGGCTTCTTCGCGCAAAGACGATTGTACCGCTCACATTGCTCTCTTAGCGCCGCTTCTGCCGAAAGAAGCCCGGGAGCGGCTCTTAGCTCCGGAGAGCATCGTACCTTCGTCTTTACCGTCTTTTGTGGTCTACATCCTAGCAGAAAGCTTTTCCACTCTGTCTGGCAAGGAAAACCTGCGGGAGCACAGAAAACATCTCCCATCGTGTTCTGGACGTTGCACGGAGGTCTGCCAAGTGTTTGGCATGAAGGAAAGAAAAGTTGTCCAAAACAGCTTCCAATCGAATATTCATGTGATTGGAAACGTCAGGAAAGTGGTAAGGTACTGTTTTCTATCAGTTGGCAAGCTGCGCACACAATCCCAGTGTTGTACAGCTTCCTTCTTCACCTTTCCGATGCTGCCGCTCTCTCCGGCTCCCGGAGCCGAAGAAGCAGCTTCTTCACGCAAAGACGATTGTACCGCTCACAGTGCTCTCTTAGCGCCGCTGCTGCCGAAAGAAGCCCGGGAGCGGCGCTTAGCTCCGGAGAGCATCGTACCTTCGTCTTTAGCGTCTTTTGTGGTCTACATCCTAGCAGAAAGCTTTTCCACTCTGTCTGGCAAGGAAAACCTGCGGGAGCACAGAAAACATCTCCCATCGTGTTCTGGACGTTGCACGGAGGTCTGCCAAGTGTTTGGCATGAAGGAAAGAAAAGTTGTCCAAAACAGCTTCCAATCGCATATTCATGTGATTGGAAACGTCAGGAAAGTGGTAAGGTACTGTTTTCTATCAGTTGGCAAGCTGCGCACACAATCCCAGTGTTGTACAGCTTCCTTCTTCACCTTTCCGATGCTGCCGCTCTCTCCGCTCGCGGAGCCGAAGAAGCGGCTTCTTCGCGCAAAGACGATTGTACCGCTCACAGTGCTCTCTTAGCGCCGCTTCTGCCAAAAGAAGCCCGGGAGCGGCGCTTAGCTCCGGAGAGCATCGTACCTTCGTCTTTAGCGTCTTTTGTGGTCTACATCCTAGCAGAAAGCTTTTCCACTCTGTCTGGCAAGGAAAACCTGCGGGAGCACAGAAAACATCTCCCATCGTGTTCTGGACGTTGCACGGAGGTCTGCCAAGTGTTTGGCATGAAGGAAAGAAAAGTTGTCCAAAACAGCTTCCAATCGAATATTCATGTGATTGGAAACGTCAGGAAAGTGTAAGGTACTGTTTTCTATCAGTTGGCAAGCTGCGCACACAATCCCAGTGTTGTACAGCTTCCTTCTTCACCTTTCCGATGCTGCCGCTCTCTCCGGCTCCCGGAGCCGAAGAAGCGGCTTCTTCGCGCAAAGACGATTGTACCGCTCACATTGCTCTCTTAGCGCCGCTTCTGCCGAAAGAAGCCCGGGAGCGGCTCTTAGCTCCGGAGAGCATCGTACCTTCGTCTTTAGCGTCTTTTGTGGTCTACATCCTAGCAGAAAGCTTTTCCACTCTGTCTGGCAAGGAAAACCTGCGGGAGCACAGAAAACATCTCCCATCGTGTTCTGGACGTTGCACGGAGGTCTGCCAAGTGTTTGGCATGAAGGAAAGAAAAGTTGTCCAAAACAGCTTCCAATCGCATATTCATGTGATTGGAAACGTCAGGAAAGTGGTAAGGTACTGTTTTCTATCAGTTGGCAAGCTGCGCACACAATCCCAGTGTTGTACAGCTTCCTTCTTCACCTTTCCGATGCTGCCGCTCTCTCCGCTCCCGGAGCCGAAGAAGCGGCTTCTTCGCGCAAAGACGATTGTACCGCTCACAGTGCTCTCTTAGCGCCGCTTCTGCCGAAAGAAGCCCGGGAGCGGCGCTTAGCTCCGGAGAGCATCGTACCTTCGTCTTTAGCGTCTTTTGTGGTCTACATCCTAGCAGAAAGCTTTTCCACTCTGTCTGGGAAGGAAAACCTGCGGGAGCACAGAAAACATCTCCCATCGTGTTCTGGACGTTGCACGGAGGTCTGCCAAGTGTTTGGCATGAAGGAAAGAAAAGTTGTCCAAAACAGCTTCCAATCGAATATTCATGTGATTGGAAACGTCAGGAAAGTGGTAAGGTACTGTTTTCTATCAGTTGGCAAGCTGCGCACACAATCCCAGTGTTGTACAGCTTCCTTCTTCACCTTTCCGATGCTGCCGCTCTCTCTGGCTCCCGGAGCCGAAGAAGCGGCTTCTTCGCGCAAAGACGATTGTACCGCTCACATTGCTCTCTTAGCGCCGCTTCTGCCGAAAGAAGCCCGGGAGCGGCTCTTAGCTCCGGAGAGCATCGTACCTTCGTCTTTAGCGTCTTTTGTGGTCTACATCCTAGCAGAAAGCTTTTCCACTCTGTCTGGCAAGGAAAACCTGCGGGAGCACAGAAAACATCTCCCATCGTGTTCTGGATGTTGCACGGAGGTCTGCCAAGTGTTTGGCATGAAGGAAAGAAAAGTTGTCCAAAACAGCTTCCAATCGCATATTCATGTGATTGGAAACGTCAGGAAAGTGGTAAGGTACTGTTTTCTATCAGTTGGCAAGCTGCGCACAAAATCCCAGTGTTGTACAGCTTCCTTCTTCACCTTTCCGATGCTGCCGCTCTCTCCGCTCCCGGAGCCGAAGAAGCGGCTTCTTCGCGCAAAGACGATTGTACCGCTCACAGTGCTCTCTTAGCGCCGCTTCTGCCGAAAGAAGCCCGGGAGCGGCTCTTAGCTCCGGAGAGCATCGTACCTTCGTCTTTAGCGTCTTTTGTGGTGTACATCCTAGCAGAAAGCTTTTCCACTCTGTCTGGCAAGGAAAACCTGCGGGAGCACAGAAAACATCTCCCATCGTGTTCTGGACGTTGCACGGAGGTCTGCCAAGTGTTTGGCATGAAGGAAAGAAAAGTTGTCCAAAACAGCTTCCAATCGAATATTCATGTGATTGGAAACGTCAGGAAAGTGGTAAGGTACTGTTTTCTATCAGTTGGCAAGCTGCGCACACAATCCCAGTGTTGTACAGCTTCCTTCTTCACCTTTCCGATGCTGCCGCTCTCTCCAGCTCCCGGAGCCGAAGAAGCGGCTTCTTCGCGCAAAGACGATTGTACCGCTCACAGTGCTCTCTTAGCGCCGCTTCTGCCGAAAGAAGCCCGGGAGCGGCGCTTAGCTCCGGAGAGCATCGTACCTTCGTCTTTAGCGTCTTTTGTGGTCTACATCCTAGCAGAAAGCTTTTCCAATCTGTCTGGCAAGGAAAACCTGCGGGAGCACAGAAAACATCTCCCATCGTGTTCTGGACGTTGCACGGAGGTTTGCCAAGTGTTTGGCATGAAGGAAAGAAAAGTTGTCCAAAACAGCTTCCAATCGAATATTCATGTGATTGGAAACGTCAGGAAAGTGGTAAGGTACTGTTTTCAATCAGTTGGCAAGCTGCGCACACAATCCCAGTGTTGTACGGCTTCCTTCTTCACCTTTCCGATGCTGCCGCTCTCTCCGGCTCCCGGAGCCGAAGAAGCGGCTTCTTCGCGCAAAGACGTTTGTACCGCTCACAGTGCTCTCTTAGCGCCGCTTCTGCCGAAAGAAGCCCGGGAGCGGCTCTTAGCTCCGGAGAGCATCCTACCTTCGTCTTTAGCGTCTTTTGTGGTCTACATCCTAGCAGAAAGCTTTTCCACTCTGTCTGGCAAGGAAAACCTGCGGGAGCACAGAAAATATCTCCCATCGTGTTCTGGACATTGCACGGAGGTCTGCCAAGTGTTTGGCATGAAGGAAAGAAAAGTTGTCCAAAACAGCTTCCAATCGAATATTCATGTGATTGGAAACGTCTGGAAAGTGGTAAGGTACTGTTTTCTATCAGTTGGCAAGCTGCGCACACAATCCCAGTGTTGTACAGCTTCCTTCTTCACCTTTCCGATGCTGCCGCTCTCTCCGGCTCCCGGAGCCGAAGAAGCGGCTTCTTCGCGCAAAGACGATTGTACCGCTCACAGTGCTCTCTTAGCGCCGCTTCTGCCGAAAGAAGCCCGGGAGCGGCTCTTAGCTCCGGAGAGCATCCTACCTTCGTCTTTAGCGTCTTTTGTGGTCTACATCCTAGCAGAAAGCTTTTCCACTCTGTCTGGCAAGGAAAACCTGCGGGAGCACAGAAAACATCTCCCATCGTGTTCTGGACGTTGCACGGAGGTCTGCCAAGTGTTTGGCATGAAGGAAAGAAAAGTTGTCCAAAACAGCTTCCAATCGAATATTCATGTGATTGGAAACGTCAGGAAAGTGTAAGGTACTGTTTTCTATCAGTTGGCAAGCTGCGCACACAATCCCAGTGTTGTACGGCTTCCTTCTTCACCTTTCCGATGCTGCCGCTCTCTCCGGCTCCCGGAGCCGAAGAAGCGGCTTCTTCGCGCAAAGACGATTGTACCGCTCACATTGCTCTCTTAGCGCCGCTTCTGCCGAAAGAAGCCCGGGAGCGGCTCTTAGCTCCGGAGAGCATCGTACCTTCGTCTTTAGCGTCTTTTGTGGTCTACATCCTAGCAGAAAGCTTTTCCACTCTGTCTGGCAAGGAAAACCTGCGGGAGCACAGAAAACATCTCCCATCGTGTTCTGGACGTTGCACGGAGGTCTGCCAAGTGTTTGGCATGAAGGAAAGAAAAGTTGTCCAAAACAGCTTCCAATCGCATATTCATGTGATTGGAAACGTCAGGAAAGTGGTAAGGTACTGTTTTCTATCAGTTGGCAAGCTGCGCACACAATCCCAGTGTTGTACAGCTTCCTTCTTCACCTTTCCGATGCTGCCGCTCTCTCCGGCTCCCGGAGCCGAAGAAGCGGCTTCTTCGCGCAAAGACGATTGTACCGCTCACAGTGCTCTCTTAGCGCCGCTTCTGCCGAAAGAAGCCCGGCAGCGGCTCTTAGCTCCGGAGAGCATCGTACCTTCGTCTTTAGCGTCTTTTGTGGTCTACATCCTAGCAGAAAGCTTTTCCACTCTGTCTGGCAAGGAAAACCTGCGGGAGCACAGAAAACATCTCCCATCGTGTTCTGGACGTTGCACGGAGGTCTGCCTAGTGTTTGGCATGAAGGAAAGAAAAGTTGTCCAAAACAGCTTCCAATCGAATATTCATGTGATTGGAAACGTCAGGAAAGTGGTAAGGTACTGTTTTCTATCAGTTGGCAATCTGCGCACACAATCCCAGTGTTGTACGGCTTCCTTCTTCACCTTTCCGATGCTGCCGCTCTCTCCGGCTCCCGGAGCCGAAGAAGCGGCTTCTTCGCGCAAAGACGATTGTACCGCTCACAGTGCTCTCTTAGCGCCGCTTCTGCCGAAAGAAGCCCGGGAGCGGCGCTTAGCTCCGGAGAGCATCGTACCTTCGTCTTTAGCGTCTTTTGTGGTCTACATCCTAGCAGAAAGCTTTTCCACTCTGTCTGGCAAGGAAAACCTGCGGGAGCACAGAAAACATCTCCCATCGTGTTCTGGACGTTGCACGGAGGTCTGCCAAGTGTTTGGCATGAAGGAAAGAAAAGTTGTCCAAAACAGCTTCTTATCGAATATTCATGTGATTGGAAACGTCAGGAAAGTGGTAAGGTACTGTTTTCTATCAGTTGGCAAGCTGCGCACACAATCCCAGTGTTGTACAGCTTCCTTCTTCACCTTTCCGATGCTGCCGCTCTCTCCGGCTCCCGGAGCCGAAGAAGCGGCTTCTTCGCGCAAAGACGATTGTACCGCTCACATTGCTCTCTTAGCGCCGCTTCTGCCGAAAGAAGCCCGGGAGCGGCGCTTAGCTCCGGAGAGCATCGTACCTTCGTCTTTAGCGTCTTTTGTGGTCTACATCCTAGCAGAAAGCTTTTCCACTCTGTCTGGCAAGGAAAACCTGCGGGAGCACAGAAAACATCTCCCATCGTGTTCTGGACGTTGCACGGAGGTCTGCCAAGTGTTTGGCATGAAGGAAAGAAAAGTTGTCCAAAACAGCTTCCAATCGCATATTCATGTGATTGGAAACGTCAGGAAAGTGGTAAGGTACTGTTTTCTATCAGTTGGCAAGCTGCGCACACAATCCCAGTGTTGTACAGCTTCCTTCTTCACCTTTCCGATGCTGCCGCTCTCTCCGGCTCCCGGAGCCGAAGAAGCGGCTTCTTCGCGCAAAGACGATTGTACCGCTCACAGTGCTCTCTTAGCGCCGCTTCTGCCGAAAGAAGCCCGGCAGCGGCTCTTAGCTCCGGAGAGCATCGTACCTTCGTCTTTAGCGTCTTTTGTGGTCTACATCCTAGCAGAAAGCTTTTCCACTCTGTCTGGCAAGGAAAACCTGCGGGAGCACAGAAAACATCTCCCATCGTCTTCTGGACGTTGCACGGAGGTCTGCCTAGTGTTTGGCATGAAGGAAAGAAAAGTTGTCCAAAACAGCTTCCAATCGAATATTCATGTGATTGGAAACGTCAGGAAAGTGGTAAGGTACTGTTTTCTATCAGTTGGCAATCTGCGCACACAATCCCAGTGTTGTACGGCTTCCTTCTTCACCTTTCCGATGCTGCCGCTCTCTCCGGCTCCCGGAGCCGAAGAAGCGGCTTCTTCGCGCAAAGACGATTGTACCGCTCACAGTGCTCTCTTAGCGCCGCTTCTGCCGAAAGAAGCCCGGGAGCGGCGCTTAGCTCCGGAGAGCATCGTACCTTCGTCTTTAGCGTCTTTTGTGGTCTACATCCTAGCAGAAAGCTTTTCCACTCTGTCTGGCAAGGAAAACCTGCGGGAGCACAGAAAACATCTCCCATCGTGTTCTGGACGTTGCACGGAGGTCTGCCAAGTGTTTGGCATGAAGGAAAGAAAAGTTGTCCAAAACAGCTTCCAATCGAATATTCATGTGATTGGAAACGTCAGGAAAGTGGTAAGGTACTGTTTTCTATCAGTTGGCAAGCTGCGCACACAATCCCAGTGTTGTACAGCTTCCTTCTTCACCTTTCCGATGCTGCCGCTCTCTCCGGCTCCCGGAGCCGAAGAAGCGGCTTCTTCGCGCAAAGACGATTGTACCGCTCACATTGCTCTCTTAGCGCCGCTTCTGCCGAAAGAAGCCCGGGAGCGGCGCTTAGCTCCGGAGAGCATCGTACCTTCGTCTTTAGCGTCTTTTGTGGTCTACATCCTAGCAGAAAGCTTTTCCACTCTGTCTGGCAAGGAAAACCTGCGGGAGCACAGTAAACATCTCCCATCGTATTCTGGACGTTGCACGGAGGTCTGCCAAGTGTTTGGCATGAAGGAAAGAAAAGTTGTCCAAAACAGCTTCCAATCGAATATTCATGTGATTGGAAACGTCAGGAAAGTGTAAGGTACTGTTTTCTATCAGTTGGCAAGCTGCGCACACAATCCCAGTGTTGTACGGCTTCCTTCTTCACCTTTCCGATGCTGCCGCTCTCTCCGGCTCCCGGAGCCGAAGAAGCGGCTTCTTCGCGCAAAGACGATTGTACCGCTCACAGTGCTCTCTTATCGCCGCTTCTGCCGAAAGAAGCCCGGGAGCGGCGCTTAGCTCCGGAGAGCATCGTACCTTCGTCTTTAGCGTCTTTTGTGGTCTACATCCTAGCAGAAAGCTTTTCCACGCTGTCTGGCAAGGAAAACCTGCGCGAGCACAGAAAACATCTCCCATCGTGTTCTGGACGTTGCACGGAGGTCTGCCAAGTGTTTGGCATGAAGGAAAGAAAAGTTGTCCAAAACAGCTTCCAATCGCATATTCATGTGATTGGAAACGTCAGGAAAGTGGTAAGGTACTGTTTTCTATCAGTTGGCAAGCTGCGCACACAATCCCAGTGTTGTACAGCTTCCTTCTTCACCTTTCCGATGCTGCCGCTCTCTCCGCTCCCGGAGCCGAAGAAGCGGCTTCTTCGCGCAAAGACGATTGTACCGCTCACAGTGCTCTCTTAGCGCCGCTTCTGCCGAAAGAAGCCCGGGAGCGGCGCTTAGCTCCGGAGAGCATCGTACCTTCGTCTTTAGCGTCTTTTGTGGTCTACATCCTAGCAGAAAGCTTTTCCACTCTGTCTGGCAAGGAAAACCTGCGGGAGCACAGAAAACATCTCCCATCGTGTTCTGGACGTTGCACGGAGGTCTGCCAAGTGTTTGGCATGAAGGAAAGAAAAGTTGTCCAAAACAGCTTCCAATCGAATATTCATGTGATTGGAAACGTCAGGAAAGTGTAAGGTACTGTTTTCTATCAGTTGGCAAGCTGCGCACACAATCCCAGTGTTGTACAGCTTCCTTCTTCACCTTTCCGATGCTGCCGCTCTCTCTGGCTCCCGGAGCCGAAGAAGCGGCTTCTTCGCGCAAAGACGATTGTACCGCTCACATTGCTCTCTTAGCGCCGCTTCTGCCGAAAGAAGCCCGGGAGCGGCTCTTAGCTCCGGAGAGCATCGTACCTTCGTCTTTAGCGTCTTTTGTGGTCTACATCCTAGCAGAAAGCTTTTCCACTCTGTCTGGCAAGGAAAACCTGCGGGAGCACAGAAAACATCTCCCATCGTGTTCTGGACGTTGCACGGAGGTCTGCCAAGTGTTTGGCATGAAGGAAAGAAAAGTTGTCCAAAACAGCTTCCAATCGCATATTCATGTGATTGGAAACGTCAGGAAAGTGGTAAGGTACTGTTTTCTATCAGTTGGCAAGCTGCGCACACAATCCCAGTGTTGTACAGCTTCCTTCTTCACCTTTCCGATGCTGCCGCTCTCTCCGCTCCCGGAGCCGAAGAAGCGGCTTCTTCGCGCAAAGACGATTGTACCGCTCACATTGCTCTCTTAGCGCCGCTTCTGCCGAAAGAAGCCCGGGAGCGGCTCTTAGCTCCGGAGAGCATCGTACCTTCGTCTTTAGCGTCTTTTGTGGTCTACATCCTAGCAGAAAGCTTTTCCACTCTGTCTGGCAAGGAAAACCTGCGGGAGCACAGAAAACATCTCCCATCGTGTTCTGGACGTTGCACGGAGGTCTGCCTAGTGTTTGGCATGAAGGAAAGAAAAGTTGTCCAAAACAGCTTCCAATCGAATATTCATGTGATTGGAAACGTCAGGAAAGTGTAAGGTACTGTTTTCTATCAGTTGGCAAGCGGCGCACACAATCCCAGTGTTGTACGGCTTCCTTCTTCACCTTTCCGATGCTGCCGCTCTCTCCGGCTCCCGGAGCCGAAGAAGCGGCTTCTTCGCGCAAAGACGTTTGTACCGCTCACAGTGCTCTCTTAGCGCCGCTTCTGCCGAAAGAAGCCCGGGAGCGGCTCTTAGCTCCGGAGAGCATCCTACCTTCGTCTTTAGCGTCTTTTGTGGTCTACATCCTAGCAGAAAGCTTTTCCACTCTGTCTGGCAAGGAAAACCTGCGGGAGCACAGAAAATATCTCCCATCGTGTTCTGGACATTGCACGGAGGTCTGCCAAGTGTTTGGCATGAAGGAAAGAAAAGTTGTCCAAAACAGCTTCCAATCGAATATTCATGTGATTGGAAACGTCTGGAAAGTGGTAAGGTACTGTTTTCTATCAGTTGGCAAGCTGCGCACACAATCCCAGTGTTGTACAGCTTCCTTCTTCACCTTTGCGATGCTGCCGCTCTCTCCGGCTCCCGGAGCCGAAGAAGCGGCTTCTTCGCGCAAAGACGATTGTACCGCTCACAGTGCTCTCTTAGCGCCGCTTCTGCCGAAAGAAGCCCGGGAGCGGCTCTTAGCTCCGGAGAGCATCGTACCTTCGTCTTTAGCGTCTTTTGTGGTCTACATCCTAGCAGAAAGCTTTTCCACTCTGTCTGGCAAGGAAAACCTGCGGGAGCACAGAAAACATCTCCCATCGTCTTCTGGACGTTGCACGGAGGTCTGCCAAGTGTTTGGCATGAAGGAAAGAAAAGTTGTCCAAAACAGCTTCCAATCGAATATTCATGTGATTGGAAACGTCAGGAAAGTGTAAGGTACTGTTTTCTATCAGTTGGCAAGCTGCGCACACAATCCCAGTGTTGTACGGCTTCCTTCTTCACCTTTCCGATGCTGCCGCTCTCTCCGGCTCCCGGAGCCGAAGAAGCGGCTTCTTCGCGCAAAGACGATTGTACCGCTCACATTGCTCTCTTAGCGCCGCTTCTGCCGAAAGAAGCCCGGGAGCGGCTCTTAGCTCCGGAGAGCATCGTACCTTCGTCTTTAGCGTCTTTTGTGGTCTACATCCTAGCAGAAAGCTTTTCCACTCTGTCTGGCAAGGAAAACCTGCGGGAGCACAGAAAACATCTCCCATCGTGTTCTGGACGTTGCACGGAGGTCTGCCAAGTGTTTGGCATGAAGGAAAGAAAAGTTGTCCAAAACAGCTTCCAATTGCATATTCATGTGATTGGAAACGTCAGGAAAGTGGTAAGGTACTGTTTTCTATCAGTTGGCAAGCTGCGCACACAATCCCAGTGTTGTACAGCTTCCTTCTTCACCTTTCCGATGCTGCCGCTCTCTCCGGCTCCCGGAGCCGAAGAAGCGGCTTCTTCGCGCAAAGACGATTGTACCGCTCACAGTGCTCTCTTAGCGCCGCTTCTGCCGAAAGAAGCCCGGCAGCGGCTCTTAGCTCCGGAGAGCATCGTACCTTCGTCTTTAGCGTCTTTTGTGGTCTACATCCTAGCAGAAAGCTTTTCCACTCTGTCTGGCAAGGAAAACCTGCGGAAGCACAGAAAACATCTCCCATCGTGTTCTGGACGTTGCACGGAGGTCTGCCTAGTGTTTGGCATGAAGGAAAGAAAAGTTGTCCAAAACAGCTTCCAATCGAATATTCATGTGATTGGAAACGTCAGGAAAGTGGTAAGGTACTGTTTTCTATCAGTTGGCAATCTGCGCACACAATCCCAGTGTTGTACGGCTTCCTTCTTCACCTTTCCGATGCTGCCGCTCTCTCCGGCTCCCGGAGCCGAAGAAGCAGCTTCTTCGCGCAAAGACGATTGTACCGCTCACAGTGCTCTCTTAGCGCCGCTTCTGCCGAAAGAAGCCCGGGAGCGGCGCTTAGCTCCGGAGAGCATCGTACCTTCGTCTTTAGCGTCTTTTGTGGTCTACATCCTAGCAGAAAGCTTTTCCACTCTGTCTGGCAAGGAAAACCTGCGGGAGCACAGAAAACATCTCCCATCGTGTTCTGGACGTTGCACGGAGGTCTGCCAAGTGTTTGGCATGAAGGAAAGAAAAGTTGTCCAAAACAGCTTCTTATCGAATATTCATGTGATTGGAAACGTCAGGAAAGTGGTAAGGTACTGTTTTCTATCAGTTGGCAAGCTGCGCACACAATCCCAGTGTTGTACAGCTTCCTTCTTCACCTTTCCGATGCTGCCGCTCTCTCCGGCTCCCGGAGCCGAAGAAGCGGCTTCTTCGCGCAAAGACGATTGTACCGCTCACATTGCTCTCTTAGCGCCGCTTCTGCCGAAAGAAGCCCGGGAGCGGCGCTTAGCTCCGGAGAGCATCGTACCTTCGTCTTTAGCGTCTTTTGTGGTCTACATCCTAGCAGAAAGCTTTTCCACTCTGTCTGGCAAGGAAAACCTGCGGGAGCACAGAAAACATCTCCCATCGTGTTCTGGACGTTGCACGGAGGTCTGCCAAGTGTTTGGCATGAAGGAAAGAAAAGTTGTCCAAAACAGCTTCCAATCGAATATTCATGTGATTGGAAACGTCAGGAAAGTGTAAGGTACTGTTTTCTATCAGTTGGCAAGCTGCGCACACAATCCCAGTGTTGTACGGCTTCCTTCTTCACCTTTCCGATGCTGCCGCTCTCTCCGGCTCCCGGAGCCGAAGAAGCGGCTTCTTCGCGCAAAGACGATTGTACCGCTCACAGTGCTCTCTTAGCGCCGCTTCTGCCGAAAGAAGCCCGGCAGCGGCGCTTAGCTCCGGAGAGCATCGTACCTTCGTCTTTAGCGTCTTTTGTGGTCTACATCCTAGCAGAAAGCTTTTCCACTCTGTCTGGCAAGGAAAACCTGCGCGAGCACAGAAAACATCTCCCATCGTGTTCTGGACATTGCACGGAGGTCTGCCAAGTGTTTGGCATGAAGGAAAGAAAAGTTGTCCAAAACAGCTTCCAATCGAATATTCATGTGATTGGAAACGTCAGGAAAGTGTAAGGTACTGTTTTCTATCAGTTGGCAAGCTGCGCACACAATCCCAGTGTTGTACAGCTTCCTTCTTCACCTTTCCGATGCTGCCGCTCTCTCCGGCTCCCGGAGCCAAAGAAGCGGCTTCTTCGCGCAAAGACGATTGTACCGCTCACAGTGCTCTCTTAGCGCCGCTTCTGCCGAAAGAAGCCCGGGAGCGGCGCTTAGCTCCGGAGAGCATCGTACCTTCGTCTTTAGCGTCTTTTGTGGTCTACATCCTAGCAGAAAGCTTTTCCACTCTGTCTGGCAAGGAAAACCTGCGGGAGCACAGAAAACATCTCCCATCGTGTTCTGGATGTTGCACGGAGGTCTGCCAAGTGTTTGGCATGAAGGAAAGAAAAGTTGTCCAAAACAGCTTCCAATGGCATATTCATGTGATTGGAAACGTCAGGAAAGTGGTAAGGTACTGTTTTCTATCAGTTGGCAAGCTGCGCACACAATCCCAGTGTTGTACGGCTTCCTTCTTCACCTTTCCGATGCTGCCGCTCTCTCCGGCTCCCGGAGCCGAAGAAGCGGCTTCTTCGCGCAAAGACGATTGTACCGCTCACAGTGCTCTCTTAGCGCCGCTTCTGCCGAAAGAAGCCCGGGAGCGGCTCTTAGCTCCGGAGAGCATCGTACCTTCGTCTTTAGCGTCTTTTGTGGTCTACATCCTAGCAGAAAGCTTTTCCACTCTGTCTGGCAAGGAAAACCTGCGGGAGCACAGAAAACATCTCCCATCGTGTTCTGGACGTTGCACGGAGGTCTGCCAAGTGTTTGGCATGAAGGAAAGAAAAGTTGTCCAAAACAGCTTCTTATCGAATATTCATGTGATTGGAAACGTCAGGAAAGTGGTAAGGTACTGTTTTCTATCAGTTGGCAAGCTGCGCACACAATCCCAGTGTTATACAGCTTCCTTCTTCACCTTTCCGATGCTGCCGCTCTCTCCGGCTCCCGGAGCCGAAGAAGCAGCTTCTTCGCGCAAAGACGATTGTACCGCTCACAGTGCTCTCTTAGCGCCGCTTCTGCCGAAAGAAGCCCGGGAGCGGCGCTTAGCTCCGGAGAGCATCGTACCTTCGTCTTTAGCGTCTTTTGTGGTCTACATCCTAGCAGAAAGCTTTTCCACTCTGTCTGGCAAGGAAAACCTGCGGGAGCACAGAAAACATCTCCCATCGTGTTCTGGACGTTGCACGGAGGTCTGCCAAGTGTTTGGCATGAAGGAAAGAAAAGTTGTCCAAAACAGCTTCCAATCGCATATTCATGTGATTGGAAACGTCAGGAAAGTGGTAAGGTACTGTTTTCTATCAGTTGGCAAGCTGCGCACACAATCCCAGTGTTGTACAGCTTCCTTCTTCACCTTTCCGATGCTGCCGCTCTCTCCGCTCCCGGAGCCGAAGAAGCGGCTTCTTCGCGCAAAGACGATTGTACCGCTCACAGTGCTCTCTTAGCGCCGCTTCTGCCGAAAGAAGCCCGGGAGCGGCGCTTAGCTCCGGAGAGCATCGTACCTTCGTCTTTAGCGTCTTTTGTGGTCTGCATCCTAGCAGAAAGCTTTTCCACTCTGTCTGGCAAGGAAAACCTGCGGGAGCACAGAAAACATCTCCCATCGTGTTCTGGACGTTGCACGGAGGTCTGCCAAGTGTTTGGCATGAAGGAAAGAAAAGTTGTCCAAAACAGCTTCCAATCGAATATTCATGTGATTGGAAACGTCAGGAAAGTGTAAGGTACTGTTTTCTATCAGTTGGCAAGCTGCGCACACAATCCCAGTGTTGTACGGCTTCCTTCTTCACCTTTCCGATGCTGCCGCTCTCTCCGGCTCCCGGAGCCGAAGAAGCGGCTTCTTCGCGCAAAGACGATTGTACCGCTCACATTGCTCTCTTAGCGCCGCTTCTGCCGAAAGAAGCCCGGGAGCGGCTCTTAGCTCCGGAGAGCATCGTACCTTCGTCTTTAGCGTCTTTTGTGGTCTACATCCTAGCAGAAAGCTTTTCCACTCTGTCTGGCAAGGAAAACCTGCGGGAGCACAGAAAACATCTCCCATCGTGTTCTGGACGTTGCACGGAGGTCTGCCAAGTGTTTGGCATGAAGGAAAGAAAAGTTGTCCAAAACAGCTTCCAATCGCATATTCATGTGATTGGAAACGTCAGGAAAGTGGTAAGGTACTGTTTTCTATCAGTTGGCAAGCTGCGCACACAATCCCAGTGTTGTACAGCTTCCTTCTTCACCTTTCCGATGCTGCCGCTCTCTCCGCTCCCGGAGCCGAAGAAGCGGCTTCTTCGCGCAAAGACGATTGTACCGCTCACAGTGCTCTCTTAGCGCCGCTTCTGCCGAAAGAAGCCCGGGAGCGGCTCTTAGCTCCGGAGAGCATCGTACCTTCGTCTTTAGCGTCTTTTGTGGTCTACATCCTAGCAGAAAGCTTTTCCACTCTGTCTGGCAAGGAAAACCTGCGGGAGCACAGAAAACATCTCCCATCGTGTTCTGGACGTTGCACGGAGGTCTGCCAAGTGTTTGGCATGAAGGAAAGAAAAGTTGTCCAAAACAGCTTCCAATCGAATATTCATGTGATTGGAAACGTCAGGAAAGTGGTAAGGTACTGTTTTCTATCAGTTGGCAAGCTGCGCACACAATCCCAGTGTTGTACAGCTTCCTTCTTCACCTTTCCGATGCTGCCGCTCTCTCCAGCTCCCGGAGCCGAAGAAGCGGCTTCTTCGCGCAAAGACGATTGTACCGCTCACAGTGCTCTCTTAGCGCCGCTTCTGCCGAAAGAAGCCCGGGAGCGGCGCTTAGCTCCGGAGAGCATCGTACCTTCGTCTTTAGCGTCTTTTGTGGTCTACATCCTAGCAGAAAGCTTTTCCACTCTGTCTGGCAAGGAAAACCTGCGGGAGCACAGAAAACATCTCCCATCGTGTTCTGGACGTTGCACGGAGGTTTGCCAAGTGTTTGGCATGAAGGAAAGAAAAGTTGTCCAAAACAGCTTCCAATCGAATATTCATGTGATTGGAAACGTCAGGAAAGTGGTAAGGTACTGTTTTCTATCAGTTGGCAAGCTGCGCACACAATCCCAGTGTTGTACGGCTTCCTTCTTCACCTTTCCGATGCTGCCGCTCTCTCCGGCTCCCGGAGCCGAAGAAGCGGCTTCTTCGCGCAAAGACGATTGTACCGCTCACAGTGCTCTCTTAGCGCCGCTTCTGCCGAAAGAAGCCCGGGAGCGGCTCTTAGCTCCGGAGAGCATCCTACCTTCGTCTTTAGCGTCTTTTGTGGTCTACATCCTAGCAGAAAGCTTTTCCACTCTGTCTGGCAAGGAAAACCTGCGGGAGCACAGAAAATATCTCCCATCGTGTTCTGGACATTGCACGGAGGTCTGCCAAGTGTTTGGCATGAAGGAAAGAAAAGTTGTCCAAAACAGCTTCCAATCGAATATTCATGTGATTGGAAACGTCTGGAAAGTGGTAAGGTACTGTTTTCTATCAGTTGGCAAGCTGCGCACACAATCCCAGTGTTGTACAGCTTCCTTCTTCACCTTTCCGATGCTGCCGCTCTCTCCGGCTCCCGGAGCCGAAGAAGCGGCTTCTTCGCGCAAAGAGGATTGTACCGCTCACAGTGCTCTCTTAGCGCCGCTTCTGCCGAAAGAAGCCCGGGAGCGGCTCTTAGCTCCGGAGAGCATCCTACCTTCGTCTTTAGCGTCTTTTGTGGTCTACATCCTAGCAGAAAGCTTTTCCACTCTGTCTGGCAAGGAAAACCTGCGGGAGCACAGAAAACATCTCCCATCGTCTTCTGGACGTTGCACGGAGGTCTGCCAAGTGTTTGGCATGAAGGAAAGAAAAGTTGTCCAAAACAGCTTCCAATCGAATATTCATGTGATTGGAAACGTCAGGAAAGTGTAAGGTACTGTTTTCTATCAGTTGGCAAGCTGCGCACACAATCCCAGTGTTGTACGGCTTCCTTCTTCACCTTTCCGATGCTGCCGCTCTCTCCGGCTCCCGGAGCCGAAGAAGCGGCTTCTTCGCGCAAAGACGATTGTACCGCTCACATTGCTCTCTTAGCGCCGCTTCTGCCGAAAGAAGCCCGGGAGCGGCTCTTAGCTCCGGAGAGCATCGTACCTTCGTCTTTAGCGTCTTTTGTGGTCTACATCCTAGCAGAAAGCTTTTCCACTCTGTCTGGCAAGGAAAACCTGCGGGAGCACAGAAAACATCTCCCATCGTGTTCTGGACGTTGCACGGAGGTCTGCCAAGTGTTTGGCATGAAGGAAAGAAAAGTTGTCCAAAACAGCTTCCAATCGCATATTCATGTGATTGGAAACGTCAGGAAAGTGGTAAGGTACTGTTTTCTATCAGTTGGCAAGCTGCGCACACAATCCCAGTGTTGTACAGCTTCCTTCTTCACCTTTCCGATGCTGCCGCTCTCTCCGGCTCCCGGAGCCGAAGAAGCGGCTTCTTCGCGCAAAGACGATTGTACCGCTCACAGTGCTCTCTTAGCGCCGCTTCTGCCGAAAGAAGCCCGGCAGCGGCTCTTAGCTCCGGAGAGCATCGTACCTTCGTCTTTAGCGTCTTTTGTGGTCTACATCCTAGCAGAAAGCTTTTCCACTCTGTCTGGCAAGGAAAACCTGCGGGAGCACAGAAAACATCTCCCATCGTGTTCTGGACGTTGCACGGAGGTCTGCCAAGTGTTTGGCATGAAGGAAAGAAAAGTTGTCCAAAACAGCTTCCAATCGAATATTCATGTGATTGGAAACGTCAGGAAAGTGGTAAGGTACTGTTTTCTATCAGTTGGCAAGCTGCGCACACAATCCCAGTGTTGTACAGCTTCCTTCTTCACCTTTCCGATGCTGCCGCTCTCTCCAGCTCCCGGAGCCGAAGAAGCGGCTTCTTCGCGCAAAGACGATTGTACCGCTCACAGTGCTCTCTTAGCGCCGCTTCTGCCGAAAGAAGCCCGGGAGCGGCGCTTAGCTCCGGAGAGCATCGTACCTTCGTCTTTAGCGTCTTTTGTGGTCTACATCCTAGCAGAAAGCTTTTCCACTCTGTCTGGCAAGGAAAACCTGCGGGAGCACAGAAAACATCTCCCATCGTGTTCTGGACGTTGCACGGAGGTTTGCCAAGTGTTTGGCATGAAGGAAAGAAAAGTTGTCCAAAACAGCTTCCAATCGAATATTCATGTGATTGGAAACGTCAGGAAAGTGGTAAGGTACTGTTTTCTATCAGTTGGCAAGCTGCGCACACAATCCCAGTGTTGTACGGCTTCCTTCTTCACCTTTCCGATGCTGCCGCTCTCTCCGGCTCCCGGAGCCGAACAAGCGGCTTCTTCGCGCAAAGACGTTTGTACCGCTCACAGTGCTCTCTTAGCGCCGCTTCTGCCGAAAGAAGCCCGGGAGCGGCTCTTAGCTCCGGAGAGCATCCTACCTTCGTCTTTAGCGTCTTTTGTGGTCTACATCCTAGCAGAAAGCTTTTCCACTCTGTCTGGCAAGGAAAACCTGCGGGAGCACAGAAAATATCTCCCATCGTGTTCTGGACATTGCACGGAGGTCTGCCAAGTGTTTGGCATGAAGGAAAGAAAAGTTGTCCAAAACAGCTTCCAATCGAATATTCATGTGATTGGAAACGTCAGGAAAGTGGTAAGGTACTGTTTTCTATCAGTTGGCAAGCTGCGCACACAATCCCAGTGTTGTACAGCTTCCTTCTTCACCTTTCCGATGCTGCCGCTCTCTCCGGCTCCCGGAGCCGAAGAAGCGGCTTCTTCGCGCAAAGACGATTGTACCGCTCACAGTGCTCTCTTAGCGCCGCTTCTGCCGAAAGAAGCCCGGGAGCGGCTCTTAGCTCCGGAGAGCATCCTACCTTCGTCTTTAGCGTCTTTTGTGGTCTACATCCTAGCAGAAAGCTTTTCCACTCTGTCTGGCAAGGAAAACCTGCGGGAGCACAGAAAACATCTCCCATCGTGTTCTGGACGTTGCACGGAGGTCTGCCAAGTGTTTGGCATGAAGGAAAGAAAAGTTGTCCAAAACAGCTTCCAATCGAATATTCATGTGATTGGAAACGTCAGGAAAGTGTAAGGTACTGTTTTCTATCAGTTGGCAAGCTGCGCACACAATCCCAGTGTTGTACGGCTTCCTTCTTCACCTTTCCGATGCTGCCGCTCTCTCCGGCTCCCGGAGCCGAAGAAGCGGCTTCTTCGCGCAAAGACGATTGTACCGCTCACATTGCTCTCTTAGCGCCGCTTCTGCCGAAAGAAGCCCGGGAGCGGCTCTTAGCTCCGGAGAGCATCGTACCTTCGTCTTTAGCGTCTTTTGTGGTCTACATCCTAGCAGAAAGCTTTTCCACTCTGTCTGGCAAGGAAAACCTGCGGGAGCACAGAAAACATCTCCCATCGTGTTCTGGACGTTGCACGGAGGTCTGCCAAGTGTTTGGCATGAAGGAAAGAAAAGTTGTCCAAAACAGCTTCCAATCGCATATTCATGTGATTGGAAACGTCAGGAAAGTGGTAAGGTACTGTTTTCTATCAGTTGGCAAGCTGCACACACAATCCCAGTGTTGTACAGCTTCCTTCTTCACCTTTCCGATGCTGCCGCTCTCTCCGGCTCCCGGAGCCGAAGAAGCGGCTTCTTCGCGCAAAGACGATTGTACCGCTCACAGTGCTCTCTTAGCGCCGCTTCTGCCGAAAGAAGCCCGGGAGCGGCTCTTAGCTCCGGAGAGCATCGTACCTTCGTCTTTAGCGTCTTTTGTGGTCTACATCCTAGCAGAAAGCTTTTCCACTCTGTCTGGCAAGGAAAACCTGCGGGAGCACAGAAAACATCTCCCATCGTGTTCTGGACGTTGCACGGAGGTCTGCCTAGTGTTTGGCATGAAGGAAAGAAAAGTTGTCCAAAACAGCTTCCAATCGAATATTCATGTGATTGGAAACGTCAGGAAAGTGGTAAGGTACTGTTTTCTATCAGTTGGCAATCTGCGCACACAATCCCAGTGTTGTACAGCTTCCTTCTTCACCTTTCCGATGCTGCCGCTCTCTCCGGCTCCCGGAGCCGAAGAAGCGGCTTCTTCGCGCAAAGACGATTGTACCGCTCACAGTGCTCTCTTAGCGCCGCTTCTGCCGAAAGAAGCCCGGGAGCGGCGCTTAGCTCCGGAGAGCATCGTACCTTCGTCTTTAGCGTCTTTTGTGGTCTACATCCTAGCAGAAAGCTTTTCCACTCTGTCTGGCAAGGAAAACCTGCGGGAGCACAGAAAACATCTCCCATCGTGTTCTGGACGTTGCACGGAGGTCTGCCAAGTGTTTGGCATGAAGGAAAGAAAAGTTGTCCAAAACTGCTTCTTATCGAATATTCATGTGATTGGAAACGTCAGGAAAGTGGTAAGGTACTGTTTTCTATCAGTTGGCAAGCTGCGCACACAATCCCAGTGTTGTACAGCTTCCTTCTTCACCTTTCCGATGCTGCCGCTCTCTCCGGCTCCCGGAGCCGAAGAAGCGGCTTCTTCGCGCAAAGACGATTGTACCGCTCACATTGCTCTCTTAGCGCCGCTTCTGCCGAAAGAAGCCCGGGAGCGGCGCTTAGCTCCGGAGAGCATCGTACCTTCGTCTTTAGCGTCTTTTGTGGTCTACATCCTAGCAGAAAGCTTTTCCACTCTGTCTGGCAAGGAAAACCTGCGGGAGCACAGAAAACATCTCCCATCGTGTTCTGGACGTTGCACGGAGGTCTGCCAAGTGTTTGGCATGAAGGAAAGAAAAGTTGTCCAAAACAGCTTCCAATCGAATATTCATGTGATTGGAAACGTCAGGAAAGTGTAAGGTACTGTTTTCTATCAGTTGGCAAGCTGCGCACACAATCCCAGTGTTGTACGGCTTCCTTCTTCACCTTTCCGATGCTGCCGCTCTCTCCGGCTCCCGGAGCCGAAGAAGCGGCTTCTTCGCGCAAAGACGATTGTACCGCTCACAGTGCTCTCTTAGCGCCGCTTCTGCCAAAAGAAGCCCGGGAGCGGCGCTTAGCTCCGGAGAGCATCGTACCTTCGTCTTTAGCGTCTTTTGTGGTCTACATCCTAGCAGAAAGCTTTTCCACTCTGTCTGGCAAGGAAAACCTGCGGGAGCACAGAAAACATCTCCCATCGTGTTCTGGACGTTGCACGGAGGTCTGCCAAGTGTTTGGCATGAAGGAAAGAAAAGTTGTCCAAAACAGCTTCCAATCGCATATTCATGTGATTGGAAACGTCAGGAAAGTGGTAAGGTAGTGTTTTCTATCAGTTGGCAAGCTGCGCACACAATCCCAGTGTTGTACAGCTTCCTTCTTCACCTTTCCGATGCTGCCGCTCTCTCCGGCTCCCGGAGCCAAAGAAGCGGCTTCTTCGCGCAAAGACGATTGTACCGCTCACAGTGCTCTCTTAGCGCCGCTTCTGCCGAAAGAAGCCCGGGAGCGGCTCTTAGCTCCGGAGAGCATCGTACCTTCGTCTTTAGCGTCTTTTGTGGTCTACATCCTAGCAGAAAGCTTTTCCACTCTGTCTGGCAAGGAAAACCTGCGGGAGCACAGAAAACATCTCCCATCGTGTTCTGGACGTTGCACGGAGGTCTGCCAAGTGTTTGGCATGAAGGAAAGAAAAGTTGTCCAAAACAGCTTCTTATCGAATATTCATGTGATTGGAAACGTCAGGAAAGTGGTAAGGTACTGTTTTCTATCAGTTGGCAAGCTGCGCACACAATCCCAGTGTTGTACAGCTTCCTTCTTCACCTTTCCGATGCTGCCGCTCTCTCCGGCTCCCGGAGCCGAAGAAGCGGCTTCTTCGCGCAAAGACGATTGTACCGCTCACAGTGCTCTCTTAGCGCCGCTTCTGCCGAAAGAAGCCCGGGAGCGGCTCTTAGCTCCGGAGAGCATCCTACCTTCGTCTTTAGCGTCTTTTGTGGTCTACATCCTAGCAGAAAGCTTTTCCACTCTGTCTGGCAAGGAAAACCTGCGGGAGCACAGAAAACATCTCCCATCGTGTTCTGGACGTTGCACGGAGGTCTGCCAAGTGTTTGGCATGAAGGAAAGAAAAGTTGTCCAAAACAGCTTCCAATCGAATATTCATGTGATTGGAAACATCAGGAAAGTGTAAGGTACTGTTTTCTATCAGTTGGCAAGCTGCGCACACAATCCCAGTGTTGTACGGCTTCCTTCTTCACCTTTCCGATGCTGCCGCTCTCTCCGGCTCCCGGAGCCGAAGAAGCGGCTTCTTCGCGCAAAGACGATTGTACCGCTCACATTGCTCTCTTAGCGCCGCTTCTGCCGAAAGAAGCCCGGGAGCGGCTCTTAGCTCCGGAGAGCATCGTACCTTCGTCTTTAGCGTCTTTTGTGGTCTACATCCTAGCAGAAAGCTTTTCCACTCTGTCTGGCAAGGAAAACCTGCGGGAGCACAGAAAACATCTCCCATCGTGTTCTGGACGTTGCACGGAGGTCTGCCAAGTGCTTGGCATGAAGGAAAGAAAAGTTGTCCAAAACAGCTTCTTATCGAATATTCATGTGATTGGAAACGTCAGGAAAGTGGTAAGGTACTGTTTTCTATCAGTTGGCAAGCTGCGCACACAATCCCAGTGTTGTACAGCTTCCTTCTTCACCTTTCCGATGCTGCCGCTCTCTCCGGCTCCCGGAGCCGAAGAAGCAGCTTATTCGCGCAAAGACGATTGTACCGCTCACAGTGCTCTCTTAGCGCCGCTTCTGCCGAAAGAAGCCCGGGAGCGGCGCTTAGCTCCGGAGAGCATCGTACCTTCGTCTTTAGCGTCTTTTGTGGTCTACATCCTAGCAGAAAGCTTTTCCACTCTGTCTGGCAAGGAAAACCTGCGGGAGCACAGAAAACATCTCCCATCGTGTTCTGGACGTTGCACGGAGGTCTGCCAAGTGTTTGGCATGAAGGAAAGAAAAGTTGTCCAAAACAGCTTCCAATGGCATATTCATGTGATTGGAAACATCAGGAAAGTGGTAAGGTACTGTTTTCTATCAGTTGGCAAGCTGCGCACACAATCCCAGTGTTGTACGGCTTCCTTCTTCACCTTTCCGATGCTGCCGCTCTCTCCGGCTCCCGGAGCCGAAGAAGCGGCTTCTTCGCGCAAAGACGATTGTACCGCTCACAGTGCTCTCTTAGCGCCGCTTCTGCCGAAAGAAGCCCGGGAGCGGCTCTTAGCTCCGGAGAGCATCGTACCTTCGTCTTTAGCGTCTTTTGTGGTCTACATCCTAGCAGAAAGCTTTTCCACTCTGTCTGGCAAGGAAAACCTGCGGGAGCACAGAAAACATCTCCCATCGTGTTCTGGACGTTGCACGGAGGTCTGCCAAGTGTTTGGCATGAAGGAAAGAAAAGTTGTCCAAAACAGCTTCCAATCGAATATTCATGTGATTGGAAACGTCAGGAAAGTGGTAAGGTACTGTTTTCTATCAGTTGGCAAGCTGCGCACACAATCCCAGTGTTGTACGGCTTCCTTCTTCACCTTTCCGATGCTGCCGCTCTCTCCGGCTCCCGGAGCCGAAGAAGCAGCTTCTTCGCGCAAAGACGATTGTACCGCTCACAGTGCTCTCTTAGCGCCGCTTCTGCCGAAAGAAGCCCGGGAGCGGCGCTTAGCTCCGGAGAGCATCGTACCTTCGTCTTTAGCGTCTTTTGTGGTCTACATCCTAGCAGAAAGCTTTTCCACTCTGTCTGGCAAGGAAAACCTGCGGGAGCACAGAAAACATCTCCCATCGTGTTCTGGACGTTGCACGGAGGTCTGCCAAGTGTTTGGCATGAAGGAAAGAAAAGTTGTCCAAAACAGCTTCCAATCGCATATTCATGTGATTGGAAACGTCAGGAAAGTGTAAGGTACTGTTTTCTATCAGTTGGCAAGCTGCGCACACAATCCCAGTGTTGTACAGCTTCCTTCTTCACCTTTCCGATGCTGCCGCTCTCTCCGCTCGCGGAGCCGAAGAAGCGGCTTCTTCGCGCAAAGACGATTGTACCGCTCACAGTGCTCTCTTAGCGCCGCTTCTGCCGAAAGAAGCCCGGGAGCGGCGCTTAGCTCCGGAGAGCATCGTACCTTCGTCTTTAGCGTCTTTTGTGGTCTACATCCTAGCAGAAAGCTTTTCCACTCTGTCTGGCAAGGAAAACCTGCGGGAGCACAGAAAACATCTCCCATCGTGTTCTGGACGTTGCACGGAGGTCTGCCAAGTGTTTAGCATGAAGGAAAGAAAAGTTGTCCAAAACAGCTTCCAATCGCATATTCATGTGATTGGAAACGTCAGGAAAGTGGTAAGGTACTGTTTTCTATCAGTTGGCAAGCTGCGCACACAATCCCAGTGTTGTACAGCTTCCTTCTTCACCTTTCCGATGCTGCCGCTCTCTCCGCTCCCGGAGCCGAAGAAGCGGCTTCTTTGCGCAAAGACGATTGTACCGCTCACAGTGCTCTCTTAGCGCCGCTTCTGCCGAAAGAAGCCCGGGAGCGGCGCTTAGCTCCGGAGAGCATCGTACCTTCGTCTTTAGCGTCTTTTGTGGTCTACATCCTAGCAGAAAGCTTTTCCACTCTGTCTGGCAAGGAAAACCTGCGGGAGCACAGAAAACATCTCCCATCGTGTTCTGGACGTTGCACGGAGGTTTGCCAAGTGTTTGGCATGAAGGAAAGAAAAGTTGTCCAAAACAGCTTCCAATCGAATATTCATGTGATTGGAAACGTCAGGAAAGTGGTAAGGTACTGTTTTCTATCAGTTGGCAAGCTGCGCACACAATCCCAGTGTTGTACGGCTTCCTTCTTCACCTTTCCGATGCTGCCGCTCTCTCCGGCTCCCGGAGCCGAAGAAGCGGCTTCTTCGCGCAAAGACGTTTGTACCGCTCACAGTGCTCTCTTAGCGCCGCTTCTGCCGAAAGAAGCCCGGGAGCGGCTCTTAGCTCCGGAGAGCATCCTACCTTCGTCTTTAGCGTCTTTTGTGGTCTACATCCTAGCAGAAAGCTTTTCCACTCTGTCTGGCAAGGAAAACCTGCGGGAGCACAGAAAATATCTCCCATCGTGTTCTGGACATTGCACGGAGGTCTGCCAAGTGTTTGGCATGAAGGAAAGAAAAGTTGTCCAAAACAGCTTCCAATCGAATATTCATGTGATTGGAAACGTCTGGAAAGTGGTAAGGTACTGTTTTCTATCAGTTGGCAAGCTGCGCACACAATCCCAGTGTTGTACAGCTTCCTTCTTCACCTTTCCGATGCTGCCGCTCTCTCCGGCTCCCGGAGCCGAAGAAGCGGCTTCTTCGCGCAAAGACGATTGTACCGCTCACAGTGCTCTCTTAGCGCCGCTTCTGCCGAAAGAAGCCCGGGAGCGGCTCTTAGCTCCGGAGAGCATCCTACCTTCGTCTTTAGCGTCTTTTGTGGTCTACATCCTAGCAGAAAGCTTTTCCACTCTGTCTGGCAAGGAAAACCTGCGGGAGCACAGAAAACATCTCCCATCGTGTTCTGGACGTTGCACGGAGGTCTGCCAAGTGTTTGGCATGAAGGAAAGAAAAGTTGTCCAAAACAGCTTCCAATCGAATATTCATGTGATTGGAAACGTCAGGAAAGTGTAAGGTACTGTTTTCTATCAGTTGGCAAGCTGCGCACACAATCCCAGTGTTGTACGGCTTCCTTCTTCACCTTTCCGATGCTGCCGCTCTCTCCGGCTCCCGGAGCCGAAGAAGCGGCTTCTTCGCGCAAAGACGATTGTACCGCTCACATTGCTCTCTTAGCGCCGCTTCTGCCGAAAGAAGCCCGGGAGCGGCTCTTAGCTCCGGAGAGCATCGTACCTTCGTCTTTAGCGTCTTTTGTGGTCTACATCCTAGCAGAAAGCTTTTCCACTCTGTCTGGCAAGGAAAACCTGCGGGAGCACAGAAAACATCTCCCATCGTGTTCTGGACGTTGCACGGAGGTCTGCCAAGTGTTTGGCATGAAGGAAAGAAAAGTTGTCCAAAACAGCTTCCAATCGCATATTCATGTGATTGGAAACGTCAGGAAAGTGGTAAGGTACTGTTTTCTATCAGTTGGCAAGCTGCGCACACAATCCCAGTGTTGTACAGCTTCCTTCTTCACCTTTCCGATGCTGCCGCTCTCTCCGGCTCCCGGAGCCGAAGAAGCGGCTTCTTCGCGCAAAGACGATTGTACCGCTCACATTGCTCTCTTAGCGCCGCTTCTGCCGAAAGAAGCCCGGGAGCGGCTCTTAGCTCCGGAGAGCATCGTACCTTCGTCTTTAGCGTCTTTTGTGGTCTACATCCTAGCAGAAAGCTTTTCCACTCTGTCTGGCAAGGAAAACCTGCGGGAGCACAGAAAACATCTCCCATCGTGTTCTGGACGTTGCACGGAGGTCTGCCAAGTGTTTGGCATGAAGGAAAGAAAAGTTGTCCAAAACAGCTTCCAATCGCATATTCATGTGATTGGAAACGTCAGGAAAGTGGTAAGGTACTGTTTTCTATCAGTTGGCAAGCTGCGCACACAATCCCAGTGTTGTACAGCTTCCTTCTTCACCTTTCCGATGCTGCCGCTCTCTCCGGCTCCCGGAGCCGAAGAAGCGGCTTCTTCGCGCAAAGACGATTGTACCGCTCACAGTGCTCTCTTAGCGCCGCTTCTGCCGAAAGAAGCCCGGCAGCGGCTCTTAGCTCCGGAGAGCATCGTACCTTCGTCTTTAGCGTCTTTTGTGGTCTACATCCTAGCAGAAAGCTTTTCCACTCTGTCTGGCAAGGAAAACCTGCGGGAGCACAGAAAACATCTCCCATCGTGTTCTGGACGTTGCACGGAGGTCTGCCTAGTGTTTGGCATGAAGGAAAGAAAAGTTGTCCAAAACAGCTTCTTATCGAATATTCATGTGATTGGAAACGTCAGGAAAGTGGTAAGGTACTGTTTTCTATCAGTTGGCAAGCTGCGCACACAATCCCAGTGTTGTACAGCTTCCTTCTTCACCTTTCCGATGCTGCCGCTCTCTCCGGCTCCCGGAGCCGAAGAAGCGGCTTCTTCGCGCAAAGACGATTGTACCGCTCACAGTGCTCTCTTAGCGCCGCTTCTGCCGAAAGAAGCCCGGGAGCGGCGCTTAGTTCCGGAGAGCATCGTACCTTCGTCTTTAGCGTCTTTTGTGGTCTACATCCTAGCAGAAAGCTTTTCCACTCTGTCTGGCAAGGAAAACCTGCGGGAGCACAGAAAACATCTCCCATCGTGTTCTGGACGTTGCACGGAGGTCTGCCAAGTGTTTGGCATGAAGGAAAGAAAAGTTGTCCAAAACTGCTTCTTATCGAATATTCATGTGATTGGAAACGTCAGGAAAGTGGTAAGGTACTGTTTTCTATCAGTTGGCAAGCTGCGCACACAATCCCAGTGTTGTACGGCTTCCTTCTTCACCTTTCCGATGCTGCCGCTCTCTCCGGCTCCCGGAGCCGAAGAAGCGGCTTCTTCGCGCAAAGACGATTGTACCGCTCACATTGCTCTCTTAGCGCCGCTTCTGCCGAAAGAAGCCCGGGAGCGGCGCTTAGCTCCGGAGAGCATCGTACCTTCGTCTTTAGCGTCTTTTGTGGTCTACATCCTAGCAGAAAGCTTTTCCACTCTGTCTGGCAAGGAAAACCTGCGGGAGCACAGAAAACATCTCCCATCGTGTTCTGGACGTTGCACGGAGGTCTGCCAAGTGTTTGGCATGAAGGAAAGAAAAGTTGTCCAAAACAGCTTCCAATCGAATATTCATGTGATTGGAAACGTCAGGAAAGTGTAAGGTACTGTTTTCTATCAGTTGGCAAGCTGCGCACACAATCCCAGTGTTGTACGGCTTCCTTCTTCACCTTTCCGATGCTGCCGCTCTCTCCGGCTCCCGGAGCCGAAGAAGCGGCTTCTTCGCGCAAAGACGATTGTACCGCTCACAGTGCTCTCTTAGCGCCGCTTCTGCCGAAAGAAGCCCGGGAGCGGCGCTTAGCTCCGGAGAGCATCGTACCTGCGTCTTTAGCGTCTTTTGTGGTCTACATCCTAGCAGAAAGCTTTTCCACTCTGTCTGGCAAGGAAAACCTGCGGGAGCACAGAAAACATCTCCCATCGTGTTCTGGACGTTGCACGGAGGTCTGCCAAGTGTTTGGCATGAAGGAAAGAAAAGTTGTCCAAAACAGCTTCCAATCGCATATTCATGTGATTGGAAACGTCAGGAAAGTGGTAAGGTAGTGTTTTCTATCAGTTGGCAAGCTGCGCACACAATCCCAGTGTTGTACAGCTTCCTTCTTCACCTTTCCGATGCTGCCGCTCTCTCCGGCTCCCGGAGCCAAAGAAGCGGCTTCTTCGCGCAAAGACGATTGTACCGCTCACAGTGCTCTCTTAGCGCCGCTTCTGCCGAAAGAAGCCCGGGAGCGGCTCTTAGCTCCGGAGAGCATCGTACCTTCGTCTTTAGCGTCTTTTGTGGTCTACATCCTAGCAGAAAGCTTTTCCACTCTGTCTGGCAAGGAAAACCTGCGGGAGCACAGAAAACATCTCCCATCGTGTTCTGGACGTTGCACGGAGGTCTGCCAAGTGTTTGGCATGAAGGAAAGAAAAGTTGTCCAAAACAGCTTCTTATCGAATATTCATGTGATTGGAAACGTCAGGAAAGTGGTAAGGTACTGTTTTCTATCAGTTGGCAAGCAGCGCACACAATCCCAGTGTTGTACAGCTTCCTTCTTCACCTTTCCGATGCTGCCGCTCTCTCCGGCTCCCGGAGCCGAAGAAGCGGCTTCTTCGCGCAAAGACGATTGTACCGCTCACAGTGCTCTCTTAGCGCCGCTTCTGCCGAAAGAAGCCCGGGAGCGGCTCTTAGCTCCGGAGAGCATCCTACCTTCGTCTTTAGCGTCTTTTGTGGTCTACATCCTAGCAGAAAGCTTTTCCACTCTGTCTGGCAAGGAAAACCTGCGGGAGCACAGAAAACATCTCCCATCGTGTTCTGGACGTTGCACGGAGGTCTGCCAAGTGTTTGGCATGAAGGAAAGAAAAGTTGTCCAAAACAGCTTCCAATCGAATATTCATGTGATTGGAAACGTCAGGAAAGTGTAAGGTACTGTTTTCTATCAGTTGGCAAGCTGCGCACACAATCCCAGTGTTGTACGGCTTCCTTCTTCACCTTTCCGATGCTGCCGCTCTCTCCGGCTCCCGGAGCCGAAGAAGCGGCTTCTTCGCGCAAAGACGATTGTACCGCTCACATTGCTCTCTTAGCGCCGCTTCTGCCGAAAGAAGCCCGGGAGCGGCTCTTAGCTCCGGAGAGCATCGTACCTTCGTCTTTAGCGTCTTTTGTGGTCTACATCCTAGCAGAAAGCTTTTCCACTCTGTCTGGCAAGGAAAACCTGCGGGAGCACAGAAAACATCTCCCATCGTGTTCTGGACGTTGCACGGAGGTCTGCCAAGTGTTTGGCATGAAGGAAAGAAAAGTTGTCCAAAACAGCTTCCAATCGCATATTCATGTGATTGGAAACGTCAGGAAAGTGGTAAGGTACTGTTTTCTATCAGTTGGCAAGCTGCGCACACAATCCCAGTGTTGTACAGCTTCCTTCTTCACCTTTCCGATGCTGCCGCTCTCTCCGGCTCCCGGAGCCGAAGAAGCGGCTTCTTCGCGCAAAGACGATTGTACCGCTCACAGTGCTCTCTTAGCGCCGCTTCTGCCGAAAGAAGCCCGGCAGCGGCTCTTAGCTCCGGAGAGCATCGTACCTTCGTCTTTAGCGTCTTTTGTGGTCTACATCCTAGCAGAAAGCTTTTCCACTCTGTCTGGCAAGGAAAACCTGCGGGAGCACAGAAAACATCTCCCATCGTGTTCTGGACGTTGCACGGAGGTCTGCCTAGTGTTTGGCATGAAGGAAAGAAAAGTTGTCCAAAACAGCTTCTTATCGAATATTCATGTGATTGGAAACGTCAGGAAAGTGGTAAGGTACTGTTTTCTATCAGTTGGCAAGCTGCGCACACAATCCCAGTGTTGTACAGCTTCCTTCTTCACCT